>NC_071512.1:83995894-84303644 GCF_027887155.1 Malaclemys terrapin pileata
AAAAAAGCCTTCCATTTCATTGAAGAAGTCAGCGTGTACCTTCTGCTCTTGAGGAATTACTACTGCCTTTTGGAGGGCAGTCTACAGAGTAGACTGTGTGCTGTTTAGATTTTGAGAGAGACTTTAACCATATTGTTGTGCTTTTACATTTTCAATTTTTTATTTTCAAATGGTGGGTCATTACCTGTTCATTTAAAAAAAAGCCCTCTAAGTGCTTGTCAACTACTTGTTTAAAAATTCTCTGACTGGAAAGATAATGCTACCGGTAGCTTCTCTGGTCTGTACTCTTTAGGAGTCATGCTACAGCACGATTTCTGAAAGAGTAAGTTTACAACATAGGAGTTAAAAGTGTCTGCACACATTGCTATAACACTACTTAGCACCTAGATAAAATGTGCATTGTGATTTTTACCTGTCTGTAGAGATGCACTCAAATATGCCAGGAAAAACTTCAAGAAAGAAATGTACTGAGTTAATTTTTATGTATGCAATTGGTTCCTCTTTAGTAGATCTCAGTTAATAGCACTTTTCTCTAATTCATGTTTCCATTGAATTAGGTGGCAAACTCCTATTAATATCAGTGGGATCTGGATTTAGTTCAATCTGCATCTCTGTCTAATTGCTCCATTTCTCATGCTCATCACATTGGAATTTTCATACTTATGCACAGTAGCTCATGACATCACAGAAGATTAAATGACTATTGATTTTGGTTACATTCATTTTGGTTAAATTCATTATTCCTATAGTTTCATGTCAAATTCCAGGTTCAAATTTCATTCATAACATTATAAAAGGATTATCATTGGCAAGGTTATGCATGTGGCTGCACCTTCCAAGATCATTTACATAGTAATCTGAGATGTTATGAGCAAGTTTTAAGATGTGATCAGACAAATTGGTATAGTTCTTTCTATAGCTTAGGCTTAAGCAGTGAATTTAGTAAAGACAATTTTTTGTCTATTGGACTCTTTAAGCAGGGTCTTGAAAGGTGCTATGAACTTCTGAGCAGGAGCAAAGTGAGAGTTTGGGATACTCAGCACCTCACAGGATCTAGACCATTGTTTCCATTAACTGCCCAATTAGGCCCTGATCCAGCAAAGTGCTTTGTTGGGCAAGGTCTTAATGGTAATCTTTGTAGACTGTTTGGATTGTCATCTGACAATCTATACATATAAGAAGATGCTGTATATGCAGTACTCATTTAGTATCTTGAGTGCAGGAAAATGTACTTCAACGATTCCCATATCCAAAGATTTGAAGCCCACTAAGGGTGTGATCCAAAGCCACTGAAATCAGTGACTGGTATATGGTATCGGAGGGGTAGCTGTGTTAGTCTGAATCTGTAAAAAGCAACAGAGGGTCCTATGGCACCTTTAAGACTAACAAAAGTATTGGGAGCATAAGCTTTCGTGGGTCAGAACCTCACTTCTTCAGAAGTGAGGTTCTTACCCACCAAAGCTTATGCTCCCAATAGTTACTCTTAAAGGTGCCACAGGACCCTCTGTTGCTTTTGACTGGTATATGGTAAGTTGCAAGAAGTTTTCCAAATAAATGGAATCCGTAAGTTTAAATCCCTTCTCCAGAGCTGATATTGTAGTCAGCATGTTTTATAATATAAACTTTTGCTAAGAATAAATGTATTAGGTACTATCTAGTTAGATTTATTACCCATCCCATGGTTTGCTGCACAGACTGCTGAGGAGCTATTCTATTAGTGGTGCTACATACTGAGTTCTCTCCCAAAGGCTCCTTTTATGAGACTTTAAAAATCACTCTCTAATTTAACAATGATATTAAAAGAGTGCTTCTATTCTGTCCAATTATGTGGAAGTGCACTAATTTTTGGTTTTGTTTAAGGGGTTAATCTTCAGGGATGAAACAGATTACCAGCTTTTGAACCAATTTAAGTAGAATCTCCAGAAACAAAGCCAGGACAAATAATTATTGGCAGTTCACAGAAGGCATTCTGTGCTCATAGCTCTGCAGGATATCGTTAAAGTCAGCTCACTCGTCTTAATGGAAAACACCTGTGGTCCGGAACACAAGAAGAAACTATGCTTTCAGACATTCAAAATAAATTATGGAAATAAAACCACCCCTTCACCCGCGAGCACCAATGTCCCTGCTTTCCCCAAAAACAAATATGAAACCTTAGTCTTCGAAACTGTGTTCACTCTCAGCCATTCAAGAACGTCAAGCAATTTCAGTTGCAATATTAATCAGAAGAAACCTTACCACAAACAGAAACACACTGAACAAAGGCTCAGCTGGAGACCCTTTTTTAAATAGCTATTAAAAATGTATGTAAACCCATTAGAAACCTTTAACACTAATACTATCGCAAACCTTAAAAATCAATTATTCTCTGAATTTCTAAAAGCCTTTGCTTTTGTGCCACTTACTTACAGAAAACATTTGTGTTAATGTAAAAAAAAAAGCCATATTGCACAGATGATTAAAACTGTATTAAAGCAAGCAGTCTGCGATGGATGTGTGTGTAGATATAATATCGAAACCACTTTTCATTTGGTTTGGAAAATTTAACTACTGGATTTAAATGTAATTGACATCCTCAAGTGTGAGGTGGCCTCACCGTTAGGCATAATAACTCAGAGGAAGTTACAGTAACATTTAGTCTGAATTAGAAAAGCCAACAGAAATTCAGTATTTTAATCAAGTTAATCCCTAGAGGGGGAGGGAAGGGAGAGAGAGAGAGAGAGAGAGAGAGAGAGAGTGTGTGTATGCATGAACACTGTTTTGTTCTGTTTCCTCTCTCCAGTGCATTTCAACAGAAAGACTGGGAACAAGTATTGAGAAATATGATTAATTTTTTGAATATATACAATTACAGAGAAAAGGCCATGACATGACAAGATACTGAAAGATAGTAGTTCCTGAACTCTAAGACAATTATGGAGCTCTAAAAATACACCAGAACTCCTATCTACAAATGTAATGTTTTACAAGTTTAAAAATGTCATAGAGCGTAAAAATAGTTCTTTTCACCTCTACAGACTGGCAGTTGTCAGGTTATCTTCAGAGCCAAGCTGTGGCAGTAACCTGAATAGTTTGGATATGCATTCACAGCATGTAAATAAAATGAAAAATGGCTTTCATCTGACTTTTCATGTATCCAGAAAACAAATGTATTCTTTTTATAGAAAAGGAAATATCTCTGATTTCAGAAATGCTTTTAATCAATCTTTCCATATCCAAGGTGATTGTGTCAGTGTGTGTTATGCTTATTTTAAGAAAAACAGACGTATAGTCTGGAAAGCATCCAGATATAGCAGTGGCATGACCGGGAGAAGTAATTCCTAAATATATATAAAGATATCCCAGTTCCTGAAGAATATACTGATCCCTGATGATAGGCTGAATGTTTCATAGTTTAAATAGCTTAGTTTTCCTGCAATAAGCACAGTACCTCATTGTTGGAAAGGCCTTCACTTTGATCATACACACAAGGGGGAAGGGTCTATTCCAGATGTTCCCCCGTTTTACTTCCATATCCTTTTCCCCCGGTGGATCTTCTGCTTTACAGTATTAAGATATAGACTACAGACTACTATACCCAAATCAGATCAATATCTAATATGTCCTCTGTCTGGAGAAAACATACTTCACTTGACCTCAGGGGATGGACTAGATTATCTAATAGTGTAGGTATTGTCTTACTCTAACTTCTCTCATTTGAAAGGCATTCAGAATTCATGGCCAGTTACAGACTTCGGAGAGGGGTCTTGGCCTCAGATGGATTTGATGAATGCACACACGTTTCAAATGTAGACATGTCAAAGGATTCCTTGTGTTTTGATGTTAGAAGGGAACAGTAGAGAGCAGTGCTCAGTGTACCTCTTACCAAGAAGTAGGCTCAATAAGTAATTCCACTAACATTCCTTGGATTTCTAGGAAGTGGGTGAAAGTATTTTCTTAACATAGTCTACCTGGACCATTGTCACTCAGTGTGATTGATACTTCATCTATTTTAGTCCTTACTCCTTTAAAAGAAGAGACTATGTTTAAGGTCCTGATTTTCAGATGACCATCAATTCAGCCTTTTGCAGTCATGTTTCTGAGCCCATAAGTCACAGAGGGAACAACGTGAAAGCACAGTTATTTGTGGGTGACAAATTGCACCTGAAAAAACAGAGGCCATATCTGAAAATTGGACTCTTACTATTTAATTGAGTAACTCTGATATCCCAAAAGCGGATGCCATTATATCCTCTACTGCAGGGGTTCTCAACCTTTTTTTTTCTGAGCCCCCCCACAACATGCTATAAAAACTCCACAGCCCAGCTGTATCACAGCTATTTTTCTGCATATAAAAAACAGGGCTGGTGTTAGGGGGTAGCAAGGAGGGTAATTGCTTGAGGCCCCACACGACAGACGGCACCGTGAAGCTAAGTTGCTCAGACTTTGGTGGGGCTTCTGGCCCTGGGCTGTAATCCCACGAGGCAGGTCTTCAGCTTTCTGCCCTAGGCCTTAGCGAGTCCAATGCCAGCCACATTTGGCGGACCCTATGAAACCTGCTCATGCCACCCAGGGGGCCCCAGACCCCTGGTTGAGAATCACTACTATACTGTCTTTGCCTCTCCCCATTCTTGGGAGATGACTTAATAACAGAAAATAATCTGAGATGGAACATCCATGCTAAATCACCTCCCACACACTCAGATCTGGATCCAAATTTGGTTCCAAACTTGGCAACTGAGACCCATCTGGGAAAGTTTAGCTCTAGATGTGGTTTTCAATCTGAATTTTAGGATTCCAGCTTCCGTCTAGTTGCTAAGTGACAGACTCTGGATTTCCAATGGTAGGTTGAGGATGATCCATTTTTCTTGTCCCTTAGAAGTATCTGAGTATCTTTTTGAAGCAGTCCCAATGTAACATCCTCTTTATATTTATTACAGCCAAGTCTTGGCTTCTCTTTGCCATGAGGGACACTATAATACTATATAAAATATAAACAACACTGGGTTTTTCCAGCAGATGCTCCCTAACAACTGTAATCAATTGTTTCTTGAAAAAGCACCACCCACATATCAGCACTAGTGCAACCAAATGTAACAATGGAAAAACCAGCATCCTGTATAGATACTTATATTTTAAATTTTAAAGATTGTCTATAACATGTATTATAAGTAGCCCTCTTGACTACATTTATTTTCCTTAGGATGGAATTAGTGGGGAGAGATGGCTGTGTATGGTATTTCAGGTCAGGATACCATGTGGGAGGAGGGTAGGGGTAAAGAGGTGATCTTTAGCTCTGGTGCAACTCAGAAATAGCATAACTAAACTCAGTAGAGTTACACAAATTTAAAAGCAGTGCAAATGAAATCAGAATCACACCTAGTATTAGATGAATAAAAATGTAGTAAAACATAGACATGATACTGAACAAAATTCTATTTCATGTAAGACAATAGAGAAAATACTTTGGAATAGCTAATCCACATAAAATCTGACCTCTCTAATATTTCAAGAGCTATGGACAGTAGGTGGCACGCTGAGTAAGTGGTGATCCTACTTGTTTAAGGTACATAAGGATAATTTAGGCTTATCCTGCTGATAAAAAATTTGGACACCTTTCTATTCTTTAAATCATTTATACACAGATGATTGACCCCATCAGTTGTATCTCCTCCTCACATGCTTTATTTCATGTTCAGAAAGTTGTATATAGGGCAACACAGGCATCTGATAATTTGAATGAATGTATGAATTGCCACATTTATCACCTCTTCATTTCAATCAGTTAAAATTCTCAAAGAGCTGGGATATAGGTGTGGACAGAAGACAGTCCTTAATGATTAAAGGTAGAAGAGCATGACTATTATAATGAGGAAAGTAGAGATACTCCTCATAATAATATACTGATGATTTCCTACCCTATCTCCTAACTTTGTACAGAAACTAAAGCTGACAGGAACTGATTTTTCCTTTTCACAGGGAATTCTATGATTTTGAATTTTTTCCATTCTGAAATGGAACGAAACCCCCAACATTTGGAAATTTCCCATGAAACAAAATTGACTTCTTAAAAATTTCAAGTCAATTGAAATGTTGATTTTTGGTGTTTTGTTTTATATAATGTTGTATGGTATAAAATTTTAAGAATTAAATGAAAAGTCATTGAAAATTGAAATGTTTGTTTCTTAAACAAAACATTTCAACCTTATCAGAATGCTCTGTTCCATTTTTTAAAAACAAATTTTCATTGAAATCTACGCATTTCCTTTGAAAAACACTCAGTGGAAAAACTTCCAATCAGCCCTACAGAAACCCATATTGAAATACCAGGAAAACTATTATCAGTAGTTAAAGGAAACAAAAGAAAACAAATCTTGTAAATATTAGTAAAACCAGAATTATTCAAGTTTAATTTGATGTACAAAATAGTTAAATAAAATATTTTTCTCTTTGATTTTCTCTCTTGATATTCCTGCCAGTATGGTGTACTGTGGTATTAAACATCTGGGTTAAACTCTAGAGTTTACTGGATTTGATCAAAGCTTTTTCTGTCATTTTAATCTTTTAAAAACACTGCCAAACAGATCTGGTAAAAGATTATGGAGCCTCGTTTATCTGTGATAGTCTATCCTCTTTTGTTAAGATATCTTTATGCTTCAAAAGTTGAGCAGATACATCTCAGAAGTTAAAAAAGATTAGTCTTATGGTATTTGTAATTGTGATTTGTGATGTCCAACATACGAAATTATAAATCATAGAATTATACTCAGCCTATCTGATCCAATCACAAGGCGCACTTTAATTTTCAATGGAGATGTTAAACTCTTGCTCCTCTTGAAGTAGCATGTGCCAGCTGCAGGCAGAGATTTGAACACTGGCACTGATCCAGGAGCTAAGAAGAGTTGCTGCCGAAATACACACACAGCTTCTTCACCTAGTTGTCAGCAGTACTTGTTGTGTCAAGTTTTATTTTTCTCAAATGAATTACAAGATGTGTATATGTAAGGCATTTAACTATTTCCAGGAAGTCATCAGTGGAAAGAAAGCATTTAACCCTAGTCCTAATATTACTACTGGTAAACCACAACTTCTTACACTGACACTATAATTTAAATTAAACAGAAGCCTAGCTTATAAACTCACTCTAGACACATACAGTACTTTATAGTCCCATTATATCTCTTGGATTCTGATCACAATGAAACTTTATCAATTTAAAACAATGTAATACAAATATTCTTTGGTCAGGCTATAAAATATGATGTGTACAGTTAACCTTTTTAGGAGTATTTTGGATAAATATTGTATGCCCAGTTGAAAAAGGATGAGGAACATAGACATTGCAACATAATTGTGGGTTTCAGCTGAATTTGTATTTGTACATTACTATTAACCCTAGTAATTGAGAGAATCTTTTTCTTTACACATCTTGTTCATTTCCAGAGAAAGCATGTGCACAGACTTAAGACAAAGTTGTTGGCTAGCCATGAGATTCCCCACACTAGCTTCTTTTTGAGGGCAGTGGGTCTGACTAATGACCAGTTCCACCTACTGTATTGGGATAACTCTACTAAGTATTAACAATAACATATGGAGATTTAAGTTGCAAACTGAGTTCAGCAGACAGCAGGGTTTCCACTTCCTAAGCATTTTGCAGCAAAGCTAAAAAAAAAACCAGCATCCCAGATTTTCACAAGTGGTAACATTGCAAACGTTTACAAAACATGAAAGAAACAGTAAAATCTGTGTTCAAAAAGTGTGTGTGTGTGTTGAGATTTTGAGAGGACAGGAAAACACGTAGCTCAGAGAAGATAGGTTTCTTTTTTTCTGCATGGTACAGCAAATACCTGACATTTTAAAAAGTGATGATAAAACAATAGCATTGACAGAGAGACCCTCACAAAATAAGGTGAAGCATAATGCCCAAAGAAGGACATTTTCAAAAATGCATACACAACCCTTGGTTTACACACGTACTGGTGTTTGTGTAGGGACCTTCTGAAAACTGTATCCCTCAGCTCCACCTTCTCAATTTTTCTGGGACCACTTATCACATTCTTAAATACAAATAAGTGAAGGTCCTTCTATGGGGGCAAAAATAGTATTGAATATGCTAAATGTAACTGTAGTGGGGCAGCTGCCCCACTCCCTGAATTTGGACTGCAGCAGGCCAGTGGGCCTGCACAGACAGGGAGCCAATCAGGGAAGGCCTTATAGGGAGCCAATCAGGGCCCAAAATAGAGGGAGCCAATCAGGGCCAGGCTCGGCCCTATAAGGAGACTGCTCAGGAAAGGAGCAGGCAGTCTGTCCCAGGCCTTTGACAGGGGAAGGTCTGTCTCCAGGCTGGGAGACTAGCACCCGGGACAGCGCAGTGCTGGCCAGACCCAGGGGAGCAGAGGGTAACTCCAGCCTGCAGTCTGTCAGGCCCTGAAGGGAAGGGCCTAGCAGGTGTGAGGGGCCAAAGGGGAAGCAGCCCAGGGACATGGACAGACGGAGGCAGAGAAGGAGAGCAGGGTGGCTGCCACTAGAGGGTCCCTGGGTTGGGACCCAGAGTAGTAGGTGGGCCTGGGTCCCCTCTTGCCTTGCACCCGGGTGACGGAGCGGCCATCTAGAGCTGCACCAACCCCCTGCCAAGAGGGGAGTGACTTTGAAGGTGCAGTTGGCCACATCAGCCAGGATGCAGAGAGACAGCTGATTGAAACTGTTTTTTCAAAATTGTTGGCAAATCAAAATGTGGAAAAAAATTTTGTTTCGGGTGCAATGAAATTTTGTTTGACCCAAACTAATTGTTTTATTTTTGATTTTCAGCATTTTTTAAGGTTTTTTAAAATAAAAATTGAAGCAAAAAATCATTTGGAATCAAAAAGTCAAAATATTTCTTTTTGGAAATGTTGAAAAGAAATTTTCTTTTTTAACCAAAACATTCTGGCAAAATGTTGGTGTTGCAGAATCTGCATTTTTTTACCATAAAAGTTTTGGTAAAAAAAAAAGTCACTCCATTCTACTGACAAAGCAAACTAACACTTAGTGAAGGGCCAGGACTAGGGTATCTAAAGCTACTTGTTGCAGACACCAAATTTTTACTTCCATTTTGAATTCTGCTTCCTCAATGCAGGACAAACCAACCATTCTATTTACTCTCTACAGAAGCTCTGAAAATGTTTGTTGGTTTTCTGTTGCAATTTAACTTGTTCAGTATGTGGCCATAGCACCACTCATGAATGTGCATTTTACAAAATGCCAGGGTGGCGGTGGTGGTGATGATGATAAGGAAGCACAGTTTCTTTCCCTATTCCTCAGCAGGCAAGGGGAGATCACACTCTGAACCATCCCTTTAGATTTAAAGGCTTAAATATGTATCTGGATAATGAGAGTGCTCACAGCTATCTTTGATTAAAAAAAAAAGGGGATATAAATCTTCTTGCTTCAGGTAATAAACCAACAATTAAATTTGTGGGGTTAGAAAGAAACTTCCATTACAGGCAGTCATCTCCATACAGGGTTGTTGTTTTTGCACCTTCTTTCTGGATCATCTGGCACTGGCCCCTGTCAGAGTACTTTAGTAGATGTATTGCTGGAGTGATCTGGTATGTCAGTTCCCATGTTCCTGTGCTCCCAATCATATGAGTAAATGTTTGTAGGGTTGGGTCTTTATCTAGGCTCTCAAGAGTGGATTTTAAAGAAGGCAGATGAAATGCAACTCCCACTGACTTCACTGAGGTCAGGATTTTACCATCTGTTCCAACATAGGGATGCCTTTTGCTTGGTAGATCCCTGGGAGTTGAGGGCACTCCAGCACTTGGCAGGATGGGACACTTATTGCATATATACAATTACTTCCTTTTGACCTACCATAAGATTATTATTATTTTTAATCCTAAAAGCCAAAAAAGTGCTGGTGCTATATATTATCAACAAAATGAAATTTGCCTGTAGGGGAACTTTCAAATTTGTAGCTCAGCAGGATATAAAATCCCATTCATCAGAGTAAGCATGAATGAACCAACATGCTTCCTGAACTTATAACTATGCAAAGTATATTGAATAATGTTTGAAGAGAGTTAATTACAAACTATGTTTAGATTTAAACTTAATACGTTGAGCCTGAGAGAAATGGATAATTATAAAATTGCCTTATCTGTCAGACAAAATCCAAGAGAGGGCATTTAATACCATAGCAGGAAGGATTTTGTGACAATTTAATAAAAGTGATGGGAATTAAAAATAGTCCTAGAAATTTAAATAGAGCTAAATTTGATGTATAAAACATTGTGACTAGATTTGTTGATTTTCTGGTTTGTAAATCATGTAATATGTAGGATGGAGCAAAACTGTAAAAAGTTCTTGCGAAAATGTTTGCAATTTTGTTTTTGACAAATTCATATTTGCAAAATGCAATTGGATTTTTGCATTCAATACATTTGACTATTTTCTCCATTTAGTTGCAAATCCACAGAGGCTCAAAGATAGCCACTTAATTTCACTTGAAGTATTTTTTTTCTTTTAAAGGTAAACATGACTGACATCTGCCTCAGATACTTGACGACTCTGTCTATTCAACACACTCTATTCAGTCAGAATCTTAAAAGGACACCCAAGGTCTCAGGAACACAGTAGATGATGACCTGCATTTGCTAGATGCAGGGGTCTGTGGTTCAAATACTCTCCTGTTTTCTCAGCTAATGAGGTCAGAACACCTTTGCCAGTAATGAAATGATTCACGTGTAACATGCCTCTAAAACAATGCACCATGCATGATGCAGTCAAAGAGAATTATAACTATAACATTTAACACCAAAGCATTCAGCATATGAAATTAAAATGGAATACACAGAAACATTGTTAACACTAGTGAGATTTAGGTCATGATGTTGGAAAGGCTTGTTCTAAGGAAAGATTAATGTGAAGTTTGGTCCTGATCCTTGGATGTGTAAAGATCAATACTGAGCTTTTGTCTGTCTCAATCTCCAAGTGTATGCAGTTGTTAAATAATTAGTCAGCCATTTTTTGCCATGACACAAATTTAATGGGTTAACCCTCAGTGTGTGATAATTCTGAGGTGTGTCAAAGGGAGGCAAAAGACTCTTTAAACCACCATTGCTTTTTGCCTCCTCATTGAGAAGCTGACTTATGGCCAAACCAGTTTCGAGCACAAGTTAGAGCAGCCTAAGGGCTCCTCTAACTAGATAAGGCTTGTAATGGTTCCTAGGGGCCATTAGATCAGTGAGGATTGCTGGAATGCACTGCACTCTTGCCCTGACCAGACATGCACCTTACTCTGGGAATAGAGCTGGAGGAGCTGCAACTGAGAAAACTGTCATACCAGCAGAATCCTCATTTAGGACAGCATTAAGAACAGCTCAAAGGAATCTTATAATTGGCCAGTTTCTGGTCCAACAGTTACCATCCTATCCAATTGCAACCCTCCCTCGGCTGATATAATGAAGCTGTTTCTGGCAAAGTTTATTAAAAATTCCAGTCTTTTAGCTCTGATACTCAAATGTACTTTGGTTTAAATGCATAGAGTATAGATCTATAGATAGATACATGGTAGCACAAATACTAACTTACACGTATGCAATGTCCAAAGCATGTGTGCATACACTTTTGCAAACGCAGGTTATATACAGATTAGTGGGTTTAGATGTCAATATAAACTGCGTCTAGCTCCGCAAGACTGTTATATTAGAGGATGCTATTGTCATGTCAACAGACCCTGGTTGTCCTCGGCCAGGATCAAACCTGGGACCTCTGGAGTTTAATGCATGAGCCTGTACTTCATGAGCTAAAAAGCACATCTCTCTTAGTCAAGGTTGTAGCAGGGTCATCAATTTCTAGCTCAGGGGTGGCCAACCTGAGCCTGAGAAGGAGCCAGAATTTACCAATGTACATTGCCAAAAAGCCACAGTAATAAGTCAGCAGCCACACCGATCAGCTCCTGCCCCGCCGCACCTTCCAATCAGTTGTTTCGTAGCCTGCAGGAGGCTTGGAGGGAGGGGAAGGAGCAAGGGCAGGGGGTGGGAAGGGGTGGAGTGGGGGCAGGGCCTGTGGCAGGGGTTGAGCAGTGAGCACCCTCCGGCACATTGGAAAGTTGACGCCTGTAGCTCCAGCCCCGGAGTCGGTGCCTATACAAGGAGCTGCATATTAACATCTGAAGAGCCGCATGTGGCTCCGGAGCTTCAGGTTGGCCACCCCTGCTCTATCTGGTCTAGGTGCCACTATGTGCCACTAGCTGGTCTAGGTGCCACTAGAGCAGGACAGAATGCCATACCAAGCAGGCATGGGTTACACTATGAGAATATTATACACTGTACTGACTCAGTCCCTACAACAGAGCAGCTAAGTGTTGTGTAACAACACTGAGCATGGTATTTTGTGTCTCACAATCTAACAGGGTGAAGGAAAGTAGGTATAGTTGGTTGGCAAGAACATTGGGCCCAGCATAAGGCATTATGCAACTGGTAGTGAGATACTCTCTTTTCTTAGAACCCTCAGCAGCATTTTATTAGTGGCCTGGCCTTCATGCTGTCCATACTTCCAGTTCCTTCTATGTTTAGCTATTAAACACACTCACTCACTTTTCCTGGCTGAAACATGGCTGCTGCATACGTCTTTTTTTATTTGCTAGATTGTACTTTTAGTACCTATGCTATGGCCACAGTCTGCCCTCATCTCTGAATGATTTGCCTTTTATTCACCTGTGCGAAATTCGGAGCAGGTTTAGAAGTTTGCATGATGGGCGCTATGCAATTCTCTCTACACTATGCAGAAACCTCTATGACCAGGTGCTGAGCAAACAGTGACTGGTAAGCATTAGTTCTCTGGCTTTCCATACTTCCTTCAGAAGCCTATAGGACCCAGACTTTAAGGATTAAAGATTCCTGGATTATAACAAAGTCTATTCATCATTTTTTGGCACTGCTCTTTGTGAAGCATTAGTAAATGATATAACAGCATTTCTAACCAAATTTCACAAGGCATTAACATACTAAATAAATTGGTCATTTTAAAATCAGTCTTGATGGCATACATCAGTCTCAGGGGGAAAAAGTGAACACTTTTGGTTCAAATCCCCCTTAAAACATACTTCTTCTGTCAAGGCAATCAATGTTAATCCACTTCAGTCATAAATACGTTCACCACAGACTCAATAATTAAAATACACATTGCAATACTCTGATAAAATCCCTTTGGTCATTCAGGGCAGTACATAGCTATATTGTCTCATGTCTCCATTTAGCTTCCAAGGCTCAGTGGGTCGAGTCATATCTTCCCCCAAGTTACAGCACAGAGCCCAAGGTCAGTATTTAAACAATGGTGCATAATAGTCATCATGACCTTTGCAATCTTTATTTTTCTAAAACTGGATATTAATTCAAACAAACTGAACATACTATGAAAGCGCGAGATACCTTTTGTAAGATGGAGAGAATGCTAGCAGGTGGGAAAACATTTGTAAGATTTGGCAGACTGTTCCCCTTTTAAGGATATTTATCCATTGATTTTCGGGGAAATTGGCAACTCTCAGGCTGCTCATCAACTTTGTGCTGTGCCAGGACCCCTGAGTTACAAGAGTGGTCAGAAACCCTCATTTGAAAAGAAGACCACACCTGCTCTTTATGAATGAAGACCATGCTACTCTGGTCAGTACATTTGCCAGTTCAAGTTGGATGACGTTCCAGGCTACAGGTAGGTGAGCGATTCTCAGTAAACTATGTGTCTGGTGTATTTAGTCCTTGTCTTGTTTTCAAATAGTCTATGAACACACTGAGAATTTTACCATCTTTGTTGTGTTTTGAAATTAAATATTTGATTAATACAATTTTCAGCCTGTGAACAACAAAAGCCCTTACTACTTGAGCAGGCGTAGCAGTATTAGGGCTAATAAGACAAGCACTTGAGGGCTTATAATCCAATGTTTGGATTCCATCTAATGTAGACTAGTGGAACCCATACTGTCCTTTACAAAGAGGTACACTACAAACTTATGCATAGATATGTGAATTTGAGTGATGGACTCTTTCCATTATGAAACTATCTGGACACCTCTCTACCTACAGTCGGCCTCTGTCTCCTAAATTGGATGCCGCTTCTCTTCTTGCTTGTGTTTTTAGATATTTATTTAAAAAACAAATTCCAAAAGACTTGTAGCATAATAGCAATGAGAAAAGTACTGAACTGTTTTACAAGGCAATAATCTAGTTCCCTTATTGCAATACTCTAACCAGCCATCAGCCTTATAGTTTTTCCACCCGGGAACCAAATTATTGCCTCATAAAGCAGATCACTGCTTCTATTATGGCTTAAATATAATTGTATTTAAAGACCTTGTTTGGTTCCATTTAGCAAAATTAGCTTTTATCTTATTTCATCGTAACAACAGCTTTTAATAAACTCAGTGATTTTGTGTGGAGCAGTATAATATTTAGAACTTTATGCAAAAATATACACCAAGAACAGCAAAAATAATAACATGAAATGTTCTCCTTTCCGTTAAAAGTTACCTTTCACCCAATCTAATTTTAGTAATGTGGTAAAACATTCAAAATGGACTGTTTGTCTCTAAAAATTACCTTTTGTTGATTTGAAAAACTAAATAGAATCTTGGTTCACATGGTGGCATTGGGGGATAACTTTACTCAATTTCAAAGATTTTGTAATAAATCTGGTCAGAACTACAAAATTTCATTAACATTTTAAATTTTCAAACTAATTCAGCAATTTCACTAAAGTCTTTTTACTCATAATTTTCAGCTAAATGAAATCAAATATGTACATCCAGTGTAGGAAAATGCCATGCCGTAGTATACAATGCTATGCTTTACAACCTGGCCTCTAAAATGGTAGCTCTGGGCCACATTTACAAAAGTATTCAGGCAAGTAAAGATACAGAAAGGCATCTTATGAGATTTAGAAAACCACATAACTGTGTTAGCCTAACTACTACTGATGTGAATGGGAGGTAGGAGCCTAACTTGCTTAGGTGATTATAAAAGATTGGGCACATTACATTTTCCATCTCAAAGCCTCCAGGTCTAGCTGATCAGCTTGGATGATGTAAACAATCCTTTTGTACTGTACAGAAACAATCTGCTGCTGCAGAAAACCGTGACATCATAGATAGATATGTGCAAGCTACTAGCCTTTCTTTTCCACGTAGTTTGCAAGCCCAGGTGGCATAGTTCATTGCTATTAGCAAGCTATTTCTCAGGAAACAAAGAAAATTAATTCCATTGAATTTATAAACGAATAAAGCAGCATTGACAGAACAAGAGACAACATTCAGGAGGTCTTGGGCCTTCCAGTAACAAACTTGATACTATTAGCTACCTCCAATAGGCCAACATTAGGGCACCATGCCATCCAGTAGTTGCATTTTTGCTTTTTATTGATGATCTATTTACTAAGAATATATGAATCAGCTTAATATCCTCAAAGAAAATCTGCACAACACCTCTAATTGTCTTTTAGAGGTGCCTGGGAGCTTAAATTCATAACTTTGTTAGACACTAAAAATCATGGACTGAATAGAGACACTAGATTTATTACAACAATCTGTAGCCCACTATCCACCACCACCACCTTTTCCCCCCCATGACTGGAAAGTTAACTGCCTTGAATGGTCCCTTGGAACATGTGTTAACTACTTATGCCAAACAATCTGTTCCACCTTGTATTTAGCTGTGAAACTCTGAAACCTGGTCTACACTAAAGAGTTAGATCAACGTAAGGCTGCTTACATTGACCTAACTCTGTAAGCATCTACACGAAAATGTAGCTCCCATCGATGTAACTCACCCACCACACTGACTTAATAATTCCACCTCTGCGAGAGGCGTAGTGCTTAAGTTGATGTAGTTAGGTCAGTGCAGTGTCAGTGTGGACACTGCGCTGCTTACGTTGATATCGCTCACTTTCAGAAACCATCCCACAATGCCCCACACTGGCAGTTAAATCGGCACAAGTGCTCCTGGTGAGGACATGCACTGCTGACACAAGGAGCATAGTGTGGACATGTAAAACCAATTTTACGGTGGCTGTATGTCAGTGTAACTTAGGTCAACTTAATCTTATAGTGTAGACTTGCCCTGAATCCATTCCCCAGACCTGAAGATGACTCTGTGTAAGCTTGCGTCTCTCACCAACAGAAGTGGTCCAATAAAACATATTACCTCACCCATGTTGTTTCAGCTTAACAATATGACAACTGTACATTAGCAGCTGAGGTATTTATAAAAGTGAAATGTAAGAGAGGGCATACTAAAATTAGAAAGTGTGGTGAACAAAGCTATAAAATTATGATGCCTTTATTTTCTGTGTCTGAAAGTAGCAACCATTTTGTTTTCAGAATTGGTTAAGCTTGTTACAAAGCACATACTGTGTTCTCATGGTGACATACTTTTTTGTTCTTGCTTTCCTTAATCTAAAATTAATTGTAGAAAATGTGTGGTTGCTGTTTGTATATGGAAAAGCATAAGAGGAGACTTTAGACAAGAAATATAAAAGCTCTGTCATCATGAACAGAACTAGGCAGCAGGTTGATTCATGGGATTGGTATAGTAAAGGGACAGAGACTTTCACCTCCCAGCCATAGATCTGCATTGTTGCTGACTCTTGCAATTTTGTCATGAGTCTTGCAATATTTTGTTTTGTTCTTACAGCCCAAGCTCCTGGAGTCACATGCATGATAATCTCAGCTTTCATTTAAAGTATGTTTCTCGCTCCCATGGTTGTGGAGAAAAAGCTTGAAAATGCCGTTAATGCATTACAGCTCAAAACCCAGAAGGCAAATACCAATCACATGATTTTTTGAGGGCCTGCCCCATTATTTTTGAATGCCTGGTTTCGATTTGGTTGCATTTGAACCTAGCTTAGGTAGCAGTTCTATTCCTCTTGAGTTATTTAGTGATCTACTTAAGATGAATTAGAGATTTTAATATTACTTCTAGTGGACAGCGAGTCAATGTTAATAAACACTATCACAACTAGCTTAGCCATCTGATCTAAGGATGGAATAGCAACAGAAATGAACTGCTCCATCTTAATGACAAGGAACCTTTAGGAAAGTGATTAGGACCTCAGGTTGACTCATTCCAAACATAGGTCCCCAGGGAGACTGCATTTGAGTAACATCCTACTGGCACTGGTTTAATAATGCCTTTGAAGAAAATGTGCTACCTACTGAATCACCAGCACAACTTGATCTTGGGGCAGCATCTTTGGCAGTTCCCCACCAAATGTTGACCCAGTATGGTCTTGGTTGTCTCATAAGCTCAGACAAGTTCACATCCTAAAGTAATACTGCTGCCTGGAACCTGGCTAGCTGGAGCTATTTGACTGATGAATATAATTGCTACCTCAACTTTGCAGGCTGATAATTTATTTCTTGCCATGCAAACCCTTGTGATTTTATTTCTTCTGAAGTTATAGCAATCTCAGTATATATCTTACTTCCCAAGGGTTTATGAGTAATTTTTTGGTGTTATTTTTGTCTTTTCTTGCGCATAGTGTGATGTTTTGTGAACTTGCTTTGAATGTAACTCATTGAAAAGGCGAAGAAGAAATACTAGACTGTTCCCTGAGATATGCTTGTTTTCATCACTGACCTTCTCTTTCAAGAAAAGGGGAAGAGGGGAGGAAGACAATGAGGTTTTCTTTGATGACAAGTTAGTTTAAAAGAATCCTCTGATCAATGACTGTACTGTCGCTAAAGGATACATTTTCTGTTTATTTTCTTTTAAGAGAATAAAATGCTGACATTGGTAGCTTGCAGTCTTTGGGAATGGGAGACATAATCCTAAAAATACTAAAGGATATTGGTCTTACCTACCCATAAAGATTTCATTTGTACAGAATAAAAGAACATATTGGGTTAAACTTATTGGGAAAGGGAAAAAAGCCAAAGTGGAAACCATATGTCATTCAATTTCATTGGAAAATGAATTATATTTAGTTAATATGATCTTCCAGTTAAAGGGCATCAAACTTTAATGAAAGGAAAACTTTTTTTTAAAATAGCATTGGCTCGAGTCCCTGTTGAGTCAGCTTTATAAACCATAAATATTTGTTTCTAATTTGTATTTTGCATCTCTGCTGATAAACACTATACAGGAATACACTGTTTTCCAATGGGATTTGATCAGGATGGCAGAACAATTCATATATTTGATTTTTTGGCACACGGGTGGTGTGTAGTGTGGTATTAATACTGTATTTCTCTGATCCACTCTGCTACATAGTCCAAGCATCTTGGAGGGAAAAGGACTTTTAAAGATGTTGGCAAGTAGGTACTGTCTTGTGGCTATAAACTACTTGGCAGTAGGAATATCATGTACCAGCTTTGCTTCTAAAACCTTTATTTGTTACTTTCTTATATGTCAGATACTAGTTAAAATAATTGAAAAAATCTTATCAAATGAAAGCAAATATCATATCTAAATGCACTGTTAGCACTTTAAAGTCTCATTTTAGAAAGGTCCTTAATCACATGCCCAATTTTAAGACCATTTGTCTATAGTCCCTGATCTTGAATTAATATTGAAAATATTCCACACATCTTGTGGGAAATAAGCTTTTCTATATAGTGGAATATAATTTGAAATACTATGAATAATGCCATGAACAGAGAAAAGTTGGGTAGAACTAAAACAACAATAAAAAACTCAGAACATATTTTCCTATGCTTTTAATCTGAGCTACATGATGATAATTGTAGATAACCATATACTTAGAAATAGGAAATTATAAAATTCCATTCAGCCTAAGGATTAGAACTGGTGGAAGAAACTTAGATGGAACCACATTTGTCAGAATATGAAGTTCTGTGGAAACTAAAACACTTCACATAATTTTATTGATTTTGACAGAATTTTGTTTTGGAAAAAAAAAACAAGAAAGGTCCCATTGCAATTTTTGTATTTTGTATTTTATTATATATCATAATACATTTTAAAATATAAAAATCAAAATGAAACATTTAGACTGTCATGAAATGAATTTTTCACCAGAATTTTCCTTTACAGAGAATTTCAAAATTTTCAGTTTTTGCCCCTGTTTGGAATGAAACCAAATTTTAAAATCTCTGTATCTTTGCAAAAAGGAACTCCTGGTCCTCTGCATTGCTCTACTAGGAATACAGTTGTCTCTAAAATCTATAAGGTGTTAAGTTGGACTTTATATCTGGTGAAAACTTGTGGGAGATAATTAATGGACTATTTAGGATACAGCTCTACAAAACACTAATATATGTGTATCAGTGTTTGCAGGATTAGCACTCTAAAGGGCCCTAACTATTAAAATTGCTTATCTTTAACAATTTTATGACTAAAAATCAAATTTAATATAAGTGGTGACCTCAGATGATGTCAGTGGCTCTCCATTGCAGGTGTCAACCAACACAACCATTCACAGAGAAAAGTAATATAACTTTTGTAAACTGTTAGTCTATGGCAGAAATGTGAAATACTAAACTTGTTTAATTATCTCCAGGGTCTACATTCCTTAAGGAACATGTGCACCAAATATTAAGATTTCAGCTAAATTGGAACATGGAAATTAATTGTTAGTCAGTCACTCTCATACATACAAATAGTATATTACTATTTATCTATCTTAGTAGTACTTGTAAAGTAGTCTTCAATCCTATGAATCCTACTGTTAACAGAAACAAAACTCTTATGGGGTATATTATTTAATTTTGTGTGCATGGAGGAGAGAGTTGGAAGTCGGGAGAATGGTCATCTACAGTCTTATCCAAAGCCCATTAAAGTCAATGGGAGTCTTTCCATTGACTCCACTTTGGAGTCAGGTCCCTAGACTGCGACCACTTCAGATGAGAACAAAATAGCCTTAGATGAAACCCACAAATACTGCTTTTTTTTAGAACTTTAGGACTCAATTTTATATTCAACATTTGTGAGAGAAGTGAGAAAAATAAGTAGCATCTGCATGGTGTGCAAGTTGGCGAGAACTCCAGTCTGCCACTTTCCAAATGGTTTTAGAAATGTTTGTCAGGCTTGATCACAAATTACAGATGATTATAAGTGCAAGCAGTATGTGCAAGCAGATGGAGAAGATGAACTGGGAAAAGTTTCTTCCTAAACAATTTGATTATTACTAAGTATTTTCAGGACAGAAGTTAAATATTAAAACTGGGGCTTATAATAAAGAATTATGGGATGTTCAAGTTAATTTATAAAATTCAATCAAATAATTTTTGAAGCTTCTGACACTAATAAATAGATATTTTAACATTGTTAGCAGTGAAGATTCATGGAAATGCTCCAACATTTTTCATTTTTGGGCACATAGGAAATCACAAGGATACAAATGAGAACTTCATCAAATGGGTGTTTCTCTTAGTAGAAGTCAGTAGTGACATGACAAATGTTGATCCAGAGAACTAGTTTACAGCTACACTTTCTTGCCATTTAAGGTGAAATCCACCAAATAACACCAAGTTCCTGGTGAGCATATGTTTCTTTTCTGGAAGTCAATAGAGATAAGCTACTTTACACCAAGTGAACATCTGGACCATTGTTCTTTTATTCTAGAAAATATACTTTCTGCATGGAGGCATGCAAGAAAATTCTGGGTCTCGAACAGTAATGAAGGTAATTCAAATGACGTTCCTCCAAGACAGTGCTAAACCAGTGTGCCAGAGTGATTTAAGTGGCAATGGATTATTGGAAGTGAAAAATGTGTTATCAACCTTGTAGTCATCCTGGGCAGCATTTTCAGCAGCTGGAGGCTGAAGTCTGTTTGAAAAAAAATGTGCATACACTTGGATTTGCATGTGCTTACAGCACATTTTTGCACACCAGTCTACAGTGGCTGAAAATATGGCCCTAAAGACTCCACATCACTTTTCACAATTATTTATCCTAGGTATTTATAAAATACACCTCTACCTCGATATAACGCTGTCCTCGGGAACCAAAAAAATCTTACCGTGTTATAGGTGAAACTGCGTTATATTGAACTTACTTTGACCCACTGGAGTGCGCAGCCCCCCCCCCGGAGAACAGTTTACCGCATTATAGCCGAATTCATGTTATATCGGGTCGTGTTATATTGGGGTAGAGGTGTACCTTTCCCTATGGTACCTGAGTACAACATGTTTGGCACTCTCAGAAGCCTTGCCTAGGATTTCAACCTGGAACTTCTCAAAAGAGAGAGTTGTACCACTTAGATCAATAAGACACTCAGGACTATGGCATTTGGTCCCAGTGCCATATAGGTTAAATTCCAAGTTGACAAAACAGTACATCCTGCCTACCTAAATTCATCCGGTGCCTTCAGTTATGGTTGCCTATGTCATATATGTTTCTTTCGCAAAACTATTACCTAGTTGCTAAGATAAAGGTGCTGTATACATCATCAAGGACCACACTGTAGTTGGCCACACATAGATGAACAAAAAGAAAAAAGGAGCAACCCTTCATAGGGGCCCAGTCATGATAAAGAATGTAGATATAGCTTGAGGCTAGCCCAACCAGTGGCCTCTCATTTTCCCCAGAATATCCAGATGAGAGAATCTTCATTCCTCTCTGTCAGCAAGCAGAGTTAGGTTGATGCAACTTTTCAAAGTCATGGAACTGACATTCAAGCAGGTGCTCTCCCAAAGGAGCCAGAATTTCCTGCTGCAATTCTAATACACAGCCACTGGCTTAGAGCCACATTGTGTTCCTCTGAGATGCCTGCATTTCAGTGGTTGGTGAAGTGACTTCTGTGTATACCTAATCTGAAAACAGTTTTGCTATTTTTTAGTATGAAGGACATGGCTATTTAGTTTATAGTTTGTATAGAAATAGTATTAACTATTCAAACTATAGTTCTATTCAAACTATAAACCATTACTATTTAATTAATATTTTAATAACAATAAACAATACAGACTTGGACGTGTAAGATTCTGTGAAATACTGTTCGATTGCAGCAGAATATTCAGCTTGAACTCAAAGGGATGATAACATAATAGTCAATTGTATGAATGATCTAAAAATATGGCCTTATTTATTTCATTGCTTTGTTTTTTGTTTGTTTTTTATTTTAACAAATGGTTAACAGTTTACAGATGAAGAATATTTGCAGTGAGGGCTTACAGCAGTTTAATAATTTCTATCTAGTTGTGAAATATGCTAAGTTTCTGCACAAATATTGAGAAAAATATTAGACTACTTGCTAATCTTCTTAAATGTAATCAGGGAAACATTTTTTTATGTAGAATACAAACTTTTACAACAGAACAGATAGTATCTTACATATATTAATTGTTATTTTGTTTGATAATAAATGTGACTTTAAATATTTTTGTTAGCTAAATTTCTATTTTTAAACAGTGCCAGTGACACTGTAGCTATATCACAAAAGAAAAGTGCTTCTCTGCTTTGTTTTCAATTTTCTTTGGAAAAATTTTAAATCAATCTATAGTGCTTATACAGGTAGTATTTATAAGGAATTGAACACAATGCATATTCAATTAACCTTTCTTTTCTCTGAATAGAAGCTTTACTTGATCTTTGAGATTGTCAAAAAGCCATTATGTTTATTATTTTTAAACTTTTATTGAGTGCAATAAGCTGATAGGATGATGGATGGGTATTGAAATACCCACTTGTAATCCAACACATCTTGTTCTTGCAAAGAAGAACCTGTCTAACCATTAGAAGTGGTTTACTGGGACTAGAATATAAAATATATTGGTTGGTTCAGGAAAGAACATTTTTCTGAATGAGTTTGGCCACTGATACTTTTGCACAACAGAAAATATTAATGGAAGAAATTATGACTTACAGATTTTGGTCTCAGTCTTTCAAAGACCTAGGTCTGTGAGTAACTTTTTATACACATAAATACCCAATGGAGTACTTAAATCCATTAATTTTTGTAAGATCAGAGCTGTAGAATCTAAGACCCTACAGGGCAGGAACTGTATTTTATATTTGTGCAGCAACTAGTACCGTGGAGCACTGATCTTGGCTGGCAACTCAGGTTATTACAGCAAAATGTATATAATAAATGATTGTATCCACTGAATGATCGATGATGTTTGGTAGTGCTCACAGAGAAAGCTTGTAGGTGCTCAGTAAAACCCAGTTTTATGAAAGTCTGTAAGGATAAGGGAAACAACTGCAAAATGTGGAGTTTTGATAACCACTAACTTCAGTAGGCAGAGATCATAAACTCCTCAGATTAGGAGGTAAAATCTTGTGGAGTTTAGGAAATTCAAGGGGATGGCCCATTAGTCAGTTCAACCCTAGGGAACATAACCCGCCAATACTCGGCCAATTGACTTCAGTGGGGCCTGGGTTTCACCCAATACTCAATTAGTCTGGAGTTTCAGTTAACCAGAGTTTGAAAAAGTGGAGCTGAGCTGTATATACATTTTGGGTTTATCAAGTGGCCATAATGAAGAATTAATTTACCCAATTATTTTGGATTTGTGCTCAGTTTCTGATTAGTGAATCATAGATTTTAAGGTCAGAAGGGACCATTATGGTCATCTAGTCTAACCTCCTGCTCAACACAGGCCACAGAATCTCACCCACCCACTCAGGTATCAAACCTGTGTCTGAGCCATTGAAGTCCTCAAATCAAGGTTTAAAGACTTCAAGATGCAGCGACTCTTCCAGCAAATGACCCATGCCCCACGCTGCAGAGGAAGGTAAAAAAACCCCAAGGCCTCTGCCAATCTGCCCTGGTGAAAAATTCCTTCCCAACCCCAAATATGGCGATCAGCTAAACCGTGAGCATGTGGGCAAGACTCACCAACCTAACACCCAGGAAAGAATTCTCTGTAGTAACTCAGATCCCACCCCATCTAACATTCCATCACAAGTCATTGATCATATTTACAGCTAATAGCCAAAGACCAATTAATTGCCAAAATTAGGCTATCCCATTATACCATCCCCTCCATAAACTTATCAAGCTTAGTACCACACTGGATATGATTAATATAAATTAGGATTCTCTACCATGTGTAAACTCCAGTATATGGATTAAGGTTAGTGATACTCTCATCCCTGGTGAACATGTTGTACCTTTTTTTATATTTTGTTATACTATGTACTTTTCCTCAAAAATCAGTAAACAGATTACAAAAAGTTTGTGACACAAAATAATATAGAGGGCAACCTACTTCAATAGATATTTAACATATAGTAATCAAGTCTTTTCCACTAATTCTATCTCTGACTCTCTGTACCCATATTATATATATTTCTTGCATTCCTGAGGTTGCATGAGGTTGTTTGTTTTATAAGATATTGATTTACAATCCATAGTCTCACAATACATTAACATGGTAAAATAGACATAAAATGGCATATAGGAAGCATAGAAATATTTGGAAAAAAATTATGTGACACACAGTCAGAGCTGGGTGGGAAATGGTTTTCCTGTCCCATGAAAGTTTTTGTGATATCAGGAATTTTCCCCCTCCTGAGTTGGGATGAAGCCAAAAACTCAAATTCTCATAGGTCAAAATTCCCTTCTCCATCAAAAAAACCCCAAATGGTTTGGTTCAATGCAACCATTTTGGTTCAATAATTTTGAATTTTTTCCTTAACCTTTTTTTATTCTAAGTTTACTAACATTTTGAACCAAAAAGCCGTTTTGATTCAAAACCCCAAATGTTCTGGTCTGAAAATGTAAAAGTTGGCCCTTTCCAAAACATTTTCAAGTTGTGTGATTTGTCAAAACGGTCCTGTTTCATAAACAGTTTACAGAGTTGTCGAAATAATTTTTTGGGGGGAAAAAAATTCATGACCAGCTGTACACACAGTTTGTATTTTGCAGGCATAAGTTCACTATTCAGAAAAAATATGCTGATTAGATATGCACAGTGTACACATACATGTATGTATTTATGCATGTGTATGCATGAATATATACGTGTATAGTTATGTCTATCTATATGGTTATTCCCCAAATGGGTTTTCAATAATTACTAAGCAACTAGAAAGAATACTAACAATGTAACACATAGTAATATATTTATCAAGTAACTCAGTTAATAGCATTGCTACATGCCAGTTTGTCTGTTATCTTATGATGAGACCATCCTTAATTAACACTCATAAAACAAACCAGCCTCTTACAATGAACAAATTTATTGTACACCAAAGCTGTGTGTTTAAGTTCTCCACTGTATGTAAATTAGAGCTGAAGTATGAGGTAGATTTGCTAAATACTACAGATCTCACACACAGTGGAAATAAAGATGCAAATCACAAAACAATAAATTCAAAGCTTTGTTACAAACACCCTGAAGAAACCTTTAACAAATCATAACTGTCAGAGGGATGGATGATGAAAGTTTTTGTCATGCAAAAGGATACAAATCACTTTGCTGTTGCAAGCTTTGCTCTTTTATTTTCTTGGTTGCAGGCACATCATCAACCTTAATGATAAAAGCCTTCCACAAAAATAATTCTTAAGCCTCAGGAACAAACACCTCTTTGGCACCCTGAGAGAAAATTCCACAAACATCATCAATCTCCTTCTGAGCATGATTTACAACCCTTCCCTTTGGCCGACGCAAGCCATTCATGTGCATGCCCCCAACAGCGTCACAGTGGGATTCTCCTCCACTTTTCCCTCTAAACACACACCAGTAGCTTGACGTGCTCATTGCCAGTTTGGAAGCACAAGTTCAAAAATTAGGAGAAGAAGTTTGAGCCACAGCACTATCCAGGTGGGCACACTGGAAATACAGTACCAATAAAGTGACAGTGAAAGAGAACTCACACTAATGGGCCAGATTCTCAGCTGTGCCCAGTATCTTCTGGGTGCTCCTGAGAGGGGAGAATGCCAAGGACTTAATTGTTGCTTCCTGATTCTCCGCTCTAATTTATTTCAATTAGCTATGTCTACCAAGCAGCTGGCCACCCACCAGGGGTTGCCTGAGCACAGTAGCACTGTGGTCATAACTCGGCCCACCTGTGATGTGCACTTTCCGTCAGATTCTGCAGAAGAGGTGGTTTAAAAGTTAGACAAAGCCATCTCTACACCAACTGGGACTCCCCAGTGAGGAAGAAATCCCCAGCTAGGGAGATCTGGCTGCTATCCAGCCCCTTTACGCTGCCAGAGCAGTGCAAGAGACTCAGATTACAGCAGAAATTCTAGACCTATATCTTCTGAAACCAATGAGCTGGAGTCGCCTCTTGTTTACACCAGACTTGCACTGATTTAAACAAAGTAGTTTGTAGAAGTGCAAGTAAGAGGAGACCCAACTCATTATGTGTGTTGGAGGAAAGTAGAAGAAGAACTATTTCTATAGGGAAGTTGGATAAAAAGCAAAACCTAAACCAGTGAAATTTAACAAATGGGAGTAGAGTCCCCTTTGTATAACTTCAATATCTGAAGCCTAGTAGTGGTCTCACAAAGTCTGATAAATGAACTCCTTTTGGTTGCATTCCCTGAAACTCCGGAAAAGAATCCGTGAACAGCAGCTGAAGTCATTTAGTGTACTCCAGAAATTCTTTTTATTTTGTGCACTCACTAAAACAGATGTACATACATTATTAATTGTTGCCTAACTTGCAGTCATGATCAAGGACAGAAAAACTATACCCCATTAGGAAAGCATACAAACATTATGATTAGATGAAAACACAGACAGATCTTTAAGATGTCTATATTGAGTGAAATAGTAGATACTTATGTGTCTGGCAATATATTTATGAAGGCAGCTGTGCAAAGGGGAATGAGCTACATGACCTACCAAAAGAAATCTATAAACACATTCAGGAAAAATTTAGATCACTTTTATAATGGAATCAAACATTTAGAGCTACTGGATAGAATTTTCAAAAGTGCTTAAGTGACTGGGGGTGTGTGCATTCCTTACTCATGCTGGTGAACATTTATTCACAGGAGAGTGGTAGTGATATCAAAGCAATTATTTGTGTGAGTGATTTAAGGGCTACCCAGTCTAGCCTTAAATGCACAGTTCTACCATGGGAGTTGTACAGAATGGCACTACCCCAGGGCCAGCAGAGAGAGGTATTATATTTCAGGAGAGAACAATCCTTCCTAAAGTTCTATGGTGTGTAAGACTGACTATACCATGTAGCCTGAAATCATGGCCAATCATGCCCAATTGCTGTAGAAACAGACACATATCAATACCTATTCAATTGTTGGCTAGTTAAACATGGGCTTTAGTGAATCATCCTATGTGACTACTTGATTCTTAAAACCAAAGAGAACGATATTTTACATCTCTTCCAAGTATGAAAGTCCCAATGCTCCAACACTTTTTCCAGTATTTAGTACTGCAATTTTTACTGTTCACTTTGTATTTCCATTGGATTGACAGAACTGGAGTCTAAAGCCAGATATTACAATCCTCTTCCTCCACAGAACATGCACAGCAGAGGCAGTGGCAATCCAAGAAAATCCCCGTGCATCACAGGGGGTGGTAAGAGGAAAGAGGGATATCTAGTCTTTTTTTCATGCCCCATTTTTGAAAACTCTGACCAGTAAGTAAAGAGGCATAGTCTAATGGACAGTTAAAGGGGTTAGGACCAGAAAATCATGAATTATAATCTTGGCTATAACTTTTAATCGCTCTGTATCTCAGTTTCTCCATTTGGATAATGGGGATAACACTTCCCTCTCTCACAGGAGTATTGAAAGGACATAGTTGTTTTTTCCCCCAAGTGCTGTATGAAGATTAAGCACTTTGTAAATGCCAAGTGTGATTATTACTACTCTGCACAAGTAAAAACCCCAAACTCTAGTAGGTGACTTATGATAGGGTTGCCTGACATCAAAACTGGTTTTAGATCTAAACTTGAGTTTTCAGTGAACTAATTTTTTTTGAAGGTGTGTGCTTACTACAGACAATTTCAATATTTCATCAACCTTCCCCCTCCCCCAATTTAAACTTTTTGTTAAAACTTTTCAGTTATAGGTTTCTTGATGAAAAATAGAAATTTCCCATAGGGAGAGCCCAAATATTTTCTGACCAGCTGTAGCTTTTATTTATGATAGGTAATGACTACACAAAAGTAATTCAAATCCATATACAACCATTAAAAACATGTGTTTCTGAAAACAACAGATCACACTTTTTGAAAATTGAACTGCCTGATATTTGCATATTGAAATTACTATTGTTGCTAATGTAAGACATTCATTTTTACACTATACCTGGTAGTCAAATGCATATTTATTCATCATAGCATTGTATAATTTTGGAAAAAAGATGGAATTTAAAAACACTTTCATATGTAGTAATCAGCATATTAATACAGATATTACAATCCTGATCGTGGAAGGTTAAGAGCACCCTGAGATACCATTGCACCTCCTCCTGTTCCTACTGAAGTCAGTGGGGGGAAATTACCATTGATTTAAGTACAAAGAGAATTGAATTTATTGAAAATAAAAGAAGTTGTGACTGCCTCGCAGCTCTGAGGAGATTCCTAGCACCTCACAGTATCAGTTTCTAAACCATCACACCTTAAGATTCTTAGTGTAATGCTATATAAAGTACATTATTTCTATTAGATTGCTTAATTTTATTGTGTATTTTTTTTTTTAAAAAGCATCAAAATAAACCTCTGAAGGCTTTCATATGTGGAGCATGCCAAATATTTGATACACATTTATTAATTTTATGAGGCATAATAATTTCTAATGGCCCAGGAAACCTAAAATTTGCAATATGACCATGGAGCCAAAGAAATTTCCACATGTGACAGCAGTCTTAAAGAGCCATTTTGGCAGTAATTGAGTTTCTATGCTTTTCTTTTAATTTCACTACCTGATGATGCCTGAGAGCAGTAGACTTTATTTCAGAATCCCATTAGGTACCATTATGAGATCCTATTTCCTAGGTTTTTAAAATCTAATTGTCAGTCAATGTGTTACAGTAAGCCTAGCTTTCTTTTGACTCTCATGGCTATACACTGTGGGAAAACAACAAAAGAAGTATGCTTCATCATCCTGTCAAGGAGGTTTCTTAACAAATTACCTTTACCCTCGAAAGAAAACACAGAGAGACTTTTTTGTAGCTTTAACAATTCTCATAGTTCATATCTTCTTTTCTCAGCTATTCAAGGGAACAAAAATACAATCCCATAGAGCACACAGATAGCGAAATCGATATCTTTAAAGATTTATGGAGAACTCTAGGTGTTTAATAAAAGCAAGTCATATTTCTTACAGTTCCTTATTTAAACTCCGTTTAAATGTTTATCTTTTACATCTGTGTATTGAAAACATGTCACTTCAATTCAGATCATTTCTTTGCAGGAAAATGCATGATAAGTGTATCTTCCTTTTATTGTATGAAGGACTCTGTGTCCAGATTCTAAGGCCATGTCTACACTACCACTTTTCTCCATATAACTTATGTTACTCAGGGTTGAGCATCTCCCGCTGGCATAGAGCGGCTACACGAGCGATCTTACAGCAGCACAGCTGCATCTCTACAGCTATGCTACTGTACGCTCGCTAGTGTAGATATAACCTAAATCTTGGACTATTCCAAGTAGGGGTGACTATTAAAAAGGATAGAAATTACCCCACTGCAGAAGACTAGCATAAAGCCTATGTCCTACTTAGACCCTCTTTTGAGAGGCTTGAATGGGGCATAAGCCTTACGCTGGCTTTCTCCCCAAGGGTGAATTTCAGCCTAGGAGCCTGATCTAACTTTCACTGAAGTCAATGGGAGTCTTTGCACTGAATTCAGGGAGAGTTGGAACTGGTCTTTTGGACCAAACTTTTGTCTGAGTGCTGCATGTAGAGGGGATGCACTGGAGTCCTGGGAATAGGAATCTTTCTTCACAGGCTATGGCGTGTTTGTTCTTGCAGCCCCTCTTCCTTCATATTAGGAGAATGAATAGGTCGAGAGATCCCAATATCAAACACACTGGTGTCTAGGGAGCCCCCTTGAAGCTGTTCTCTGTAGTGTACAGGGGGTGCAAGCTCCACCACACTCTCTGCATCTCTCCCTCCCTATATTAGTTCTGCTGCATTCAGGACCATCTATCTTTATGTGGGGAACTATCAAAGCCTGCCAGATGTGAGGCACTTTGGCCCACACACATCCCTTGCTAGTCTAGTAACAGGTAATTGATATTCAGCTAGAAAATGTCCACCTGGGCTTTTAAACTCCACAACAAAAATAAACAGTTCACCCTACAGTATAATTGAAGGTGCCGGCCCTTACCTGATCCTGGGTGTCTTGGATTAAGACCAGGGATTTCCTCTCCTGTCTTAGCTTCACCCAGCACAGCACTCCCCCTCGGAAGAAGCAGGGAAGTCTTCTTATCTCACCTGTTGGGTCCTGATAGGTTATGGACTCCTCCAGGACCTTCTAGTCAATGGAGGACCAAGTCTTATTGATTTTGTTGTTACTAGAATCTGAGTGGCTTCTCTAGGCACTGCCGAGAGGTCTCAACTAATTGACCGTTTCTCAGGTGACACTTTTCTTTCAGGAGGATGTGTCAGGGTGGCAATGCAGCCGTCAGGGGGGCAGAGGGGGCAGACAGGCCTGGTAAACTCCATCACAGAAACAAAGGGTTTGCCTTTGGTAGAATTAAGCTTGTGATAAAATACATGAGATACAAAAAGGAGAAAATCAATTAAAATTGCTATAAGGTTTCTATAAATCACTGAGACATCAACAATGTGATTTGTCCATACCTAAGAATTAATTAAATTAAAAAGAGAAAGTTGTCTGGGATTTTTCCTGGTAACAGACATAGATATACTTAAAATAGAACTAAATAACTTCGAAATAGCAATTGTTTTTAATAACACTTTGTCTGTATCTAAAGGACAGCAGAAGTGGGAGATTTAATATTGCTTCTTTTCTTCATGTAGGAATAATTTAAGAATTATTAACTATATGGATTTCATAAATCAAAACACTATCCATTCAATTAAAAAAAGAAAATGTTACCTCTTCTAGCACATCACCACATATTACTAACTGTTAGGTGACACATTGTTATGTATTTCCTCCAAAACTTTGTAATTTAGATAAATTAAATATTAGGCACACGTGTGCGCACACACACACACACACAATCTTTCCGTAAAGTGTAATGTGGAAATGTCCATTTCCTTATTCCTACATAGCTCTGTTTAAGCACCTCAAAGCTAACGTATAGTCAGATACTCATCAAAACATGTCTCTTTCCTTCTGCTACAACCTTAGCTAGCTGCCAATGACTTCTTAGGTGTCCAGGAGCCCAGAAGGTCAGGTGATCATGAGCTCAGCTCACCTCACCTCACCCAATAATTCACAACAAATTCACCACATCAGCAGGAATGATTGACAACTTAATGAATAACAACTCACAAGCTTGTTCCCTCCTCCAAATCTCAGAGATACACTCAGCATACAGTATATAGTTCCTCCTGAAACAACAGAGCTTTGGTTTTAGGAAATGTCCTCGCCTATCTTTTCTTTGATTCTCAGGATCATATCCGCTATCCAATACATGTGTACAACTACTTCCTATTCAGTTTTTAACTGTCATTCCCTTGTAATGATTCAGCCAAATTTTCAAATACATCCTCTAACGATTTGCAAGCATTTTTGCAAGTACGAATGTTTACAGCTGCATTTTTTCATGCCCAGTTATTTGAGCATGCAAAACCTTGGATTTTTGTGTGAATTTGTGCAGGCAAATCAGGTTAACCTACGCCGTGTGCAGTCCCAGTTGGAAAAAATTGAATGCACATTTTTAGAGGCCTGCTTAAGATCTCATTGATAATGTGGCCTATAATAGGCCAGATACAAAGCCCATTGAATTGAATGGGAGTGTTTCCATGGACTCTAGTGGGCTTTGGCTCAGTTCACAACAGTATTCTGTGCTTGTAAAAATAGCTCTTCAGCAAAGCTGGCCTTCACAATGGTGTGTGTCTCTGGAGGAGCTTTCAAGGTTCCCGATAGTCCCAGGCTAACAAAGACTTGTGTCTTGTTCTTAAAATTGACTGTTGTGAAATTAAAAACAAAACAAAAACCTAGTTCTGCTTAGCTACTCTTTTTTTCAACTGCGAACTATGGATTCCTTTAAAATATTTGTTTTTGCCATCCGGCGTTCCCGCATCTGAAAAATGTGGCCAATAGAATTTACCTAAATAAGTTCCCTTCGCATCTGGGTGAGAGTGGCAGAGTCTCACCTGTTTTCTCTTAGCTAGGTTTTCATAAATATAGAGTGAAGATCTTGTTCACTTCCCTTTCTTAACAAGCTAAAAAATCCTATTCTGATCCCTATTTTGAGCCATAGAATCAGAGGACTGGAAGAGATCTTGAGAAGTCATCTAGTCCAGTCCACTGCACGCAAGGCAGGACTAAGTATTTTCTATGATTAACTCTAATGTTAAATATTCCGAAATCTCACTTCATCATCTTTCTTTCAGCTTTAGATTTTCAACCCTATAAAATAAGAACTTTTTTTTCTGGCCTGGTGGCTTAGGATCAGTCTATGGATCTGCAACAATTTCTGCCTGTGAGGAATCTCCTCACTCACCTACTGTGGCTGTTTAAGGGCAAAATCATTCTGTTAGATTTGTGCATTGATCTAGACAGATGGCCAGAGCCAATGGCACTAAGGAAGACTGCATCTCAGAGGAATCCCCAAGGTCTTCAAGAGCTGAGCCAAGGTCAGACCAGTAGGCTGAAACTGCGTCAGGATCAGGTTTAAAGGTATTCCTACTGCAGGCAGTTCTTCTGTAAGCTTGAGAAGTGGACAGAGCCAGTAGGGGATGCTGCCTGGGGAGTCAGGAAAGAGAAGGCACATCAGGAGGGGAGGAAGGACAGCTTCATCGAGCTGCAGATTGAAGAACTATATAACTTTTCTGTTTGTGTTAAAAAACGTGACAAAGAGTGCTCATTATATAAAGGATTTTTTTCCCTGTGATTTTATTATGATTTTTGAAGATATGTTATAATATTTTAAAATTTCTTTCTGCATGTGAAAATAGCATGATTATATTTTAGATGATATTGTTTAGCTCATTATATATATTGTACATCTGTACAGCTATACTGTATTTTATTAAGTTTAGATTTTCTCTCTCCCTGTCTGTATCCCTCTCAATACACACATGCACACTTACACACACAATTTTAGGGTCCCATTCTGCTCCCATCGAAGTCAATCGGAAATATCCCATTGACTTTAATGGGCACATTATATTGTAGTAATGATTTGGCTACAATGTTTCTGGAAAGTGAGGGTAATTCTTTTCTCTGCTTCCATACATATGTACTGAAATATAACAGTAAATAAAAATGAAGCACTAGAATCTCAGGTGGGGTCAATTGGCATAGCTGTTTTGACTTAATTGGTGCTTTGCCAATTTATACCAGTTGAAAATCTGGCCCACAATTCTTAAACGACACATGACATTTAATAAAATATAAAATTCAGGCAAAATAAAATTGATTTTAGTTTGCAAGTAGTTTTGTAAACTTTAAGAACTGTAATCAGATGCAAGAGACAATGTCTTCCTTCATTTCTAATGTGTTGCTCCTCATGTTTTGTGATATTCTGTGAGGTTAGCTTGCAAATTACAATTACATTAATGAAAAACAGTTTAACTTAAACCACTGGAAATTAAAATGGCTTAACCTGAAATACGTTCAAAACTGCTTTTAAAATTGAAAGTACCCTACTTCACCAATTTCTTTACCTCCCTATGCCTAAAGTTTAGAAGCAGCTATCTACTATGATTTCATTGTGGTTACAAAGCATGGAGCAGATAGGGCCCACCTTTTAAAAGTGACATATCAGGCCCCTGTGTCCTAGTTGTTCCATGCAACCTGTGCACTGGGGCAACTCACAGGCCCTGGGGTCCACCTGTGCAGAGCAGCTTTCAGGGTCAGGGTCTGAAATTGCAATCACAGTAGTGAATTTCCATTGCTATATTTTTGTGTATGCAAAACCTTGGGTTTGAGTATATAAACTAAGTTGTTCACACAGACTAAAAACGTGGCCACAATAAAAGATGCCCATAATAGTACAGGTGGGATTGTGGTCTCTTTGAAAATTCTGAGTTTATTTACAGTTGTTTAATTCCCAAACAACCTGATTCTCATTTAGCATAAGGACCCATTTCCACCCTGATAGTATTAAAAGGTTTTAAGGGATGTAAATGTGACATGCCAGTGAGGTATGAAGAAACCTTTGACTACATGAGTAGTGGGATGGAAAGATGTAACTAAAAGCAGAAGTGGAGGCACTGTGCCTTTGGTGTATATGATAACTTATCTGCTCTCCTTTCAGGCTGCTCAGCAAATCTCTGCATGGTTTTGTAATCCTCATGTAACCTTCTGGCAGGTGGTTAATGGAAGCAAAAAGGGTTCGATATATCTAGGCTCCCTCTTGACAAGTAACTAAATTGGCTCAAGCGCCTTCCCAGAAAGCTAGAAAAACTAAACACACCCTCCCTGAGTACCTTTAATGGGCAGAATTTCCCCACACTGTGACTGTGTCCCAACGGAGAGATACTTATCAGGGGAATGGAAATGCAGTCACAAACTTTGGAAACCAGTGCTGGTGTCCTAAAAAAAGAAGTGCCAGAAGGTAGGGTGTGGCAGGAAGGATCAGGAAGAGCTGGGAGCAAAATAGGAGCAGTGTGGGAGCGATGGGTGGCCCAGGATAGCAGGGGGGACTCCCAGCCTGTCCCTGCCTCTCTCTTACCCATGCCCCTGCTCCCCACATGGGGCTCTTCTGTTTGGGTGCCTCTGCTACCCAGCTCATAACATTTCTTGGCTCCAGCTCCATCCCAGGATCCCAGTGTCTTTCTTGCCCTGCTGGTTCCCAGCTGCAGTGTCTCCAACTCCAACTCCCTTCTGAGCACCCATCTGACTGGGCCCAGAAATCGCACCTAGTGGCTCTGAGGAGACTGTGCAGACAGGGAGGGAAAGGAGCTGCCTGGCTTAAGACAAGTAGAAGTACTGGAATGCCATTCTGGCTCATAAAAAAAGTGCCATAGCAATATTTCAGAGCATTTCAGCATGACTTGAGTACTATGGGAAACCCAGCAACAGTACAGATATGGAAATACAGAGTAAAATACCCATCTCCTTTCAGTAACTTTGACACTAGCCCATCTAACTCCCTTCCTACCACTGGTGAGAATGTCCAACATATAGTGGAATTGGAAAAGGTTCAGAAAAGGGCAAAAAAATGATCAGGAGTATGGAATGACTTCTGTATGAGGACAGATTAATAAGACTAGGATTTTTCAGCTTGGAAAAGAGATGGCTAAGGGGAGATATGATTGAGGTCTATAAAATCATGACTGGTGTAGAGAGAGTAGATAAAGAAGTGTTGTTTACTACTTCTCATAACACAAGAACTAGGGGTCACTTAATGAAATTAATAGGCAGCAGGTTTAAAACAAATGAAGTATTTCTTCACACAACACACTGTCAACCTGTGGAACTCCTTGCCAGAGAATTTTGTGAAGGCCAATACCATAACAAGGTTAAAAAAAGAACTAGATAAATTCATGGAGGATTGGTCCATCAATGGCTATTAGCCAGGATGGACAGGAATGGTGTCCCTAGCCTCTGTTTGCCAGAAGCTAGGAATGAGTGACAAGAGATGGATCACTTGATGATTACCTATTCTGTTCATTCCCTGTGGGGCACCTGGCCCTGGCCACTGTTGGAAGACAGGATACTGGGCTAGATGGACCTTTGGTCCGATCCAGTAGGGCCATTCTTATGTTCTTCTTATGTTCCAGTCTCTTGACCTCATCCATCCACCAAACCTCACTCACAGTTGAGTTGCCATAGTCCAAGTGTCTTTTTGCAGATCTGTTTTCAGTCTAGCTGGTTGCCAGGTCCTGCCTGAAGGCTCCACCAACTAACCAGCTAAGTGTTTCAGCTTTATTAAGGTGTCTGTAGATGAAGCTCACCAGACATGTCTCTGCAAATATTGGCTCTTGCAGAGGAGTACTTGGGACTACTGAGCAGAATCTTAGTTGCTTTAAAGTAAGACACATACATTCTTTCTCCTCCTTCCTCCTTTCCCCCCAGCCCTACCCTCAAACTCCAAGTTTATGTATGGTTATAGTGACTTCCCAAGTATGCAAATTAAATTTTCTATGGAAATAATTTTCCTTTTTTACCAATAGAGATAAAATGATTTTTCTCCTCTGGAGCTTCTGGTCATAGGGCTTATGTACATGTGCATTTCTTTACTGATCAAGTACTGAATTCACGTCTTGATCGTATAGGCTGAGTTTTTGAATCTTGACCTTACACATTATTTCTTATCAGGGCAGAGTAAATCCTTGCAAAGGGTATAAAGGGGGAAGCAGCTGCTGAACTTATCAGTGGCTTGCTGTATGAATTTAGCAGCAGTGAAAGCTGTATTTGATCAGCTTCACTGTCATCAGCGGAAGTCACTGTAGCCATTACTAACTAATGAATTGTTTAAGGGGACATAATGGCTAGTTTGTCTAGTCAAAATGGTATAAACACAACCTTTGAAAACATTGTTCTATTAACTCACAAGAAAATTGACTCCATTGTTCTTTAATTTTTTAAATGGGATGTATTCCAAATCAATTAAGGAGCTAAGAAAAATTTCCTGGTGTATTTGTGCTATCTAACTTCTTTTGAGTTGCTGATGAAAAAAGATAGCTGCAGTGTAACAGTCAATGGACCAATGAATCAGGTAAAGGAACCAGAAAGGAGATTTATGTAATCTTAATATGAATAAATTGGCTCCCAAAGGGCCATTAAATAAGACATGTTTGCCTTCTTCCTAAGACTCCCAGTGGTTTTTAATAATGAACACTTATATTTAAAGGCTTCTGATGTTTCTATATTCCTTTGAGTGGCCAGAAAATATTCACGCCTCTTTATTGTTAGTGTGTTTTCATTAAGGACACTTCCTACTGCCTATTTTGGTGTTCACAAAAGATCAGATAATAGATATGAATATAAGAGATCCCCTCCTTATGCATAATAAAACTAAGTGCATTTCTCTTTTGATATATTGAATTAGTCCAGCCTTTCTGCCTGGATCAATTGACTTGTATTCTGATTTAACCACATATATTGTGGCCCAATAAATCAAACACAGAGGTTTATAGTTTTAATAACAGAGTTTAATGTACTTTTTCCAGAGTGCAGAGGCTCTACCTAAATACCAGCAGGCCTGCAGTTAACTCCCTGCTCAAGTCTCCTAGTAGCATAAAGGATGTGGTAATGGAGCAGAGATATTTGGCAGATGGATTAGGAGGTAGGGCAGAGAAAGCTATCAAAATATGGGATGGGATCCCTGAAAGTACTTAGACCCTTGACCCTCCCCGGCACCTAAATATTCAGGGTACAAGTTCCCTAGGTGCCTACGTTTCCACCTCTGGGCATGCACACAGCTGCCTCCCTCTAGGCATCCAGATGCCTATCTGCTGCCTAAGTCCCAGAGTGATTCATGAGTCAGGGAAAGACAGGGGTTTGGCCAACTAAGTCACATGTGGGGCCTGATCTGGTGGGCCTGCCCAGAGACTACCTACTGGCTTGGGATCCCTTCAAAATCCAGGTACAGGAGCAGGTGGTGGTGCTGCCTACCTTATAACTTTTAGCACAGGTTCAATTCCCCCCTCTCTGTCAGAAGGGGAGAATAGGGGGTCTCCCACCTCTCGGGAGAATGCTCTAATCACTGAGCTACGGGATATTAACATGGGGTGCTCTCAATCTCTTCTGTTGAAGCTGTTGCACGCTGGATAAATAATGAAAGAGTGGTTGGATCAGGGGGACTGGATACTGGGATCTCCCAAATCCCAGGTGGGTGCCATAACCGCTGGACTACACAGCCTCACTTTCTGTCTGGTCCAATGACTATTTAAATATTTATCTACAGTGGAACAGTCTAATGCATGATTGATTATGCATCTAACCATTAGGCTAAATGGTATAAAGTGGGCACCTCCTCCTCCTCCTGCTGCCATTTTTGTGTGGAACAAAGCAGGCACCTAACTGAGACCCTCAAGAGATTCCTTGGGCACCTAAGCCATCTGACTCTAGGCAGTAGGTTCCTGTTTGTGGATTGTGGTTCCCTGCAGCTTGGACTTAGGTCCTTATCTCCAAGAGTGGGGCAGGGCTTGGACACAGCCCTCTGATGAGCATTTCCCACTGGCTAGCTGAGGCGGCTCCTCACCTCATCTGCTGGCTATTGTGCATCACATTATTAGGGGCCTATCTCCCCCTAACTTGGCTTTGTGGATCACTGTCGTTCCTTTGGTTTTCTAGGTGCCTAACTTTTGCTTAGTATTGCAATGCCTAAGGGTATGTCTACACAGCCGACGTTAAAGTGCTTCCACGGAGAGCTCTCCCAGCGCTATAATAAAACTACCTCTGCAAGGGTAATAGCTACCAGCACTGGGAGTGTGGTTACCAGGCACTGTAGCACTGCCTACACTGCCACGTTACTGCACTGAAACTTGCATCGCTCAGGGGGGTGTTTTTTCACACCCCTGAATGAAGAAAGCTTCAGTGCTGTAAGTGGCAGTGTAGACAAGGCCAAGTCCCTTCATAGATCCCATATTTGTTCCCTGCTGAGTCTGAGGGAAGAACAACTTGTGGAGTGGCAGCAGGGCCGGGTCTGGCTTTTTGGCCACCCCAAGCAAAAAAAAACAACAAAAAAAACGGGCGGCCAGAACAGCAAAGCAAAAAAAAAAAAAAAACCTGCGGCGCGGCCGGAGCGCGGGTGCAGGAGGACCAGCTGGGGGGGGAGGGAGCGGGTGGGAGAGAGAAGGGGACGGCCAGGGCTACAGCAGGGGCGCTGCCACACGGCCCCTCCCGCTGCGCCGCCTCCTGCCGCCTGCCGCGAGGGCTCCGCTACGGTCGGCGGGGAGGGAAGGAAGAGGACTGCCCTGCAGGGCGCTCTGGTTCTCTGCGCTGCTGCCCCCTACAGGGTGGCCGGAGCAGAACAAGAACAAAACCAAAAAACAAAAAAAAAAAGCGGCCGTGCCACCCTAGGATTGAGCAGAATGCCGCCTCCAACAATCTGCTGCCCCAAGCACCAGCTTGCTCAGCTGGTGCCTGGAGCCGGCCCTGAGTGGCAGACCTCCAGCCCTGCTCCTGGACTATAGTGTAAGATGGACCTGTTTAATTTGCTTTTCAGTTTATGGAAATTTCTGCTCTTTCTTGGGGTGGTACTATTTTTGAATGCTAAATCTCGCAAACACAATCTTGGTGAGAAAATTGTTTCTGGGTGAGAGACTCTCTGCGCTCCTATTACATTAGGTAGCCAGTACGGGAAAACTGCATCGTATACATCAGGCACTTATCATTATATTGCCACTGAACCGGTGGCTGGTGTTTTTAGCCTGAACATCTCCACTGAGATCCCCTTTTCTAAATACTCTATCAACATTAGAAGACAGCCATAAAAAGACATTCAACTATTTTGTTTCCCAGGGTTCTGAAATGGAGGAAATGTGGCCAACCATTTTATTAAAAATGCATTCACTGGAACGTTTCTCAAGTAGTGAACCTGACACAAGTAGTTCTCACTTTTCTAGCTAGTCAGTCAGGCTGCAGACATAAGGGGCTGGAACTTGGGGTGCTGCCGCACACCCTGGCTTGACATGGATTCCATTATACACAGGGTTTACAGTTTGGTTCAATGGCTCTCAGCACCCTCACTATACAAATTGTTCCAGCACCCCTGGCTGCAGAGGGAAGTCCAAAAAGCGACAAGGAGAGGAAAAATAAATCAGGCAAGCAGCAAGGAAAAAGACCTAGGCTCTGAGGGCCACATCATCAGTTGGTGTTAAACAGCCTTCTGCCCATGGAGTTATGCCACTTTACTGCAGCTGAAAAAATGTCTCTCAGAGCATGTGTGTAGATCAGGAAGGGGAGTCTACTGACAGAAAGGAGACGCGGAGGATATGGAGAGGGCTGTAAAAGTAGGGATGTTAAAAGAGAAAAAATGAGGCTGCACTGAAGAAAGTGGAAGGCGGAGTGTATGTGTCTGTTTTCTAAAAGGAGGCATGCACTTGAACCCACATGCACTGTGCTGCACATCTACCCCTGTATGTTTAAGGATAGTACTTTACTTACAAACCAAAGAAGAGCAGAATTTTATATACAGTTCAGCACAGGGTTTTACTGCAATAAGCAGAAGAAAAACTAAATATAGCACAGTATGAAAATTGTCTAAATAATGTTGTAGATGCTGCATTTACTTTTGATAGTCAATGGGTCACCTACCTCTCAAGCGAGCTATATTTCACTTTTCAATTATAGACTGTTGTGACACTTTCAGAAATTCAGTGGAAAATGCTGAATGAATGAATGAATCAAATTATTTAAAAAGCTAGATCTTCTTAGTGAGAGTTTGCAGTGCATTTCTTTTTACATTGTGTTAGACATTCTAGGTAAATGAATAACCTTTTTGTACATGAAAATGTAATATTATACAAGATACTTATGTTGCAAAGCAACCATGGCCCAAGCTTTGGTTGTGTCACATGTGGTAAGCATTCCTAGTCTGATTTTGCATCGGTGGTGTTTTAATAATAATAATAATGAAAAAAAATACTTCAGGCTGAACCTTCTGTTTTTTATTTTATCAGAAATGAAATAGCATGTAGTCCCCACATGTTGTAGAACATGAGCTATGCATAATGGGACACATAGCAGAATTTTTTTCCCATTACTGCATAGCAGCCCCTACATTTTTTAAAGGGCGGAGGAGTGTGATGGTGATGTACATTGGGTCTTTTAATACAGATAGGAAAATGGTTCCCCAACCGAGGAAATTGTATTAAATGAAGAACCTCTCTGGAGTTAGAAAGGCCCTTCTGGCCTGGTTTGGAAAGTTGTGATAAATGACATGCTGTTGTAGTTCTTGAGCTGTTTTTTGTTTAAATACCTCAGTATTTAGCAATATTGTTTATAAGCTAAATACACATTTTATTTAGGGGACAACTTTTTATTTAAGGTATGAGGTTTAAAAGAAAAAAGAAAGGTTTAAAAGAGGTTTGCCAAGACAATCTAGTTTCTTATGGTGGGCTGGGTTCTGCTTGGTCCTTGGGCTTGTGCACATTAGGGAGGAGGGAAGAAGTGTGTTAGGATCTTGTGCTTCCTGCACTCAAGGGAGCATGGGGCCTGCTCCAGCACTCCTCCATACAGTTTTATAGGGCTCAGAAGGAAGTAGGCCCTTACTTTGGTCCTCCTCAGTGCTAGCCAATAGAGTGGAACCAGTGCAATGTGGGAAGTAGGTCGCCTCCCATACAGCAATGTGTGCACTGTTTCTAAATAATGGAGATCTCCAGGAGGCATTCTGCCTCCTTCAGTTCTATTCTACCCCTTACTAGAGGCTGAGATTAAATTGATAGGGTAAATTTTTCAAAAGTGTCCAGGTCCCATATACAAAAGAGAGACTTAGGAGCCCCAGTCTCGTTGACTTTCAGTGAAAGTCAACAAGACTGGGGCTTCTAAGTTTCCAAGTCACTTTTGAAAATACAACGTAAGCTCCTAAGTCACTTGGGTGCTTTTGAATATTTTACTTTGTCTTATTGATAGTCAATGGCACTTAGGCTCCAAAAGTCACATTTGAAAATGGGATTTAGGCTTCTAAATCTGACACATTTTTATTCTTAAAGTGTTGATGAAGCACACCAGATCTACTACAATAACTTTACATTTAACTATTAAATGCTATGTTTTTAGCAAAATATAAAGAACAACATTCATTTTTAAGAACTTAGAATATATAAATTCTTACACCATACTACCATTATATCCTGTAGCAATATAATATGCATTAAGATTTTCATATTGATCTCCATAGATCTATTTAAAACAATATGCTAATGCTAATTTGATGAGAACACATCATGATAATGATCATCATGTCAGCTGTATTAACCTCCCACAAGTGGACATTATTCACTTCAATCCACTTAGCTTAGTCAGTGGGCTTAGTCAGTATGCAAAACAGGGATAACAGTAGATAGATATATTGCCACTTTGAAGTAGCTAGCTTGGTGGGCCAATAACCATTACCCTCTAATGTGTCTTCTCATGGAGTTGGTGGTAGCCCAGGAACAAAAGAATTGCTGTGGAGGCAATGCAACAGTGTGTAGCATATAGTAACAGGGTGGACACATAATGTTGTAAAGTATAAATCTCCAGGTGTACTGAGTTTAGCTTACAGTTTATTTTCACTGCAGCGGACATCTTTAGACCTGCCCTCCATCTCCCATTATATAGCACCAGACCTTCATTTCCCTGCAGTCGTCTATACTGACACAACTGTGCATTAACATAAGTAACTGTGCACACTTCAATATGGCCTTGCCTAATCTGCAGATTTCAAGGAAGATCAGATGATTAACATTATCAGTTGCCTTTTCATTTTTTCTTGCACAGCAACCAGTTATGGAGCAGCATCGACTTTATTACTCTATAGTTGAAAAAAGATCTTTAAGTACATACAATATTACTGTTACTCATGACATCCTCAGAGCAAAATAAGTTTTAGTATTCAGAGTTATTCTCACAGTCTACCTCTTTGATCTTAATAGAAATCTGTTCTCATTTGTTTTTCTCAACAACACTACCTATGCCTACATAAATGTAATCATGCCCATACACACATTATTACAACACTCAAAATATTTTAGACTCTTTACTCTAAGCACCTTAGATTGGCAATAATAAGTCCCCCAACATTCATTTTATTTTTGACATGACACAAGAGGATGACAAACAATGGGGAGTGAAGATGGACAAGAATTACAGTTACTTAACTTTGGCTTATGTGCTTCTTAGTGGTTCTATTAAATGAATTAGCGATATTAAAAATTGGTGAATTAACTCACTTTTCAACAATTCACGGATTTGGTCTGCCTATGGATAGATCTGGTAAAACAATAGAAAATTTTATTTTCATAGAATCATAGGATTGGAAGGGACCTTGTGACAGGGTGTGTATACCCCACACTAGCCAAGAGGGGGTTAAACCTACATTATGGACAGCAGAAGTCCCGCTCCCTAGGCCAAAGTGGGCATGGTCGGGATGCTGCAGCAGTATAAAGGGAGGAAGCCCAGATCATTCGGGGCTGAATGCTGGAGGGGAAGGACGTGTGCTGGAAGCTCCCGGTGAGGAAAATTTTCATACAAGACGGCAATTAACAAAGCATGGCAGAGTGCGGTATAGAAAGACACATTACTGGAGCTCATTGTCAAAATGGTGTCTCCAAGCCTTCCTACAGCCCCTGCCTGCGGAGATCGGAGGCCCCAAGGCCTGGGGCTGTAGGAAGGCTTTGAGACACCATTTTGACAATGAGCTCCTGCAGCTTGGACTCCTGCAACCAACGGAGCCCCAGGAAGTGACCGGTGCTGCGGAGCCTGGAGACCCCGAAGCCTCATGGACTGCCACACCAGAGACAACAGTAGGAAGTGACCCAGGGAGGGTGATGGAGTGGTATATCCCACCCAGGTAAGCTCATCGTCTTTTGGTGGGATTCCCCACTGAGCCGGTGATGGACTGCTCCGCCACTGCCAAGGCCCTGGGTCGGGACCTGGTGGAGTTGGGTGGGCCTGGACCCCCCCTACCAGCCACCCTTGCTGATGGCCCCTCAGGTGCTGGCTACTAGGCCTTGCTGCCCTGCAGCAAAGGGCTGTGCTATTGACTCTGGCTACTAGGCCTCTCTCCCCTGCACCAAAGGACTGCATTATTGACTCTGGCTAATAGGCCACGCTATCCTGTATTGAAGGGTAGCTCTATTGACTCTAACCACTGGGCCACGCTGCCCTGGGCATCAGGGCTATTAGCTTTTCACTAGTCCTTAGACCCCCAGGGTAGTGAGGTCAGAAACAGACAAGTGGACTCAACGGCAGTGTCCGCGTACTCCCTGGCACCCACGTTTCCGGCCAGGGTGTGCATACACCGCCACATGTGGTGGAGAATGTGGGCAATGACCGGGACTTGTTGAGAAGTCCAGAAGAAGGGAACTAGACAGCGAGATCCCTACACCAGTCAGAAATGGATACCGAGAAACTCCTGACATGGATGCTGGAAAGTCAGCAGCAGCAGGTGGCCCAGCAGCAGTAACAGCAGGCCCAGCTGATGCAGCAGATGGCAAGTCAACACCAGCTCCAGATGACCCAGCCTCAGGAGCAACAAGAGCAGCTGCTTCCTGAGTTGGCTGCCCAGCACCAGATGCAACAGGAGCACCTGGTCCAGCAGGTGGCAACGCTATTACACCCGGTTGGACCATAAGGGCCCATCCCCACAGGGGTAGGGCTGTGAGATGCCCTGGCGGGACTGCCTATACATCTCACCAAGATGGGACCAGCTGACAATCCCGAGGTGTTTCTAGTCACCTTTGAATGGGTCACTATGGCTGTCTGTTGGCCCCCAGAGCACTGGACCACATTATTGGCCCCCTATTTAACTAGCCAGGCGTAGACCGTCTACTACAACCCCGTGAAGCTTTGAAGCATCTCTGAGTGAAATCCGCCATATTGGATCACACTGGCATTAGCCCAGAGACCTACTGCCAGCGGCTCCACAAAGAATGATACCCCTCGGGTCTTGACCACAGGCCGTGGTTTAGCGCATGCGGGACGCTTGTTGGCGATGGTTGAACCCGCAGAACTTAATTGGGCCCCAGGTGGCGGAAGCAGTGGCCCTAGAATAATTCATGCAGATACTGCCGGCAGGCAGGAAGGAATGAGTAAAATGCCGGGGACGCTGGCGGAAGCCATGGGCCTAATGGAAGGCTACCTGGTGGCTGATAGGATCGAGGCCCAACCCTGGAGGTCTGGGAGCCCAAGAAGGAGAGAAAGGCCGGCAGGGGTGAACCCACAGAGGATGGAGCCATGAGAACCCGAACGCTTATCCTGACCATCACTCACCAAACCCCCCAGTCCCAAACTCCGACATGCCAGCCAAACCTGGGCCCAAGAAGGGCACTTTCGGCGGGAGTGCCCATATATGGATTGTAACTACAGCCAAGTTTGGGTCGCTGGCCAAAGAGCACGGAAACAGGGCTCAGAGAAGCTCCTGGTCCCCATATGGGTAGAAGAGATCCACACGACCGCACTAGTTGACTCTGGATGTAGCCAGACTCTCATCTGGGAAGGGTTAGTCCCCAGCCTTAAACTCTCCGCAATGCAGATGCATCTGCAATGTATCCGTGGTGACATCCTTATCCTACCGCCCGGGTGAGGATCAAGAGCTATCACTGGGAGGAAGTCTTCCATGTAGGTGTGGCCCCCAGGCTAGCCTACCCCGTAGTGCTGGGGTGGGATTTTCCTCCAGAAATACAAACAGCTAGCCCCGTGAGCTGTACACCATATAATGTTAGAAAGACAAGACAAGGCTTTTGCAGACATCGTCATAATTAGTTTGCAGAGACATGAAACAAATCTTGTTTGCAATGAAAATATGTCTCCCATCTTCCCAAGAACATCATCCTCTATTCTAAATATTGCTAACCAAATTGTTAGCAAACATTCATTGTCAATACATTCTAATCAAGGGTGTCAGCATGAGAATATCTGCATCACCTCATGACATGACAATGTTTTAGGACCAACTTCTGTGTGCCTTATTCTTAATATTGCTGCTGAGATCAGTAGTGAGGCAATTATGTTTTCGCCCTTAATCTTGTTTTCCAAAGAGTTTTTAAGAAGAGCTTTAATTACATTGTGTTGGATTATTTGTAGTGCTGAGAAAAATCAATACAATTATTCTACTGTTTAAGATCCTCATTCATATAAATGTCTATCAGGTTTTTGCTCTGTGCAATCCTATTTGAGCCCCCAAATATCATTTTAGTGAGAGGAGATCAGGCTCTGGTATTAACTACAAAGTCTGGTGAACCACAACGTATTACAACAACATTTATGCACAACATCATGTTATGACTTGAACGCTGCAAATAATGGATTTTTCAGGTTGCTAGCAATTCTGAAAAAAGTAGTTTGCGCTCAAACCAAAATCTTTATTTAATTTTTAGAAAGAAAAACAAAACAAATAAAATTCCAGGTTGAATGAAATATTGATTTCAATATATTTTTAATTTAAAAATAAACATTAAAATATTGAATAAAACTTCAAATGAAAAGGTGTTGCAAACTGAAGAATTGAAACATTTTGAATATGCTGAAATGAATTATTTTGACTTTTTTGGAATTTTCTGGGATTTTGTGCCTGACACAAACAATTTGGCAAAACCAACAAGAATTCATAAAATGTTGCATTTTGTAAAAATATGCATTTTTCACACATAAAAAAGTAGCTTGAAAAATGTTTCCCAGCTCTAATCATACCTATGTCAGCTGAAATTCTGAGATCTTAGTTTGGCAGGTTTGAGAATGGTTGTTCTATGTGGGTTTGGATTTCCACATGATCTGTTCCCTATAGACACATGATGGAAAGAAGAGGGTTGATAGAGAACCTTGATGGAATTTGAATCCAGGGCCAGCTCCAGGCACCAGCCAACCAAGCACGTGCTTGGGGCGGCACCTTGTAAGGGGTGGCCAATCTTGGGGTAGCGGGGTGGCGCTCGGGTTTTTGTTTGTTTGTTTTGTTTCGGTGGGGTGGCGCTCGGGGGGGAGGAGTTGTTTTTGGTTCGGCAGGGCGGTGCTCGGGGGGGCTTGTTTTTGGTTCGGTGGGAAGGTGCTGGGGGGTTGTTTTTGTTTCGGCGGGGCGGCGCTCGGGGGGAGTTGTTTTTATTTTGGCGGGGCAGCGCTCGGGGGGAGTTGTTTTTGTTTCGGCCAGGCGGCACTGGGGAGGGGGGGTTGTTAGGGCGGGGCATTTATTTATTTATTTATTTTGCTTGGGGCGGCAAAAAAGTTAGAGCCGGCCCTGTTTGAATCTACTACATAATATCTGAAAAAAAGAACGAGGAGTACTTGTGGCACTTTAGAGACTAACAAATTTATTTGAGCATAAGCTTTCGTGGGCTAAAACCCACTTCATCAGATGCATGCAGTGGAAAATACAGTAGGAAGATTATATATTCACACACACACACACAGAGAGAACATGAAAAAAATGGGTGTTGCCATACCAACTATAACAAGAGTAATCAATTAAGGTGTGCTACTATCAGCAGGAGAGAAAAGAACATTTGTAGTGATGATCAGGTGCCACAAGTACTCCTCGTTCTTTTTGTGAGACAGACTAACAGGGCTACCACTCTGAAACCTATGTAATATCTGAGAATCAGTTGTCATAACTCCAAACTGTAATTTGCTTTTTCTTCTCATCGTATTACACAGTTAACACAAGGGCCAGCCACAATTTTAGTACTAGTACTCAAGGGAGTATAAGGATGCTTTGGTGCATACAGGATCCACAAGAGGGGAGAGAAGAGGAGGAGTCATGCCCCTGTTGTCCTACTTTGACCCTGCTTGCAGAATAGGCTGGGTCACAGGCGCTGACTTTTTTTTTTTTCTTTTTTGCTGGTGGGTACTCCATCCCCACTCTGCCCCAAGGTCCCACCCCCACTCTGCTTCTTTCCACCCCTGCTCTGCCCCCTCCACCGAGGCCTCCCTACCTGCCACTCACTCTTCTTCACACACACACACACACACACACACACACACACGCCTCCCTCTTGCTCTTTTCTGCCCCTCCTACCTTAAGGGCAAATGACCAGGAGAGGGGGCAGAGAGAAGTGAGCGGCAGAGGTTTTGGGGAAGAGGCAGAGCATGGGTGAGGCCATGGTCTGTGGGTACTGAGCACCCCATATTTTTTTCTTTGTATGCTTGAGCCCTGGGGCCTATGGGCTAGGCGCACCAAAGGAAGCAGACTGCACTGACCTAAAGGCACAATCCCTCCCCAGTTTCCCATGGGCAAGGCAGCTGTGCACTAATCCTTGCTTGGGCCAGTCGGTAAATGCCACACTATGGCATAACAGAGTAGCAATCTGCAAAAGTAAGTGAGAAGAGGATTTAAGGTAGCTAGCAATAAATCATATCAATTAACATTTGTAGAAAAAAATCACATTCAATGAGATCTGATCTAGCCCCTTTATTTACAAATTTCATGTTGTATCTCCTTATAATTGTTGTTGTGGTATCTTCATATTGTTGTACACCTCTACTCTGATATAATGCGACCTGATATAACACGAATTTGGACATAACGCAGTAAAGCAGCGCTCCAGGGGGGCGGGGCTGTGCACTCCGGTGGATCAAAGCAAGTCTGATATAACACGGTTTCACCTATAACGCGGTAAGATTTTTTGGCTCCCAAGGACAGCGTTATATCGGGGTAGAGGTGTACTTGATTGTGCTTAGTTATGCATGGCTGTATTTTACTTGATATTTGCATGGACTTCCTTTAGACAGCTTGACTTGTACACTTCAGTAAATAAAACAAGCATAACACACCTGGAATGATAGTTAATCAACTATATATCACAATGTTGCTTTAGCACACCTAGAGTTAGAGCAGAATTGGTCTATCTAGTAAGCCCTGATTTGGGAGGCTTAAATATCTCAGGTCTTTCTCTCTAGGCATAGTCAGCATGTATTTCATTTTACTACATCTCCAACAAGCTACTTCTTCAACCAAAGCACTATTGCTCAACAACAGCAAACTATCAACATACCCTTGTCATTTCAATTTTTCACACATTTTCTCAGCCCATGTGTTCTATATCAGTGAATTCTTATCTCCCCGGTCCACTGCCAAAGGCATGTATGTAACAAAGCTTCATCTCTGAAATGTCAAAAATAATGGGGAAAAAAAACCACCTCACATAAAAGAAATTGGCCACAGCTACTCCTGTGGATCCAAAACTCTTAGACTTCAGTTCATTAGCAGACCCTAAGTTGGATGGCTGTGCTATCACCTGCATTGCTGCTGTGCTGTCTGTTTGCCAAAGGGCAGGAACAAATACCTCTTGAAGAATTGCTTAGTGTCAGAACTGGCTGCCAACTAGAATGGGAAACAAAATCCCATTGCACTATAAGTGATCTTCCTTTCTTTTCTTCTTCCACTACCAGATGGACTTTTCAAATGCCCAGACACACGTTACAGAGAGAAAAACTAAAGACATATACTGGCTGCAAAATAGATGTTACAAACAACACTGAGACTAAGGATATTTAATTCAATTTAAAGATTTTCTGAAACATTTTGTGTTGTTGAATTCTCTGAATGTGATACTGATTAATGCACTTTGCATCATTTGGCTGAAATCACAACATTTTTTGCAAATACTTTGCTTGCAGCATGGTGGCACAGCATACAACTCTACTCTGGGACGTACTGAAGAGCAGCATTGCAGCTAATAGTAGGCAGGAAATCTTCAGTACCTCTTGAAATAAATCCAAATCAGTGTTAGTAGAATAAACCTGTAGCAGAGAAACTGATGGCTTCTATCTTGGTCTTACCTATCAGCCTGGTTTAATTTTTAAAAGCCAGAGAGAGCAGGGTGATAGGTAGGGGCCAAGACAAATCACACAGCCTGTCCACTGATGAAAATGGACGATGATTACCATTGAATATCAACATTTATCCAGACCATGGGGATAGAGATACCACAGCTCTTGTAACCACAAGACAGAACTTCAGATACAAATGTGGGTAAGTGTTGACTTATAGGAGACATCTCTGCATTGTTGCACCACCATTGATGCAACAGTTTTACAACTCAGTTCAACTTGTTCAGAAAGAATTAGTAACATTCAGTGTAGGACCTGACATTTACATGAGCAACAAGAATATCCAGAATTACAATAGTAAACGAGTATAGGAAGGGATATAAACACATGTTTCAGGACATAAGCTGACCACTATCTATGGGAGCAGGTTATCCCATAATTACCTATTGCAGGGTTTCTTGAACCTTCCTCTAGAGCAGCTGATACTGAACACTTTTGGACACAGGTTACTGGATGAGATAAGCCACTGGTCTGATATGAAATGACAATTGCTACGTTCCTGTGTAACTAGGAACAAGTTAATTATGTCTAGCAACTGAGATCGGATTATCAAGGTTCCTCTTCTGAGTAAGTTCTGTCAGGAGCCATCGACAAAATTATGAAATGTACTAGAACAATAATATACATGGTTAAAGAACAGGTAGTCACCACTCCATCATCTAAGAACTTACTTCTAAGTGGTTGCAGCCAGGTCTGGCCGTTTAATGCACATCCAGAAAATCTTTTTTTTTTTTTTTTTTAAACTGAATTTCTATGTTGTTCATGTTATTTCCAAAGGAGGCTAACAAGAAACATTTCAGTCATTGCCATAAGAGTAATAGGTGATCTAATGCAAACACAGTGGGTCATTGTAACATTATCACAGCTTTGTGGACCAATACTCAAATGTTATAGCATGTCAGTCACAAAAACTTGGCAATGTTTCACCCCGGCTGCTCTGTGCCTTTCCCATTTCCACCTCACATGTCATCAGCATTCATTAATGGTTTTGAAATAGATCACACACACACACACACACACACACACACACACACACACACACACAGGGCAACATGAGACTTGAGCTACTGCACCACGTGGTATATGGCTTACCCTCAAGTCTCTGAACCAAGGATTTGGTACATCAGACAACATTACTTTAGGACAGTATGAAAAGTCAGGTTTTCAGTCCACAGTATTTTATACCAGAACTGAATAATGCAATGGATTTTTTATCTTCTTTTTCAGTGCCACAGGAAAGCAATGAAACTGAAGAACGTAGCCATTGACACCACCTCTAAAAACAATAACTTCATTGAACCATAGTACTCAGAATCTGGGCACAGAGGGTATCAACCTTCTGATAAAGCCAGGAGGCACATGACAAAAAGGGAAAAGTCACTATTTGAAAAGCAAATTGTATAACAATCAAGTGAATGACACTGAATCAGACTGCCATCTGGCACTGAAACTGGTCTAAACTCTGCAATTTTGCTGCATGACATTTCATGAAAGAATAGATGGGAAAATCTCTGTGCTTTAATCAAACACAAAGTGTCCATTTGCTTGGGTTTACCTTGCTTTTTTTTTTTATGTCCCAGAGTAGGGGTTCCATGGTATTCCTTAGTTAGTGGTCTGCCCTTGATGGAGAAACAATTTTTTTTTAACAAAAGATTTAACACTGGTATCTTATAATAGGGCCTCTAAGAAGCAGTTGTTTTCCTCACTGCTCTTATGCTATGCATTGTGACTTCCCTTCATGCAATGGCAGCAGCACTGAGTACAATTCTTCAGGTAAAAATACTCCTGAACTGACCTTCTTATGGAGGTGGACGTTCACTTTGTACTTGAAAACCACATGTCTGGTGTTATCTGTACATATGTAGGTAGGAGGTTGGGCATTACAATCTTGGATCATACCTACTGTGCTAAGAAATACTTGTTAGATGTTTGGTACACAATCCCATCTGCACTTCTTTTACAGTTTCTGTTTCACTCTTATGTCCAAGCATTTGATTAAAAAAAAAAACCACATACAACCAAAGACACCAAATTCCAATTAAAACAAATTCTGGACATGACTCCTGAGCTTGGAACAATCAGTTAGCAGTATTTGTTACTCATTTTCATTGGAAACCTTAGGGACAAACTACATGGGAGCATGCCAGCATGGATTGCTTTACTTGCCAAATTTGGAATCTCTGGCGAACAACCCATTGCTTTTCTAATTAACTCACTATAGCCATTTGCATAAATAAATTACCTAATTGAAGCTTCCTGAATGGCATAACTTTGCACAAATACTGGGAGGCCAACATCCTGTTAGTGAATTTCAACATTCACATAAACATGTTCTTCCACTCACGGATTCCCTACTGAAACTATTCACCAGAGCTGTATTGCCATTATGTGAGATGGGTTGCTTTTGGTTGCATTAAAAGATCTTTTTTATGAATTTTATAAGTGGGATAAAAGAGTCACAACTTTCCAGATCAGACTTTGTAATTAACAGGTCACTGTTCTAGGGGTTCAGCCAAGAAATCAGCACAGCTATGGCAATCATAGCTCATTAGTGAATATCTTACTAAGAATTTATAGGAACCTTTTAAAAACATAATGGACTATAAATAGCAGCATCTGAATTTTTGCATTTTGCATGAGAAAAAAAGACATGGTAGTTGTCAAGGCTACAGAAACAACATTAGAAGTTTATTTTTTGGTTGATACAATAAAATTTGAGCAGAACATAACTGGGAAAGGAAAATCTCAGTTGTGAAAAATTATATTGCAAGCAGCTTGTTAAAACCACTAGTAAAAGAACATGCAGCATGAGAAGAGAATAAAGATATTAAGACTGGAGTTCGCTTTTGGAAATGAACTGGACATGGCCTGCCTCTTTAATGTTTCCATTTTAGGTGGCGGTCAACAACAGGGCTTTAAGATTTGCAACTTTATATTATAGTCTATGGGGTAAATAATGTATTTTTAAAGTTTACACATAATATATCTATGTATTTTTAAAATGTGTTTTTGCCACTGAGACTAGATGCTTTCCCCCCCACATCAAAACATTTTGTAAAAGAAGAATTTAACACAATATTTTTGCATTTCTAAAATAATGTTTTTTGGTTATGCTAATAGTCTAAAGCAAAATAGAAACTGCTTTAAGGCTAAAGCTCAATAAGGAAAATGGTTGGTTAGAAATGTTAAAAATTGAAATATCTTGAGGAATAGTTATATCTGGATTTGAAATGTGAAGAGTGCACAAAGTATCATCTGAAAAACAATTCAGGTGTTGTGGTTGTAGAGAAGCCTCTTCATAGACCATATAAATAACTGGGTTTTTATTCTTAATGACACATTATACAGAAAACAATCAGCAATGTCTCTAGATAGTGTGCATTCCTAGCTGGCAAATGAGGAAATGTGCATTCCTCCCATTTCACAGTCACCAAATAAGATGGCTAAATATTGCACTGCTCCTGGGAACACCTGTTCTGAAGTGTGATAGCACTGATTCTGGCAATAGCTGCTGACTCTACCAGAAAAGGCAATATTTCTTGTCAAGCAATAGCATCACAGCACTAATTAATAGAAATGACTGAAAGTCCATTACTGCTAGTTTGCACTGTGGAAGTAGAGAAGAGCCTTTTCAGACATCTATTATGAACTGTTTATTTAAAATGGGAGCAGGAAGTCAGGTAGATGGCAGCTGGGGCAGGTATTATGCAGGAGTGCTCTATAGGGGTTGGTGTGTACTAAGAAATACTCTCTTGGCCACTACGATAACTGATACATAAATAATAATTCTTGTTTAAAGATCATCTATCCAGAACAAGAGGAGAGGAGATGTAAATAACTGTCTTTTATTTCTTTAACTAAGCAGCAGAAACCCAGGCAAGAGGGGCTGTGACTGTTTTAAGTAGAAATGACAAGGAAGAGAGAGACAGAAGCTTTAGGGATGATACTGTTTTCCTTATTCTAATACAATTCCTTCCATAGTGTTAGAAAAAAACAACTTTCTTTCTAGAATTGCCAAGCTCAAAAGTTCACAAATCATGAATCTGATCCCCCCAAAATCATGAGATTGGCTTAAACATCATGAGATTTACAAAGAATAATAAATACTGGGTTCTTTTCATTTGCCTTCTGGTTTCTGAATTTTTAGAATGCATTTGCGTAAAATTGGAAAGCTTTTCTCCACAACCATGAAACATAGTTTTTCATTTGTTTCAATAAATGTAAACTGAGACTAATATAATTGCAAGACTCCAGGAGCTGAGGCTTTAAGGAAAAAAACCCCAATTTTACAAGACTCATGATAAAATCATGAAAGTTGGCAACACTGCTTTCTGAAATGCTTCATCATCATTATGTGACATATTCCAAGGCGGAATTGTCTTGGAGTGATTAGATGAGGAGACGCAGAACAGGGATCCTGATTTCTATTCCCAGGTCTGTGCATTAGCGGACTCATCTATAAAATAGGTATAATACCACCTGCTTACTTCAGAGCCTTAATGGATTAATTGTTTGCAAGCCACTTTGAGACCAATGGATGAAAGATTTTGTATAAGTGCTAATAAAATCTTTATTAGAACCCAGGAAAAAAATACCATTAGATGCTCATAGGGCAAATGCTGACAACTCAACTCCACAACTTGATGCATTCTGGATGGTTTGGCAATTATTGTATATTACAAACAAATATTTAAATATATTAGTTGGTGAGGGAATGCAAAGGTAAATGCCAGCGGGCTCTTCTAAAGAATGTTTCCTATACTGGGAACCGTTCTTCAGATAAATGTGCATGAATTACCGGTAATTGCTTCTCACTCGGTTTAGAATGGGCAAATCTATGCCCCTTCTCTGTTGTGGTTGAAGACCCCCAATAACAGAGCCAGTGTTGTTCTGTTATATGGAATGGGTAAGGATTTAAGTACTGTAAACCCCAAACATTCAACAATAATGGTTTTCTCTTAAATAATAATTTGGGGAAGGGTGTCTTTTTTTGCTTATGGGTTTTGTAGCCTTTGTGGTGTACTCTGTTCATATTTTCAAGCTTTTCTCTGAAACCACGAGCACTAAAATCGTACTTGTTTAATGGAAAACTGCAATCTGTTCTTCCCAGCAGCTGGGGCTCTAAAACAGCAAAATTAATAAGGCTCATGCTGACTTTGTGAACGTTGGCAAAACTGGGATTCCAGGGGAGCACGCCGAGTATGGGCGGAGATCTGTGGGGCTCCATGTGGAACAACCTGAAAGATAGGACAGTAGTGAGGCCAGAAGATTTGGCATTCTATAGATCCTCCGGTACTCACACCACAATGAGGCACATTGATGTTATGGAGGACTACAAGGAATGAGCCTACACAGAGGTTCCTCATATGTTCTGGAGGCTTGTAGGGAGGATGCCTTCTCTCATCCTCCCACATATCACCCAGTGCCCGGCCCCTGTGAGAGGTGTTCCCAATTACAAAAGCACATCATGTGACTAGTTAGTAAGGCTATGAGACCAAACCCATTGAAATCAATGGAAAGATTCCCATTGATCCAAAGCCCATTTAAGACAGGTCTTAAAATGAATACATTAATTACATTTATTAAATCTATTTGTTGAAGTTCAGATAAAGTTACCAGAGCTGCAAAATTCACTCAGGTTGATGTTCATAGCTGTCCCAGGAATAATCTCCCCCAGCAACTCTGATCTCACCCCACCCCCTCGCCCACCTATAGACAGTTGATGACTCTCTGGTCTCTCTTCTGTTTTTTATAATGGGTTTAATAAAGGAAGTGCTGACACCATCTTAGCTAGAGCAAAATAAATGATCCCCTGCAATAAGAGGCAAAGTACAAATATAAAAATGGTTCTTTGTTCAGCATGGAACAAACCAGATGGTTTCACAGACTATAGTACCTAAAAACTCTTTCACTGATTCCAGTGTGTACAGTATAATAAAAGTGCTCAGGGGCCTCTAACTTCTTATAGGGTATTTTATTGTCCTTATTCACCAGTCTGGATATTTGCCATGACAATAATTGAACCATGAAAAGCACAAATTTCTTTAAACTATGTTAAAATGTACATTAAGGAAACACCAGTAAAGGCTAATGGGAACTATTTTCATTACTTTATGTGTAGGAGTAATTAGTGCATTTGAATAAAAATATTTGATAAATTCATAATGCATATGCATAGTGTTCAGCCCAATCACTTTGCACATGAATATCATATTTAACAAACAAGGTCTAAGATAAGGGTACATTACATCTATCTACTGTCAGTATTTACTTGTTTGTACTATAATAAATGTACATAAGTGTCCAAAAACAAACACTAGCAGCTGGGAAAACAATTGTTTACACTTGTAATACATATGAATGTACACCAACTCAAAATGTTTTGAGAACCCCAATACCAGGAAGATGCTGATATTGCATTCCTCTGAATATCCTCTGACTTAACTAAAGGGCAAGAAAACCTTATTTATGAAGAAAGTTTAAAGGAACTTGGGGTAAGTCTGAAAACTCTTACTCTTGTGGGTAGTCCCACTGAAATTGCTCAAGAAAGGATGTTCATTTGCAAACGTTTGCTGAATTGGGCCCCAAATATGGATTTTGTCTCCAACTGGGGAGGACGTGATAACCTCCTACGAACATCTGAATGGGAGGGAAAGGAAATTTTTTAGTGGCCCTAAGTGTGCATACATGGGTAGAGTGTATGAGTAATAGGAGGCTACTGAGAAAAAGAAAATTTTGAATGACTGAGGAAAAAGAGTGCTGTGGCACCTTATAGACTAATAGACGGAGCATAAGCTTTGGTGGGTGAATACCCACTTCATCAGATGCAGCGTCTGACAAAGTAGGTATTCACCCATGAAAGCTTATGCTCCAATACGTCTGTTAGCCTATAAGGTGCCGCAGGACTCTGTCGCTTTTTACAGATCCAGACTAACATGGCTACCCCCTGATATGAGGAAAAATCTCTCAACACCAAAGTCTATTATATTGCAGAATAGTCGCCTAAAGAAAGTGATGGAAGCCACATCTCTTGGGTCTATTAACACTAGACTAGTCAAAGCATAAGAATACTTTAGGGATTAGGAACAGTTTTGCATTGGCTGAGGGATTTACAAAATAACCTAGTAAAGTGGTTTGTTTTATTTCTATTTTTGCATTTCTAATTTCTATGAAGTGGGAAAGTAGAAAAAAGAAATGTTATATAATTTAGCAACTGGCTTAAATATTTCCTCACTTGTCTTGTGGCCATCTTATCCCTAGTGACCTTACTTCAAGAAGATCAGATACTGAAATCCAGGTAAAGACAGGGATTGTAGTATGTACTAATGTGCCTCAAGAAGTTCTGTCATGACAATGTCAGATCTTAGTTTCTCCAGGGGAAACAAAGAGAAATTCAGCTTTAAAGCCAACACAGCAAGATAGCCCACTGTGGAATTGTGTTTGAAGATCTAAACAGGAAAGTGAACATATATTTCATACTGGACAGGATATTTCAAGCATGCAATGTCTTTATGACATTTATGTTAGAGCTTGAGTAAATAAAACTCTGGTAAACAAGTCCCCTCCTCCACAAGCTTTCCCCTAACTCACAGCTTTTCATCCATTGTCCTCATGTCCAATATGGAGCCAGACATGTTACCAAGTGGCACCCTGGGGGATAGGAGTCTTGCCTCATAGAATTTGTTAAATTTATTAATTGCTTATTTTCTCAGCTTTATTCTGTTATTTCCCATCCCCCCACTCCTTAATGAAGTTCTTTATTGTGACCCTTGGACTCAGTGTTTGTAAGTGGGGATATATTGTCCATCAGGAATGCCCCCAGATGGTAGATAGTTTCCCAGGTTTCTGGGAGGGGGCTCAAGCTGGTGATAGTTAAAACTTTAAGGAAACTGCTAGAAAATGGACCTGGCCCTTTTAGCTGCTCTGCACACCTGGCAGAAGGGATAAATAACAATTAGTTAATCAGTTGGGATTCTGCAGCTGAACGGAAAAGGAAGAAGAAGGGGGGACAACTTGAGGCTCTTAGAAATAGGCTGCAGTGTAAAAAAGTTGCAGAAACTCACAGAAAGTCAGTCTTGAACTAGCTCATTGACTCACACAAGTGTTACAAGTCTTAATAATGAATTCAACCATGTTTCAAATTCTTATTAAAAAAAGCCCTTCAGAATTCACTAAAACAACTTTTTCCATAGGTGTTTTAACCATCTTATAGATTTATAGGGATACTGTAACAATGTTGGAGTTCTTAAAGTCGGGTGGAATTTCTTTGTAGGTCCAGATTTTGTTGAGGCATTGTCAAAGTTTGTAATGGAGCACCTTTCCACCAGCTTTAAAAATCTCAGCTGGGACGCTGTGTGGGCCTGGTGTCTTGTGATTTTTTTTGTCAAGAAAGGGGACGAATCTTTGTGCAGGAACTACAGAAGTATTGCCCTCCTTTCCATCGCAGGGAAGATCCTTGTTTGTTTCCTATTAAACCGCCTTCTCCCCCTTGTTGAGGAACTCTCCCCGAATCACAGTGTGGCTTCAGGCCATCCCAAGGCACAACTGACATGATCTTGGTGGCATGACAGATTCAGGAGAAGTGAAGAAAGCAAAACTGGGAACTGTTCATGGCATTCATTGACTTAACCGAGGCCTTTGACTCTATCAATCATGATGCCCTATGGAAGGTGCTGTGTAGGTTTGGCTGTCCACAGAAATTCATTTCCATCAGAGTACTCCATGATGGGATGACTGTTAAGGAACTGATGTGATTGGAATAACAGAGACTTGGTGGGGTAACTCACATGATTGGACTACTCTCATGGATGGGTATAAACTGTTCAGGAAGGATAGGTGGTGGAGAAAAGGTGGAGGAGTTGCACTGTATGTAAGAGAGCAGTATGCTTGCTCAGAGCTCCAGTATGAAACTGGAGAAAAGCCTGTTGAGAGTCTTTGGGTTAAGTTTAGAGGCGAAAGCAACAAGGGTGGGCGTCTGCTATAGACCACCAGACCAGAAGGATGAGGTGGAAGAGGCTTTCTTCAGACAACTAACAGAAGTTTCCAGATGACAGGCCCTGGTTCACCCTGACATCTGCTGGGAGAGCAATACAGCAGTGCACAGATAATCCAGGAAGTTTTTGGAGAGTGTTGGGGACAACTTGCGGGTGCAAGTGTTGGAGGAATCAACTAGGTGCCATTCTCCTCTTGACCTGCTGTTCACAAACAGGGAAGAATTGGTAGGGGAAGTAGAAGTGGGTGGCAACCTGGGCAGCAGTGAACATGAGATGGTTGAGTTCAGGATCCCGACAAAAGGAAGAAAGGAGAGTAGCAGAACACAGACCCTGCACTTCAGAAAAGCAGATTTGACTCCCTCAGGGATCTGATGGGCAGGCTAATATGAGTGGGAAAGGAGTCCAGGAAAGCTGGCTGTATTTTAAAGAAGCCTTATTGAGGGTGCAGGAACAAACCATCCCGATGTGCAGAAAGAATAGCAAATATGGCAGATGACCAACTTGGATTAACAGAGAAAACTTCGGTGAGCTTAAACATAAAAAGGAAGCTTACAAGAAGTGGAAACTTGGACAGATGACTAGGGAGGAGTATAAAAATATTGCTCAAGCATGCAGGGATGTAATCAGGAAGGCCAAAGCACAATTGGAGTTGCAGCTAGCAAGGGATGTGAAGGGTAACACGCAGGGTTTCACAGGTATGTTAGCAACAAGAAGGTGGTCAGGGAAAGTGGGAGAAGAATGTGGGGAGGAAACCTAGTGACAGATAATGTGGAAAAAGCTGAAGTACTCCATGCTTTTTTTTGCCTTAGTCTTCACAGACAAGGTCAGCTCCCAGACTGCAGCACTGAGTACCACAGTATGGGGAGGAGGTGAGCAGCCCTCAGTGGTGAAAGAAGAGGTTAAGGACTATTTAGAAAAGCTGGACCTGCACAAGTAAATGCAATGCATCTGAGGGTGCTGAGGGACTTGGCTGATATGATTGCAGAGCCATTGGCCATTATCTTTGAAAACTCGTGGTGCTCGGGGGAGGTCCTGGACGATTGGAAAAAGGCAAATATAGTGCCCATCTTTTAAAAAGGGAAGAAGGAGAATCCGGGAAACTGCATACTGGTTAGCCTCACCTCAGTCCCTGGAAAAATCATGGAGCAGGTCCTCAAGGAATCCATTTTGAAGCATTTGGAGGAGAGGAAGGTGATCAGGAACAGTCAATATGGATTCACCAAGGGGAAGTCATGCCTGACCAACCTTATTACCTTCTATGATGAGAAAACTGGCTCTGTGGTTATGGGGAAAGCAGTAGATGTGATATACCTTGACTTTAGCAAAGCTTTTGATACAGTCTCCCACAGTATTCTTGCGAGCAGATTAAAGAAGTCTGGATTGGATGAATGGATTATAAGGTGGACAGAAAGCTGGCTAGATCATCAGGCTCAGTGGGAATGATCAATGGCTCAATGTCTAGTTGGCAGCCTGTATCAAGCGGAGTGCCCCAGGGGTCTGTCCTGGGTCCAGTTTTGTTCAACATCTTCATTAATGATCTAGATGATGGGATGTATTGCACCCTCAGCAAGTTCGTGGATGACACTAAACTGGGGGGAGAGGTAGATATGCTGGAGGGTAGGGAATGGGTCCAGAGTGACCTAGAGAAATTGGAGGATTGGACCAAAAGAAGTCTGATGAGGTTCAACAAGGAAAAGTGCAGGGTCCTGCACTTAGGATGGAAGAATCCCATGCACTGCTACAGGCTGGAGACTGACTGGCTAAGCGGCAGTTTTGCAGAAAAGAATCTGGGGATTACAGTGGACGAGACGTTGGATGAGAGTCAACAGTGTGCCCTTGTTGCCAAGAAGGCTAATGACATATTGGGCTGTATTAGTAGGAGCATTGCCAGCAGATCGAGGGAATTCCCCTTTATTCGGCACTGGTGAGGCCACATCTGAAGTATTGCATCCAGTTTTGCCCCCCCCCCCCACTACAGAAAGGGTGTGCACAAATTTGAGAGAGTCCAGTGGAGGGCAACAAAAATGAATAGGGGCACATGATTTATGAGGAGAGGCTGAGGAAACTGGGCTTATTTAGTCTGAAGAGAAGAGTAAGGGGGGATTTGATAGCAGCCTTCAACTACCTGAAGGGGGGTTCCAAAGAGGCTGGAGCTCAGCTGTTCTCAGTGATGGCAGATGACAGAACAAGGAGTAATGATCTCAAGTTGCAGTGGGGGAGGCCTAGCTTGGATATTAGGAAAAAACTATTTTACTAGGAGGGTAGAGAAGCACTGGAATGGGTTACCTAGGGAGTTGGTGGAATATCCATCATAAAGGTTTTTAAGGCCCGGCTTGACAAAGCCCTGGCTGGGATGATTTAGTTGGGGTTGGTCCTGCTTTGAGCTTTGAGTTGGGGTTGGTCCTCCTGAGTTCTCTTCCAACCCTAATCTTCTATGATTCTATGACTGCCACCATTCTGTGCAACGGCTCAGAGACCAAACCATTCATCATTCACACTGGTGTCAAGCAGGGCTGTGTCATTGCTCCCACACTCTTCTTCATTTACCTTGCTGTGATCCTGATTCTCATCCATGACTGCCTTCCTGATGGAATCAGGATTGAGTATTGTATGGATGGTCAACTCCTCACTCTCCGATGTCTCCATACAAAATCTAAGATCACAAAAATTGGCATCACTGACCTTCAATATGCAGATGACCATCATTCTCGCACACACAGAGGCTGACCTGCAAAGTACCCTAAACTTTTTTGCAGATGCCTATCACAGCCTGGGTCTCTCTCTGGACTTTGGGAAAACTAAAGTACTCGACCAGACCTGACCTGTACAAACTACTCTTTGTACTCTACAAATCACCATCACCAGAGAACCCCAGGAAAACGTGAACCATTTTTCATAACTTGGCAGCCACCTCTCCCAAACAGCCAGCACTGACACAGAATTGAATACAGGATCTTCTGTGCTAACACATCCTTTGGAAGATACTCAATGAGCCTTCAGTGATAGGGCTCTGTAAACAGGCACCAAGATCTTTGTTTACAAGGCAGTTGCTATCCCTACCCTTCTGTATGGGTGTGAGACCTGGGTAACCTACAGACGACATCTCAAGCAGTTGATGTGGTTCCAACAGGGCTGCTTCAGAAGGATTATCAGGATCAGCTGGGAAGATCGATGCACTAACATCAGTGTTCTCTCTGCAGCCAATATCAGCAGTATAGAAGTGCAGCTCATGAAACACCAATTACGCTGGCTGTCCACTGTGTAAGTATGCCTGACACTCGCCTCCCGGAGCAAGTACTCTTCTCTCAATTAAGTCAGGGAAGAAGGGCTTGCGGAGGACAGTGGAAGCACTTCAAAGACATACTGAAAGTACACCTTAAGTACACAAATTGGGAGGACTCAGTGTGGAACAGAATACAGTGGCGCCACACCATACACCAAGCCACAGCTCACTTTGACGAGAACAGACGTGTTCATGAGATAGAGAAGCAACAAAGGAGGAAAGAAAGGGCACAACAGTCCAGCCAACAACTATGTCTCCTCCAAGATTACACCTGTCACTTCTGTGGGAAAATCTGCAGGGCATGAATTGGGCTCCTCAGCTACTTAAAAACCCACCACCTCAGCCACTTAAAAACCCCCTTGGCAGACATCATCCTCACATCGAGGGATAGCTGAAAAAGATGAAGAAGATAAGATTTATAGGACTATAAAATTATCCAGGATGATTCAGAAATAAAAAGTATAATTCTTTTTGAAATTCTTTAAATTTTGGAGTAATTTTAATAGAGACTTAATACATTTCTGTTGAAAATAATAGGGTTCTTTCATATCAATTTCTATAAGACTTTTCATAATGAAGTTCCTAAAGGTACAATATTCTTATGCACTACTCTTGTCTGCCGTGTCTAACATTTTACTATTGTCCAAGTGCTCACAAATAACGAATGTTCCACTGTGTTAAAATATTTCTGCCTTCAGCTGAGATGAAAATGAAATGTTATATACATTTAGCTTCAGTCAAATTATTCACTCCAGCTGAATCTTTTAAAAACGATTTCCCATATTGAACACCTTATTTCTTAGGTGGCTGAAGCCAGAATCCTCCCCACTGTTGGGTGACCTAAAACAAATAATATTTCATTCCAACTGTAGCCATAGCTGGAATAGTACCAAGGGTTTCTAATCTCCCCCTGGGTTTCCTCCTTTCCCTGTCTGATACCCAGAGAGTAGCTGCCAGCTCCCTCAGTGCAACCTTTTTCTGCTCCCAACTTCCCAGCTTTATACAAACTGAGCCTGCCCCTGTCCAGCTGGGCTTCATCTTCAACTAGTGCTTGTGAGTCAACTAGTGCAAGTAAGTCTTCCCCTCCCCACCCCCGATGCAGCTTTTCAAGTTAATTAGCGACTTTTGAGCCAACGTAACCCCTTCAGAGCTGGTGTGGAGTGCACACCCCATCACATGGTCCTAATTTAATTCAAGGCAATGAAAGGGAGAGTGGTGTCAGTGTTGCCAGACACTGCTTGGCATTGTAGGAGGGGTATAGGGTTTATGATATAACCTCTCTGAGCATAGGAGTCAATCAGCCTTGCAGAGCCATTTGAGTCAGCCAGTTGGCCACCATGCTATGTGTGCACTATCCCCACTGAGCTGCCCCTCCTCTTTATCCCTCACTGAAGAGCCCAGGGTGATGCCGGGCATGCTGTGAAGGGAAAGGAGCAACGGCAAAGGGCTAAAGGGGTATCTTTGCCCTGCTGGACCAACTAAAGCATCCTCATTGCTGAGGTAGGCAAGGAGGGTATAAAGTGCTTTGGGAACTTACAGGGGAAGAGGAATTAATTTAAGATAGCATTGATATTACATAAGCAAAGGGCTGCATTTTCATCCCCTCAGATGAACACACATTTGAAAGGCAGTGGCATGACAAACTAGAATTCATATCGTTCAGAAATTAGAGGAAATTTGGGGAAATAAAAACAATTGCTCCTATTTCAGTTTAACTAACAACTTTGTTGCACGCTATTACAAATAAGCTTTCACTTGCTACTACCATTCATTCATCTGTATAGCAAAATGTCATAGTTTGTTTGAATGAAGAGGAAGATGTAGTTATTTATATAGCACAAATGAGAGCACAGATAGCAAGAAGCATGAGTGATAATAAGCAAGTAGGCATTGACCACAGAGCACTTGCAAAAACCATGTTAAAAGCCTGATACTAGATGGCAGACACAATCAGGACCACCCAGTTAAGTGGGTGATCACATCAACAAATTTTTTGTTTTTGTTTGCATGATGTGACCCAATTGGATTTGTTTTCTGTATGAGAGAGTATGGATGTCTTTATGTTTAGTTGCATTTTTAAAATGTACTTTTTAGCCCAACAAGTTTCTTTAAACCACATGTACAACTGGTGTACATAGTTTTGGTAAATGAGTGTAGTCTCACTTCTCTTGAGTTTAAAGACTATCTGTGGAAACTGGTTTGCACTGAAATGAGCTGAATGAAACCACCTTCTGCAATTGCATATGCTTCTTGACTTGAAAGGAAGCACTGTACAATGAGGGCCAGATCCTCTGAGGTGCTGGACTTCAGTGGGATTTCAAGGCACTCAGCACTGTGTAGGATTAGACACTAAAGGCCAGATTTACAAAGGTATTTAAGTACCTAAACATGCATATAGGCATTTACTGGCATTAACAAAAGTGCCTGCGTTATTAGATGCTTAATTCCTTTTGAAGTCAATGGGACATTGTGAATCCTAGTTGGTGCCCATCTGTATCTTACAGCACCTAAATACCTTTGTACATTTGGCCCCAAACCTCTATTATTTCTCACATTCCTCGTGTGTCAACTGGTATTAAAAATTAAATGGCATCTTCTTTGCATACAAATGTTTAGCATTATGGTCAGTATATTTCATATCATGAGGTCTTATATTCTAAAAATGCTATTTTTCCAAAGAGTTGTTTTGGACCACAACACACACAGTACTGAAACACAAGATGGAAAAAATCACCACAATAAATATTCAAGATAGTAAATTTAACCATTTAAGTAGAAAACAGCAATTGTCTTAAATATCAGAATTTTAGCATCAATATCAGAATACGAGATACTTCAGTAACCACATATCTTTATTTTATAACAAACTTTTCTGAGTGAAAGCATTCACCTAGAAGGCCTGAAACTCCATGGAATTATATGAAGTAGGATACTAGTCATCCTATTGTCAGTTTTAACTGACATATTAATCCATCTCTCCCTGGGATGCACTATAGTAAGGCAACTCAACTGTATTAATCATGTGGATAGAATTGGATATCATTTTTTTTAAAAGAACAGAGTGTGGGAAAATGCTCTTTCAAATTTAGTATGAAGAAATAGTGATGCTCTAATTCAGTCAGAGCGATTGTCAAATTATATGTACCAAAGTCAGGAATTGTTGATTTCTTAAAAATCTATGAATTTGTTTGATGAATTAATTTCAAAATAAATACAGAGATCTGAAGGAATGAGTCATTTCACTTTTGTAGTTAATATTTTAAATACATGTGATCCACTTGCTGTGGGGATTTATATAGAAGATATGCTGGATCTGTAGCTCATTCTTTCTAAATGCTACATTATTATGAAAATCTCTTCCTTTTATGTATAATCTGAATGCCATTACCTAAAAAAATACACACTTGGCATTTGCCACCTGAATGATAATTGTTACTCTAGCTAAAACAACAAACAAAAAGTGAGGTCTAGTATATAACATGATAATACTTGGATTAGAACTGAGTGTATCTAAAACCTCATCTAGACAGCAGGTTTTTCTCATTCTCTAACCCTTTAAAAGCTTGACATATTTTCAGCTACATTTTAGGCATATGATCAATAACTTAGAGTTACTCACTTTTCCCTCCACCAATGCTGATGGCCCTTTCTCTTCGTTGGCCATCCTAAAGAACACAATGCATTCATAAGACAAAAATTGTCCAGATGTGTGATTATGAAATTTTTAGAATGTGATATGGACACACTGGAGCTGGACTAACCCATTACCAACTCTTGTCATGTAGGGCCCCTCTATTTATTAACTACTGAGCTCACCAAATGTCCTGGAGTTGAATGTGTCCTATTATGGGCCATATAGGTCCTCAAGTTGAAAGGGTCCACACTTGGCTAACAATCCCCTTGATTTCCCTACAATTTGTTCTTCATTCTTCACTGCTGCTCTCACCACTCTTACCATTCCTTCAAGCACTGCCATTTTCCAGAATAATTTCAAACCTCATAGTTTCTAACAGCCTTGTGATGGGTTGGATCACAGAAACCCCCTTGGAAACTGCCAACTGATGTACCAAGACTACTTCTGCCCCTGCTTTCCTGCCCTGCCAGCTCGGGACTCCAGCACCCTGTCTTGTTGAGCCAGACACGCCAGTCTGCTCCAACACAGACCCAGGGTCTGAACCATGAGCCCCAAAGCTGCAGACTTAACTGAAAGCAACTCACAGAATTGTTCCTGTCTTTAACACTCAGATGCCCACTCCCAATGGGGTCCAAACCCCAAATAAATCCATTTTACCCTGTATAAAGCTTATATAGGGTAAACTCATACAATGTTTGATAACACTGATAGAGAGATATGCACAGCAGTTCCCCTCCTCCCCATCTCCCAGGTATTAATGGATACTCTGGGTTAATTAATAAGTAAAAAGTGATTTTATTAAATACAGAAAGTAGGATTTAAGTGGTTCCAAGTAGTAATAGACAGAACAAAGTGAATTATCAAGTGAAATAAAACAACACACGCAAATCTAAGCCTAATACAGTAATACAACTGAGTACAGATAAAATCTCTCCCTGAGAGATGTTTCAATAAATTTTTTTCACAGACTGGACGCCTTCCTAGTCTGGGCACAGTCCTATCCCTTGTTCCAGCTCAGGTGGTAGCTAGGGGATTTCTCATGATGGCTGCTCCCTTTGTTCTGTTCCACCCATTTATATATCTTTTGCATCAGGTGGGAATCCTTTGTCCCTCTCTGGGTTCTCATCCCCTCCTTCTCAATGGAAAATCATCAGGTTAAAGATGGATTCCAGTTCAGGTGGCATGATCACATGTCACTGCAAGACTTCATTGCCCACTTGCCAGCACACATCTAGACAGGAAGACTTACAAGTAAAACAGAACCATCTGATAATTGTCCTGGTTAATGGGAGTCATCAAGATTCCAAACCACCATTAATGGCCCACACTTTGCATAATTACAATAGGCCCTCAGAGTTATATTTCATATTTCTAGTTTCAGATACAAGAGTGGTACATTTATACAAATAGGATCAGGACTGGCTTTCCTAAAAAGATGGGCCTGAACTAGAAATGAGCTCCGTTTCATATATGCGAGTCCGCACCACTCCCTGCGGGTGTGCTAGGGTGACCCGATGTCCCGATTTTATAGGGACAGTCCCAATTTTGGGGTCTTTTTCTTCTATAGGATCCCATTACCCCCCCTACCCCTGTCACGATTTTTCACACTTGCTGTCTGGTCACCCTAGGGTGTGCACATGTGTGGGTCCTAGCTGCTCTCTGCCCCCCTCATTGAAACAGGTGTGCAGGGTTACTGCCCTGGGAACTGCAGGGCACCACTGGACATGGGGCTGGCTGGAGGTAGGGTCTGGCTGTAGGCAGGGCAAGGGGTGCGGGGCTGGCTGGAGACAGGGGTGTGTGGGGTGGGCTGGCTGGCTTCAGGCAGGGCCGCAGGGGGGGTGCAGCATGGGTTGGCAGGGCTGGAGACAGAGGAGTGCGGGACTGGCTGGCTTCAGGCAGGGGGGTGCAGCAGGGGTTGGCTGGAGACAGGGCAGGGGGTGTGGGGCTGGCTACAGGCAGGGCAGGGGGTGCAGGGCTGGTGTGGGCAGGGGGGTGTCTGGGGCCGGCTGGCTTCGGGCAGGGCCTCAGGGGAGTGCGGCAGGAGTTGACTGGAGACAGGGCTGGGGGTGCAGCAGGGACTGGCTGCAGGCAGGGGGTGTGGGGCTGGCTGGAGACAGGCTGGCTGCAGGCAGGGCAGGGGGTGCGGGGCTGGAGACAGAGGTTGGCTGTGGGCAGGGCAGGGGGTGCGGGTACAGCCCACCCTGTATGGTAAGTACCCCCTCCCCCTCTGGGATAGCAGCAGCAGCCGCCTGGGGCTCGGGGGCTATTTAAAGGGCCTGGGGCTCCCCTACTTCCACCGCCCTGGCCCTTTAAATAGCTGCAGGAGCCCTGGGGAAGCAGCGGGGCTCCAGCGGCTATTTAAAGGGCCAGGGCGGTAGAAGCAACGGGAGCCCTGGACTTTTTAAATAGCCCCCAGAGCCCCACAGCCCTACCCCAGGGCTCCAGCAGTGGGGCTCTGGTGGCAATTTAAAGGGCCTGGGGCTCCAGCCCCTGCTAGAGCCCCAGGCCCTTTAAATTGCCCCCTGGGGAAGCCAGGCCACCCGGGTACAGCACACTGGCTCTTGCCAGTACGCCGTATCGGGGCTTGGGCGTGGGGCCCTCTTCGGGGCGGGGCCCGATTCAGGGGAATTGGTTGAATTGGCCTAAAGCCGGCCCTGAATAGGATGACCACACTCAGTAGATTATAAGCTTTGTAATGATACCTTACAAGAGACCTTTTGCATGAAGCATATTCCAGTTACATTATATTTAAACTCATTAGCATATTTTCATAAAATCATATAGAGTGCAACATCACAAGCCTCAAACTCACAGTTCTCCAACCCCTGTGTGAGGACTAGGATCTCACCAGTGAGAATCAATACAATATTTGAATTTTTGTTTTATTTTATTTTTTTATCTGGAAGTCTAAGTCAAACATTGCTCTCAGAGTTTGGCATTTTCAAGAGAAAATTGAGAGGCCTCTTCCTTAGGGTTTTTTGTGGTCTATGCGTAGAGAAATGAATTGGGAATAGTGACTCAATGAACGACCTTAGAAAAGTCACTTCAGTCAGTCTACTTTGATATTTCAGTCAGTCCTGCCACAAATTAGATTTTTGATAAATAGATACTGCCTCCAAACTAAACTTCCCAATATTAAAAAAATAAATGTATATAAAAGAATGTGTGTCTTTGGCCAGCATCTTGCTATGCTATAGTCCAGTTTAACCCAGATAAATCTGAGGTACAGAGCAAAGTCTTTGAAATAAACAAATACTCGTTTTTTCATGTTTGCAAATGACTAACATTATGTCTACCAAATACAATTTACTTTTGCTGGTATAAGCAGACATTAGAATATTCCATTTCCTCAGTGACCTGCAAGCCCCATTATTGTAAGAAACAATTTGTTCATCTGTGCTTCATTCTCAGATGGCATTTTCAATTTCTAAAGTTTGTAAGTTGTTAATAACCTCATGGCAGGATTTTAGGAAATACTTAAAGAAAAGTTTTAATACAGATATTAAAATCTGCATACTCACTGAAATGTATATCACACAACATTCTCAGAGTGCCGATGTAAACTTTACCATATTCTATGGTCCAATAAGTTTAGAGATCTGGAATAAAATACCACTATAATAAACCTGTAGCATCTGATGAGCTCTAGGCTACAGATAGAGGTTCATACTACACAGTACCAACAGCAATATGAACAGGTGATAAAGAGGTATGCTCTAGTATTTATGTACTATATAGTTCTACATTGGTTTCTTTGCAACCAAACATTAGTTTCGGGGTTCAAGTTCCATACCAGGACTTGGGCTCAGGGCTGCCCGGGGGGGGGGCAAGTGGGGCAATTTGCCCCAGGCCCCGGGCCCCGCTGGGGCCCCCCCGAGAATATAGTATTCTATAGTATTGCAACTTTTTTTTTATGGAAGGGGCCCCCGAAATTGCTTTACCCCAGGCCTCCTGAATCCTCTGGGTGGCCCTGCTTGGGCTCATATATAATGCAGCTACAACAGTGACAACAGACGGGTGCAGCATGGTTAGCGGTGCCAAACTTCTTTTGAAATGTCTTTTCTATCTCTGTCTTAGGAACTTATATGGTCCCCATGATCATAATCTTTATTGTATTTAGCCTCACAACACCCCTCTGAGGTAGGGAAGTAATTTATGCTCATTTAACAGATGGGGAATGAAGTCACAGAGACTCCAGGAAGTCAGTGGCAGAGTTAGGAATTGAACTTGGGTTTCCCAAGGCTCAGGTGAACATTCTAACCATTGGATCATCTTTATTCTCATGCTCCCAACTAAAGCTGGGCAAATATGGCAGAAACTGTGTTCAGAAATTCCATATAGTTCTTTAGTTCAACTAGGTTTGTACTTATCATGCTTATCATCCATTTTTGATAAACATTCACCATAACAGATTTTTGTTCACACAAATACTCATATATACTCGATCATAAGCCGGTTCGTTTATAAGTCGACTCCCCTTAAGATGAATAAATAAAAATGGAAAATTTTTATAACCCATTCATAAGCTGACGCTATAATTCAGGGTCAGCAAACTTTGGCTCCAGGACCATCAGGATAAGCCACTGGCGGGCCGAGATGGTTTGTTTACCTCGAGCGTCTGCAGGCCTGGAGGTAAACCTAAGTAAACAAAGTATCCTGGTTGCCAGCTGCTTACCCTGACGGGCCGGGACAGCAACTGGTGGGGAAATTTTTTGCGGGGGGGGAGGGGGAGGGGGAAGAAGCTGGGAGTCAGGGGAGTGACCCCTGCGACCATCCCCCACATGACCCCACCCCTAGCCTGGGACCCCACACTCTGCCCATCCCATCCCTTCCCACCTTATCTGGGGAGGATGTCTCTGACCTGACTGGAGCTGCTCCGGCAGGCTGGGCAGCTTGGCCGCAGCCTGCTCCGGTGGGCCAGATCGGGCAGCATGGCTGCAGCATGTTCCAGCGGGCTGGGCCGGGCGATATGGCCGCAGCGTGCTCCGGCACCCGGGCGGCACGGCCACAGCCTGCTCTGGGGGGGTGAAGCCAAGCGGCACGGCTGCAGCCTGCCAGTCCCGGAGCTGCAACTGCTTTGGAGGCTGGGGGGAGAGCAGCGTGGCCAGAAGCGCTCCATCTCTTCCCTTCTGGCTCTGCTGCCTCTCCTTGCTCCCTCTGTTGGGGGGAGAGGCTGTGTCCCACCTCTCCCTCTCTATACCCGTTCATAAGCCGACCCCCGTCTCTGGTGCTTCCCTTTTTTATTAAAAAAATTCGGCTTATGTAGGGTTACCATACGTCCGGATTTTCCCGGACATGTCCGGCTTTTGGGGGCTCAAATCCCCGTCCGGGGGGAAATCCCCAAAAGCCGGGCATGTCTGGGAAAATCGGGAGGCTCGGCCGGGGCCTCTTTGTGCGGGGCCGGGGGCATGGTGCCGGGCCGGGCCCGCGGGGCTGGGAGCCGGGAGCCGGGCCCGCGGGGCTGGGAGCCGGGCCGGGGTCGGGGAGCCGGGCGCCGGGCCCGCGGGGCCGGGAGCCGGGGCCGCGGGGCCGGGAGCCGGGAGCCGGGGCCGGGAGCCGGGAGCCGGGGCCGCGGGGCCGGGAGCCGGGGCCGCGGGGCCGGGAGCCGGGCCGGGGTCGGGGAGCCGGGCCGGGCCCGCGGGGCTGGGAGCCGGGTCGGGGTCGGGGGGCTGGGAGTCGGGAGCCGGGCCCACCGGGCTGGGAGCCGGGAGCCGGGGTCGGGGGGCTGGGAGCCGGGCCGGGGGGCTGGGAGCCGGGAGCCGGGCCCACCGGGCTGGGAGCCGGGAGCCGGGGTCGGGGGGCTGGGAGCCGGGGTCGGGGGGCTGGGAGCCGGGGGTGGTCGGCCAGGGCCCGAGCCGACCCAGGCTGGAGCCGCCGGGGGCCAGCCTGGGCCGCGCCTTCTCCCCCCACACCCCCCCTTACCTGCTTCAGGCTTCAAGCAGGGGAGGGGGCGGAGACTTTGGGAGGGGGCGGAGTTGGGGCGGGGGCATGGGCGGGGCTGGGGGCGAGGCCAGGGCCCCCGGGAGTGTCCTCCATTAGGAGGCACAAAATATGGTAACCCTAGCTTATGAACAAGTATATATAGTACTGTTCTTTGTACAAACATCTGTATTCAAATGTGAAATAAATTCCTTGCCCACTGACACCATCCATTTTTCATTATTTATCCTTGGTTATTTGCTTTTTATTATTATTTAAAAAGTTTCTGTTTACAAACATCCCAGTCTCTTAAAACCAATGGTGTGATTAATACTTGCAAGTGTCAGGAACTATGGGCTTGAGTTCCCTGAGCTGAGCCCGGAGCTAGCCAGCTCAGCCCAGTTAATGATTCCAGCAGAGCTGTGGCAAAATCACCTGACTGGCTGGCCTGCCTGGTTGGCTGCAAGGAGCCAACAGGTCTGCATTTAATCTCAGCAGCAGTGACAGGTTGTTGATTACTCAAAGCTTATGCCTGCAGCTGTGATCTCTCTTGTACCTGCCTTGTTCCCACCCTTGTTCCCTTGCCTGGCTTCTGACTCCAGCTCTGACCCTGGGCTTGTCTCCTGGTTCCTGTTCCTGACTCGAACCATTTGAAAAGATTTCCCATATCCTGTTTCCACACACCAAGGAACAAAGATGTTCACAGAAATCCAGACTGTCTTGTGAGAAATTAAGCAGAAAGATAAGGGTTAACTTCACTAAATAATACATTCACAGTGAATAATTCGATCAACTCTAGAACACTTTTCAAAAAGCGATGAGGAATAACCTAATAGTAGTAACCAATAGCCCTTAATAAAGTAGCTTTCAATGTCTAATCTAATGTTCTACATGAGCTATCACTAAGCAGACAATGATTGTTGATTTTCCCCACATAATCTTTGCATTACTGGTTTCTTGCTCACTATTATAAAGCACTTTTGGGGATGTTAAGTATGAGAAAAGAAATATAAACTATAAAGCCAAATTTTCATTCAGTCTATATTCCCTTAAATACACATTCTAGACTATTCCCTGGAACACACTTACAGAAAGTGCTTTGAAGGTTAATTTCAAACTTGGCAGATATCAGAAGCAAATTGAATTGCTGAACCACGTTTGCCATACATACTGCCGAAACATGCATGTGTTCTGAAACAGTCTTCAATAGTATATTCATTGCTATAAATGGAATGTCAGGACATCCTCCATGTACTCAATAGCATTCCAAATGCAATTTTGCAAAGATGTGTTACATTATTCCTTCTACAAATGGTTAAACAAAATTAAGCAAATCAGCCAGTAAGTGAGGGATATTAGGAAGACAAAATGCTAAGGACTAATATGAAATGCATTATTTTTATAAATGAATATATTTTACTGACTGTGAAGATTCCATAGATTCTCAAGTATTATTTCCGATGCAGCAAAGCACTTAAATATGTGCTTAACTTTAAACATGTAAATAGTCCCATTGACATAATCTTAAAGTTAAACATATGATTAAGTGCTTGACTGGATTGAAGCCTAAGACCCTAAACAGAATAGAATTTGTTAACCAAAGAGACTTGAAAAGAGTGTTCCAGTGGTGGAAAAACTCTGGGGCCCAGAGGCCACTGAGTACTTTGGGCACTGCAAGTTTTCCAGTGGACCATCTTGCTGGAAAAATAAAATAGGCAAACTCCATTCCCTATTCTTTGCTGGGATTTCCCCTCAATTCGAAGGACCTCTGGTATTTGTTGGGATTTTCCTGGCAGCTTTTTCCTTTGTTACTTCGCAGGATGTGAGCTATCTTCAGCAGCAAACCTGATTTATAAGTGAACTCACTAGGTGCTAAATCAGCATTAAACAAAGGACTTTTAATGATTCCTCAAAAGCCTAATCCAAACCAGGTAATTCATAGCTTACAAAACCTTAGTTTAAATCTAATTTATATTAGTGCACAAAAGAGGTTTTATGGAGTTTATGTTTCAGGTATCTTAACACAGTAATCAAAATGGTGCATTTTCCCCCAAACTAGGTAATGATCATGCTTAAAAAATAGCTTCCTTTATGTTGAATCAAACTAGATTCTATTAATTTTCCTTCTCTTTATACATACTGTAGGCATATAGTCAAATCTAGACTTTTGAACCCATTACTTATTTATAAATATATATTGTGCAGGTAACCTTTCTGCAAAATACAACTAAAATAACCTAAAGAATAATGTATACTGTGACTAAATTGACTAAGGGATGGACTAGGTATGGCTGATTCAGCTAAATAAAGCCTAAATCATAGCAAGCAACAAGAACTGTGCTCCTTTTTCTTGATAGATGTCAGTTTTTTGTTTTGGTAAGTGATTTGGTTTGTCAGTTAATCTAGGCTGGACAAAGGAACTTTGCACAGTGCAAAAGAACTTGTACACATCAATTAGTAGTTTTTATATTTTAAAATCATAGACTCATAGACTTTAAGGTCAGAAGGGACCATTATGATCATCTGGTCTGACCCCCTGCATGCTGCAGGCCACATGACCCTTCCCTGGACTCTACCATTGAAGTCCCTAATCCTGTGTTTTAGTGACCTCAATCGGCAGAGACTCTCCTGCTAGTGATCCCTGCCCCATGCTGCGGAGGAAGGCGAAAAACCTCCAGAGGCTCAGCCAATCTACCCTGGAGGAAAATTCCTTCCCGACCCCAAATATGGCGATCAGTACTACCCCGAGCATGTAGGCAAGAGTCTCTAGCCTGGCCCTTGTTGGCCATTATCCTATTTACGTACCATTGCTTGGTTTTCCTCGGCTACTATGTTTTACCATTAAACCATTCCCTCCATAAACTTATCTAACTTAATCTTAAAACCAGACAGGTTTTATTTATAGATTTATTCAGTAGGAACAAAGCTGCTGGAACAACCGAGTTAAAGCAAACAGTACCCTTGATTTTTAATGGATTGCACAGAGACCAAGGACCACTAGTATTTCGCAGAATGAGCTAATACAAAAGTTCTCTCATACAAACAATTCAGGGACATAAACTAAGAACCAGAGCTTTAAAATGTTGTCAAATATTGTAAAACACAGAAGGATTTTACATCAGAGCTACCATTTGAACCCATTTTATTGCTAAATCATATTGCAAAATCATATGTTTAAGAAATTCTATAGATCTGTTTTGTTCAATGTCCTGCCCCACTAATCCCTCCAACCAAAAAAAAAATGTCCATGGAATCATGAGCAAAAGTCCTTGGAAAGTATTCGCACCCAGTGGTAAAGAAACATCAGCTAGGGCGTCCACTGAAAACCATATTTGCCTCCTTTGGTACCACTGAAATTAGACAAAATTACTGTAGGACTCTCTAATACCCGGGAAGAGCTTACAAAAATAGTGCTTCAACATTCTAATATGTTATCCTATAATATTCACAGCCTTTTAAATAAAACAGGTTTAGATAAGTTTGAATAAGCACCAGATAAATGTAAAATAATTAGGCATGGAGCAAGGAACCAATAATTCAGCACAATGAACAGGAAGGGGAAAATCATCCAAACCATCAGCCCAGTGCACACCAGCAATATAAAAGGCAAATAGGGTATAGGACAGCTAGCTGAGGGACAGAATACAAAACAAGAGGTTTTTACTTTCCATGGGTGTTTGGAATACAGCATGTTTACTTTGCCTTAGATTGGAGGCATCATAAAGCAGCATAGGTGTTACCAGATGTGAGGAATATAGATTATTTTATGAGGGAAGGCCAAAAGAAATTGTGTTATTTGGAGTAGGGATCATCTTTTTGTTCTGTGTTTGTACAGCACCTAGCACAATGAGGTCCTGGACCATGACTGGGGCTTCTATGCTTTGCCACAATTCAAATAATAAAATTATAGAATTCAGTGGCAAAAAGGACATTGGGAGATGACAAAAAAGGAAGTTTTTAAAATTATGTAAGCTCCATACTTTAGTTTGGGAAATATTTATTTATTTTGCATAAATAACATAACATTGAAAAGCTAGGAGTAATCTACAAATTAGGATGAAATCCTGGCCCCATTGAAGTCAATGGGAGTCTTGCCTTTGAATTAAATGGATGTAGGATTTCGCGTTATGAACTGCTCTAATAGGACAAAAAGGTCACCACCGAAAACCCCTCTAAATACCCCAATGAGATGACAACCCAAAGAATGATGGGATGTTTCATTTATTTCCCATCTTCAATGCAGTTAGGAGAAAAGGACCATCAATTTTCTACAGCAATAAGAAGAGTGATGATGGCTGAGAAAAAGAATACAAGGATAGGATTTTACCAGAGATGGGAGAGAATATAAGGCACTTGACTGGGCGGCAGGCATAATAAGGAGGAAGGTGAGTTGGTGAGATTTCATGAGTTGGAGAATATATTTTAATCAGCCACTGACATTGCTATTGTTTAGGCTGTAATGTATCCCCTGCACATGTTTTCAACAGATGTGGTGTATGTAGTTTTTTCCATCCCTAGTATGATGTAAAATGTACACAGGTAGGGGCCTTTTACTATTTATATCTAGTTTTGTTATCATACAATAGAAAATGTTGAGTTTCGGTCCTATGCCACCAAATTTTAAAGGTCTTGGAGGTGCAACCCTTACATTGGTGAGCACTTACCTTGTGTGAGGAGTTAAAGTTAGGGGACCTCTCACTTAAGTGCTCACTAATATGAGTAAGGGTTGCAAAATTGGGCTCACACTATATAACTTAATGGTACGGTTTTATTTTACCTCTGACATTTCATTTTGCTCCACTCAATTTTAAATCCTCCATTGACTCTTATCATTTTTAACATACTGTAGTTACAACAGACCTCAGAGTTACTTTGGGCCTTTCAATCCCTGCTTTAGTGAGTCATGAAGGAATAGGTGTTCTATTAGCTTGCTTTTCATGTATTATTTTAGGCTTCATGCCAATTTATTAACCCAGGGTATCTTTGCCAGTCTATCTTCTGGAGACCATCTCTCTTTCCAGCAGTCAATTATCCTTTTCTTGATTGCCAATCCAAATAGGCCCTTGGTAACAATGTAGCAAGTAATGACTGGGTAATGGCTTAAAGATCTAAATTCTAATATAACTGATTAGTTTGCATTTACCCACAACTCTTCATAAATAAAAACAGCATCAGCAGCTGAGTCTCATGTGCTGTTGTGAATTTTAACATTGCAGTTCAGTATTGTTCAAGTAAAACTGAAGTGCAGTACCTGTATCCGACTGACAGAAGATAATGGCTATGGAATCAGGGCAAACAAGTGGGTATTTTGCAGTTTTTGCTTACTGTAGCTCTCCATAAGTTGAATTTGATTTATCATGCCAATGAAAACTGAGGTTCCATGTTTTCTGCAGGAAACTTGGTTTGAAATTGAGCTGTTAACAGCAGGACATACTGCTATATTCCCCCCGCCTCTGAAATACAGAGCTCTCAGATATTTAATATGAACTGTGCAGTTATCTAAATTAAATACAAAACATTTAAAAAAACCCTAACACCACTCTATTTGACTCCCAGATTGTCTTGTCTAATACTAAAAGTGGAGCCAATTAGCACAGACATTCATTTACTCACTTTGAGCCAGGGGGAAATGTGGGTGCACAACACTTTTCAGATTTTGGCTATAAGCAGTCAGAGTTCCAACCAAGGAGTTCGATTAAAAGAAATTAAACTGTCCATCTCTTCTTACGGGGAGTGAAAGGTGATTTGACATTTTATGTAATGTTACAAATCAGTATCTTACCCAAATTAGAAGCTGTTATCACTGGAAGAAATGGGTGTGGAAGAAAAATATCTCATTAGTATTAACAAAGACTTTTGGAATCTTTGTTGATCTGTACTTGGACAGGTTGGACCATCTATGTTAGTTTTCAAGAAACACCAAAACAAGATCACTTTCTTAACTAAGAGGTGCTTATGGACTCCTTTACTTGGGAAATTCTTTAGCCATTTAGTGTTTATACAGCACGAGATACGGTTTTCAATATTTTTGAACAATTTCTGGGTGTAAGCTCTAGCTATACTCAGACAAATACTGTAAAATCATTGAATATATAGTTTAATAATAATTTTGTTGATCTTAGACACAAAAGGAGAACAGTCCTAAGTTCAAATGAGAGGGCGCATTGGAAAATTCTCCAAAACTTGTCTCATACATTACCGTAGGAAAACATTTAAGACTCTGTGGGGGAAAATAATAGCTTATGTTAGATGCACTCTGTTCAGATCTAATATCAAAGGAAAAAAATACATCCAAAATTTTTGTCAAGCCTCTCAAAAACAACAACAGTGACAACAAAAATCAAATTTCAGTCATCTGAGTTAAGAAAAAAAATCATATCATAGGGGAAAGAACATTTGACCAAAAATGTACTTTTAATGAGTGTTTTTTAAAAGATTTTCTGTCAGGTAAATTCAAATAGATACAGCCTAGAATATCATTTGAGGATTTTAAGAACTGAGATGTACATTGAAGGGTGAATAATGTTTCTGACCTAGAAATGAAAAGTCATTCACAGTTCACTATGGATAAGAAACATTACAAAAATGGTTATTTGAATACATTAAACAGGCCAGCAAATTGATATAACTGCATTATGAATTATTGTTATTTTACATGAGCCATAAGTATGCTACGTGCTTCTCAGAAGACAGTTCCATATTTAATATCTATGGCCAGATTGTTCCTAGCTCTTATACTGTTTCACAGTGCTGGTGGAAGGTTAGGTTATAAGGAGCCTTTCTCCATTTGTCTGGCCGGTGTAAAGGCCAGGCAAAACTGCAGTCTCTGAGCACTGGATCTGCTCTATATCTACAACCCTGGGGTCTCCTACTATCCTAAAGAGGGTGAGGAAGGTCAAGAAGAATACTGGGCCACTTCTTTATGTACTGGGCAGTGAATCTGATCCCATGAAGGGGTTTAGCAGCAGTCAATCTCTTTTCTGTCCTTTGTTATCAAGGGCCAGTTATTTCATTTCTCTGTTCCACCCTAAGTTCATTTATGGCGGTTACTTCTGAGTCAGTATTTCTTCTACTCTGGTTCTTTGTGGAATGTTGTAGTGCAGGACATGACCTGTGAAAGTGGTGAGGGTATGGCCCCCTTTGACCTCTGATGATGATTAGAGTTAGTTCTGGCCATTTGATAGAACTGGTGTCCATATTGGAACAGAGCTGGTGTTTCATCGAGTCAACAGAGCTTGATTCAAATCCATTACTCTGGGAGGAAGACTTGGGGTCCACATGACCAAGAAAGGGACAAGCATTTTTTGGACACCAACTCACCAAACTACTGAGGAGGACTTAAAAGTAGGTTTAAAGGGGTGGGTGACAAAAGCCCACAAGTAGATATAGAAGATTACAATAGGGTCATAGGAGCAACAGGAGGGAAAACGGGAGAAGAGAGAATTTGCTGAGCAACTTAGATCTCTATACACAACATGCATCTAACAAAGTGAGTATTCACCCACGAAAGCTTGTGCTCCAATATGTCTGTTAGTCTATAAGGTGCCACAGGACTCTCGGTCACTTTTCACGTATACACATAGGTTCTATAAATACACTAGGAGCAAGAGAAAGACAAAAGAAAGTATAGGGGGGAAGGAAAGCTAACAGTGGTTGACATCAAGAAAGCTGAGGTGTTTAATGCATATTTTGCTTCAGTCTTCACTAAAAAGGTTACTTACCTGCTACTTAACACAATTAATATTAACTGCAATGGGAAAGGAACACAAGCCAGAATAGGAAACGAACAGGTTAAAGAATATTTAGAGAAGTTAGAAATATTCAAGTCGGCAGAGCCTGATGAAATTAATCCTAGATATTTAAGGAACTAGTTAAAGCAATCTCAGAACCATTAGTGAGAACTCATGGAGTATGGATCAGGTGCCAAAGAACTGGACAATGGCAAACATAGTACCTGTCTTTAAAAATTGGAAGGGGACCCAGGGAATTATAGACCAGACAGCCTAACTTTGATTCCTTGAAAGATACTGTAAAAAATATTAAACAGTAATTAGTAAGCACCTAGAGGATAACAAGATTATAAAGAATAGCCAGATTGGAATTATCAAGAACAAATCATGCCAAACCAACTTTATTCTCCTCTTTACAGCATCACTGCCCTAGTGGATGGGGGAAGTTGTAGATGTGATATATTTTGATTTTAGTAAGGTTTTCAACACCATCCCATGTGATATCATAAGCAGACTAGGGAAATGTGGTCTAGATTAAATTACTGTAAGATGGGTGCATAAATTGTTGAAATACCATCCTCAAAGAGTAGTTATCAGTGGTTTGCTAAGAGGACATATGCAGAGGGGTCCCACAGAGTGTGGTATTAGTCAATATTTTCATTAATGATCTGAATAAAGGAGTGGAGTATATGTTTATACAATTTGCAGATGATGAAAAGATCAGAGGGGTTTCTGGCACTTTGGAGAACAGATTAGAATTCAAAACAAACTTGAGAGTTGGTCTGAATTCAGTAAGATGCAAGTCAATAAAGACAAGTGCAATGTACTTGTGACAGGGCTCCACTCACCATGCTGGCAACTCCTGATGGTTGTCTTGGGGATTAGCTCTAGGTGGGTACGCTCACTCCCAGTGGTGCCTTTCCTGCCATCACTTCTGCTCCCATACCCATGTCGCTCCAAGGAAGACAGCATGTCCTTCATGACACAGCCCTGCAGCCCTGTCCTGATCTGTGCTTCCCTTTCTGGGGGCAAGAGTTGCAGTCCAACTGTCCCACCACTTCCCCAGTGGCAACTGCAGTCAACTGTCCGGCCACTTCTCCAGTGCCCCCGAGCACCCTCTTTACTCTTGCCTCAGGGCCTCAACCTGCAGAGCCCAGCAGCCAGCCAGGACCTCTTCTCTAGCTTCCCTGGTCCCTACTAGCAGCACTGATCTGTCCAGGGTGCTAACTTCCTTCTGCCTGCCAGGCACCTCATTCACCCTCCTTGAGCTCCAGGGAGTAACTGACCCTGCTCTGCCGTGCAGCTCTTCTTATACAGGCCTGCTGAACCATTACTTGCAGACCCTCTCCTATTGGCTGCTTCCTGCGCAGCCTCCCTAGTGCTCTATTAACCCCTGGTATGCCAGTGTGGGGCAAACACCCCATCACAGTACTATGTTTAGGATGGAAAAATCAAATGCCTAAGTACAAAATGGTGAATAACTGGAAAGGTGGTAGTACTGATGAAAAGGATCTGAGGGTGATAGTGGATCATAAATTGAATATGAGTCACCAATGATGTAGTTGCCAAAAAGGCCAGTGGTGCAAGTAGCATGGTCCGGTCAGGTCAGCTGTATGAGTGAGCTATTTATAGCCGGCACAGCATACTGGAAAGACACAGGAGGAGCAGAACGTGGGCTGCCCGTCGGCCCCACGCAGGCAGCTCCTCCGGTGCGCGGCTGTACTGCCCCCAGCCCTTCCACGCAGCTGTATGCCTGTGTCTCCTGTCCTGGGTCTGTACAGCAGCCCCACTGGAGGACAGGTCTGGGGACGGTACAGCCGCGCCGGAGGAGCTGACAGTGTGGGGCCTGCCAGTGGCCCCACGTTCTGCTCCTTTGAACCACAGGGCTCTCCCAGGAACCACAGCGGCAAAAGGAGCAGAACCCCACGCCAACAGCTCCTCCAGCACAGCTGTACCAACTCCAGCCTTGTCCCCTCTGCCCTGTCCTACAGTGGGGCTGCTGTACAGACCCCAGACAGGACTCAGGAGATGCAGCTGTGTGGAAGGGCTGGGGGCAGGGCTGGTGGCCATACAGCCGTGCCAGAGGAGCTGCCGGTGTGGGACTCAGTTGCCAGAATATGTGAAAAAAATGTTCTCTGTTGTCAGAGGGAGCTGGTCTGAAGCTCTTCTGCTGGCAATTTCCAAAGCAGGTGCAACTCTGTGAGCTGGCTATCATTCCAGAGAGCAAGCCCTCCTCTTCTCTTAGCAGCCCACACAGCAGCTGTGCCATGTCCACCCACTGGGAGGGCTCCCCCCAGGTAATGTGAGATGGACAAAGGGGAGGGGAGAGGAGGGGGAGAGCATGGGGCATTGAGCTGGGTGTGCGATCATGTGAGGAGTCACATGGGGAGGTCATGTGTTCCCCCACCCCCCTTTTGCTGGTGCAGCACACCGGTAAGAAATTAATTCTACTTGCACCACTGAAAAAGGCTCTCATAACTATAAAGGGAAGGGTAATAGCTGTCCTGTGTACAGTACTATAAATCCCTCCTGGCCAGAGACTCCAAAATCCTTTTCCCTGTAAAGGGTTAAGAAGCTCAGGTAACCTGGCTGGCATCTGACCTAAAGGACCAATAAGGGGACAAGATACTTTCAAATCTTGGGGGGGGGGAAGGCTTTTGTTTGTGTTCTTTGTTTGGGAGTGTGTTCGTTCTCGGGGACTGAGAGGGACCAGACATCAATCCAGGTTCTCCACATCTTTCTAAACAAGCCTCTCCTATTTCAAACTTGTAAGTAAATAGCCAGGCAAGGCGTGTTAGTTTTCCTTTGTTTTTCTCAACTTGTAAATGTACCTTTTACTAAAGTGTTTATCTTTGTTTGCTGTACTTTGAACCTGAGACTAGAGGGGAGTCCTCTGAGCTCTTTAAGTTTGATTACCCTGTAAGGTTAATTTCCATACTGATTTTACAGAGATGATTTTTACCTTTTTCTTTAATTAAAAACCTTCTTTTTAAGAACCTGATTGATTTTTCCTTGTTTTAGATCCAAAGGGGTTTTGGATCTTGATTCACCAGGAGTTGGTGGGAGGAAGGAGGGGGGATGGTTAATTTCTCCCTGTTGTAGATCCCAGGGGGGGGTTGGAACTGATTCACCAGGAGTTGGTGGGAGGAAGGAGGGGAATGGTTAATTTCTCCTTGTTTTAAGATCCAAGGGGTTTTGGATTTGTTTTCACCAGGGATTTGGTGAGGGTTTTTCAAGGCTTCCCAGGGAGGGAATCCATTGATGGTGGCAGCCGAACCAGAGCTAAGCTGGTAGTTAAGCTTAGAAGTTTTTCACGCAGGCCCCTACATTTGTACCCTAAAGTTCAAAGTGGGGATCTCAGTCCTGACATGGTGGCAGAGAGGTGGGATCATTTTAAACCCAAAAGCCAGTGAGATTTTTTTTCCTTCTAGCTGCTTGGAAAGCCGAGCTGGAAGTAGATAGATGCATATCTTATCTCTCCTTGCCTGAAGGCAGAGGTGTTAAGTTTTTTTTACAGGTCCTTTGTTAAGAGAAGGGTTCAATTAGCAAATGACTGGTAAAAGGTATTTACAAGCTAAATTTTTTTTTTTCTTTTTACATCCTCGGGAGTAGCTAGTTAGAAAGTTACTGTTAACTCTGCAGCAGCCAGAGCTAAGAGCTTCCCAGTTTGTCAACTGCAAAGGGGGTTACCCAGCACAAGAAAACAGGAAAATAACTACCAAAGAAGTAGCTAACAAAATAGAACTGGCCAAACTAGAAGCAGAAGAAAATAAAAGAAAACATCAGAGACTGCTTCAATTAACAAAACTCGAGACAGAGCAGAGAGAAAAAGAAGAAAAAGCCAAAGAGGAGGCCCACAAGAGAGAGATGGAGCTGAAAGAAAAAGAGATGAAGATAAAAGAAAAAGAGATGGAGATGAAAGAAAAAGAGATGGAGATGAAAGAAAAAGAAAGGAAGCATGAACTGGAAGTAACAAAGGCTAAGCAGGATGCACCAGCCAATGCTAACAACCCCCCTCCAGGTACCACTTCCCATCCCTGAAAATTCCCCATCTACAAGGCAGGCGATGATACTGAGGCCTTCTTAGAAAATTTTGAAAGGGCCTGCCTTGGATACAGCATCGCTGCAGACCAGTGCATGGTAGAGCTGAGGCCGCAGCTCAGTGGACCCTTAGCAGAGGTGGCGGCTGAAATGCCTAAGGAACACATGAACAGTTATGAACTTTTTAAAAAGAAGGCCAGACTCAGAATGGGGCTAACACCCGAGCATGCCCGTTGGCGGTTCAGAGCCCTAAAGTGGAAACCGGATGTGTCATTTACCCATCATGCCTACCACATTGACAAAAATTGTAATGCCTGGGTATCAGGAGCAAATGTTAAATCTCTGGAAGATCTGCTTTCCCTAGTAAAAATGGAGCAGTTTTTAGAGGGTGTTCCTGAGGAAATAGAAAGGTACATCCTAGATAGGAAGCCCAAAACTGTAACTGAGGCGGGGGAGATTGGAGCCCAATGGGTGGAGGTGGCAGAAAAGAAAAAAACTAGTAGCAGTTGGAGCAAATATCAGAAGGGGCAAGCCGAAACAAAACCTTACCACCGGGGACAACCCAAGGCCCCACCCACATCCCAAGGGAAACCCCAAACGCCTTCTCACCCCACCACACCAGTCTCCACCAACCAACCTCGTCCCGGTGATACCTTAGCAGGGCGATGTTTTAAATGTAATGGACTGGGACATATAAAGGCTCACTGCCCCAAGAACCCCAACCGATTACAGTTCATTACACCCCAATCACACCAAAGATCCCCAAACCCAGATGCCTCTCTCATACCCTCGGAGCGAAGGGAAACCTTGAGAGTGGGCGGAAGGAAGGTTACCGCTTGGAGGGACACTGGGGCTCAAGTGTCAACTATCCACCAATCCCTAGTGGACCCCAAACTCATCAACCCAGAGGCTACAGTGACAATTCAACCCTTCGTGTCACAATCTGTAACCTTGCCTACAGCCACGTTGCATGTCCAGTACAAGGGCTGGTCAGGAATGTGGACTTTTGCAGTCTATGACAATTATCCCATTCCCATGCTGCTGGGGGAAGATTTGGCCAACCACGTGAAGGTAGCCAAGAGGGTGGGAATAGTCACCCGCAGCCAGGCTAAGCAAGCTTTCACCCCCATCCCTGTTCCTGAGCCGTCCACCAGGGCCCCGTCTGTGTTACCGGAAACCCAGACAAAGGTGGTGGAACTGGATCCTCTGCCAACGACTGCAACAGCCGTAGTGGATCCAATCCCAGAGACCCAGCCAAAGCCAGTCCCAGAACCGGAACTGGCAACGCAACCAGCACCAGAACCATTGCCAGCCCTGAGTCCAGCGCTTGCAAACCCGTCTACAACTCCAATGCCAGAGGGCACCAGCGAGCCTGAACTGGCAGAAGCAGCAGATAACCCTACCCAAGAGGCTCAGCCAGAGCCTGAGTTACCACATAGTGCACCAGCGGTTCACAGTCAATGGAAACAGCCCCAGCACCTGCATCACTTCCAGAGGGACCAAGCCCCAGTCCACAGTCCAAGGAGGAACTGATGTCTCCAGCATCAAGGGAATAGTTCCAGGCCAAGCAGGAAGCAGATGACAGCCTTCAGAAAGCTTGGGCGGCGGCGCGGAGCACCCCACCGCCTCTCAGCTCTTCTAACCGATCCCGGTTTGTTGTAAAACAAGGACTTTTATACAAGGAGACTCTTTCTGGTGGGCACCAGGAAGACTGGCATCCTCAAAGGCAGTTGGTAGTTCCCACTAAGTATCGGGTAAAGCTCTTGAGCTTAGCCCATGATCATCCCAGTGGCCATTCTGGGGTGAACAGAACCAAAGACTGGTTGGGGAAGTCCTTCCACTGGGAGGGAATGGGCAAGGACGTTGCTAATTATGTCCGGTCTTGTGAGGTGTGCCAACGAGTGGGAAAACCCCAAGACCAGGTTAAAGCCCCTCTCCAGCCACTACCCATAATTGAGGTCCCATTTCAGCGCGTAGCTGTGGATATTCTGGGTCCTTTCCCAAAAAAGACACCCAGAGGAAAGCAGTACATACTGACTTTCATGGATTTTGCTACCCGATGGCCGGAAGCAGTACCCTTAAGCAACACCAGGGCTAAAGGTGTGTGCCAGGCATTAACAGACATTTTTGCCAGGGTAGGTTGGTCCTCCGACATCCTTACAGATTCGGGAACTAACTTCCTGGCAGGAACCATGGAAAACCTGTGGGAAGCTCATGGGGTGAATCACTTGGTTGCCACCCCTTACCACCATGAAACCAATGGCCTGGTGGAGAGGTTTAATGAAACTTTGGGGGCCATGATACGTAAATTTGTAAATGAACACTCCAATGATTGGAACCTCGTGTTGCAGCAGTTGCTTTTTGCCTACAGGGCTGTACCACATCCCAGTTTAGGGTTTTCACCATTTGAACTTGTGTATGGCCGTGAGGTTAAGGGGCCATTACAGTTGGTGAAGCAGCAATGGGAGGGGTTTACGCCTTCTCCAGGAATAAACATTCTAGACTTGGTAAGCAACCTACAAAACACCCTCCAACATTCTTTGGCCCTTGCTAAAGAAAACCTAAAGGATGCTCAGGAAGAGCAAAAGGCCTGGTATGATAAACCTTCCAGAGAACAGTCCTTCAAAGTAGGAGACCAAGTCATGGTCTTAAAGGCAATCCAGGCCCATAAAATGAAAGTGTCGTGGGAAGGACCATTCACGGTCCAGGAGCGCCTAGGAGCTGTTAACTATCTCATAGCCTCCCCCACCTCCAACATAAAGCCTAAGGTATACCATGTTAATTCTCTTAAGCCCTTTTATTCCAGAGAATTAAACGTTTGCCAGTTTACAGCCCAGGAAACAGATAACGCGGAGTGGCCTGAAGGTGTCTACTACAAAGAAAAAAAGGATGGTGGCGTGGAAAAGGTGAACCTCTCCATGACCCTTGGACGTCTGCAGCGACAGCAGATCAAGGAGCTGTGCACAAGCTTTGCACCAATTTTCTCAGCCACTCCAGGATGGACCGAACGGGCATACCACTCCATTGACACAGGTAATGCTCACCCTATTAGAACCCCACCCTACCGGGAGTCACCTCATGCCAAAACTGCTATACAAAGGGAGATCCAGGACATGCTACAGATGGGTATAATCCACCCCTCTAAGAGTGCATGGGCATCTCCAGTGGTTCTAGTTCCCAAACCAGATGGGGAAATACGCTTTTGCGTGGACTACCGTAAGCTAAATGCTGTAACTCGTCCTGACAACTATCCAATGCCACGCACAGATGAGCTATTGGAGAAATTGGGACATGCCCAATTCATCTCTACTTTAGACTTAACCAAGGGGTACTGGCAAGTACCACTAAATAAACCCGCTAAGAAAAGGTCAGCCTTCGTCACCCAGGCAGGGGTGTATGAATTCAATGTACTCCCTTTCGGGTTGCGAAATGCACCCCCCACCTTCCAAAAACTTGTAGATGGTCTCCTAGCGGGATTGGAAGAATCTGCAGTTGCCTACCTCGACAATGTGGCCATTTTTTCTGATTCATGGGCAGAGCACATGAAGCACCTGGAAAAAGTTTTCGAGCGCATCCAGCAGGCAGGGCTAACTGTTAAGGCTAAAAAGTGTCAAATAGGCCAAAACAAAGTAACTTACCTGGGGCACCAGGTGGGTCAAGGAACTATAAATCCCATACAGGCCAAAGTGGATGCTATCCAAAAGTGGCCGGTTCCAAAGTCTAAAAAACAGGTCCAATCCTTCTTAGGCTTGGCTGAATATTATAGGCGATTTGTACCCCACTACAGCCAAATCGCCGCCCCGCTAACAGACCTAACCAGAAAAAAACAGCCAAATGCAGTTCAGTGAACTAATAAGTGTCAAAAGGCCTTTAACCAGCTTAAGGCAACACTCATGTCTGACCCTGTGCTAAGGGCCCCAGACTTTAACAAACCGTTCCAAGTAACCACAAATGCGTCCAAGCGAGGCGTGGGAGCAGTTTTAATGCAGGAAGGACCGGATCAAAAATTCCATCCTGTCGTATTTCTCAGTAAGAAACTGTCTGAGAGGGAAAGCCATTGGTCAATCAGCGAAAAGGAATGCTATGCCATTGTGTACGCGCTGAAAAAGCTACGTCCATATGTTTGGGGACGGCGTTTCCAACTACAAACAGACCATGCTGCGCTACAGTGGCTTCATACCGCCAAGGGAAATAACAAAAAACTTCTTCGGTGGAGTTTAGCTCTCCAAAATTTTAATTTTGAAATACAACACATTTCGGAAGCTTCTAACAAAGTGGCTAATGCACTCTCCCGGGAAAGTTTCCCAGAGTTAACTGGTTAACAATTGTTTTTAAAATAAAACATATTGTTAGTTTTTATATAATCAGTAGTATGTCTAAAGGTACATGTGTCTTATTAACTCTGTTTTCTCCTAGAACTCCAGGGAAAAATCACAGCCAGTGTGGAACCGAACATCCAACACTATCTGTGATTTGGGGGGCGTGTCATAACTATAAAGGGAAGGGTAATAGCTGTCCTGTGTACAGTACTATAAATCCCTCCTGGCCAGAAACTCCAAAATCCTTTTCCCTGTAAAGGGTTAAGAAGCTCAGGTAACCTGGCTGGCATCTAACCTAAAGGACCAATAAGGGGACAAGATACTTTCAAATCTTGGGGGGGGAAGGCTTTTGTTTGTGTTCTTTGTTTGGGAGTGTGTTCGTTCTCGGGAACTGAGAGGGACCAGACATCAATCCAGGTTCTCCACATCTTTCTAAACAAGCCTCTCCTATTTCAAACTTGTAAGTAAATAGCCAGGCAAGGCGTGTTAGTTTTCCTTTGTTTTTCTCAACTTGTAAATGTACCTTTTACTAAAGTGTTTATCTTTGTTTGCTGTACTTTGAACCTGAAACTAGAGGGAAGTCCTCTGAGCTCTTTATGTTTAATTACCCTGTAAGGTTAATTTCCATACTGATTTTACAGAGATGATTTTTACCTTTTTCTTTAATTAAAAACCTTCTTTTTAAGAACCTAATTAATTTTTCCTTGTTTTAGATCCAAAGGGGTTTTGGATCTTGATTCACCAGGAGTTGGTGGGAGGAAGGAGGGGGGATGGTTAATTTCTCCCTGTTGTAGATCCCAGGGGGGGGTTGGAACTGATTCACCAGGAGTTGGTGGGAGGAAGGAGGGGAATGGTTAATTTCTCCTTGTTTTAAGATCCAAGGGGTTTTGGATTTGTTTTCACCAGGGATTTGGTGAGGGTTTTTCAAGGCTTCCCAGGGAGGGAATCCATTGATGGTGGCAGCCGAACCAGAGCTAAGCTGGTAGTTAAGCTTAAAAGTTTTTCACGCAGGCCCCTACATTTGTACCCTAAAGTTCAAAGTGGGGATCTCAGTCCTGACAAAGGCTAATATCATTCAGGGGTGTATTAACAGAAGTGTTATATGCAGGACTCCAGAGGCAATTGTCCCACGCTACTTGGCGTTGGTGAGGCCTTAGCTGGAATACTTTGTCCTGTTCTGGGCACACTTTAGGAAAAATGTGGACAAATTGGAGAGCAACAACAATAATGAAAGATTTAGGAAACCAGACCGATGAGGAAAGATTAAAAAAAAACCTGGCAAGTTTAGTCTTGAGAAAAGATGACTCAGGGGGGTCCTAATAACTGTCTTTAAATACATTAAGAGTTTTAAATACATTAGATACATTTAAATACATAAAAAGGGCAGTGATCAATTGTTCTCCATGTCCAGTGATGGTAGGGCAAGAAGTAATCAACTTAACTGCAGCAAGTGAGATTTAGGTTTGATATAAGGAACACTTTCTAACTATGGGGCTTGTTATGCTCTGGAATAGGCTTCCAAGGGAAGATTTTTAAGAACAGGTTAGGCAAGCACCTGTTAGGATGGTCTACCTATACTTGATCCTGCCTCAGCCTAGGGGGTTACATTAAATGATCTTTGAGGCCCCTTCTAGCTGTATGATTCTAGAATAACCTTCAGCAGCACTTTTCCAATTGAATCCCTAACTCTACTCAAAACTACCTATTCACAGTGAGGACACTCTGGTATATTGAGTAAACTAGAAGCTTCCAGTGCATACATTAATTCTAATGAATACTCGATATATTTTGAAGGCAAACTAATGGCATTACAAAATTTTCTGTTTTTTAAATATAAAGTAATAATTTGCAACATTTTGGACTATAAAAATAACATGACAAGGGAACGTAAAGTAAGTATCCTGAAATATATTCAATTGTATCTGATTAAATTAGTAAAATCCTTTGATGCATATTACTCTGTAAATAGAGGACAGAAGCAGTTACGGCAAAGATCAGAACACATTTTATCTCAGCAATCAGTGAAACTCCCAGCACTCAGAACTGTAAAATGCTTACTTTCCATGAAATGTGTTTGACAATAAGGTTTAAAAAAGATCTAAGTGTTTGACTTTTTTAAATAAGTAGACTATATCAAATGAGCACATCTGGTTTATGTTCCTAAACCTCTGGTCTTTAAAAAGCTCTGTTCCCAATTCACACAAAATACCATTCAGGATTGCATGACACAGTGACCCTTCCCTGTAGGTGGTAGGCTGAATAAACCGATTAAATAGATTCCAGAATTTAGCATACATACAGCGAGTTAACACTTGCATCCTGAAGCCATTAGTAAACATTTGTGTTTCTCTACATTTTATAATATATGGATGACCTAGAACTCAGCCATTCAAAAACAAAACAAAAAACTCTGTGTATCTACCTGTCTGATGGTACAAAAATACAGATACAGTTTATTAATCCTTTTAGTCAGAGGTTTCACCATATTGTCAGATATTTAGATGCAAAAGGTGATACATCAGAAAAAAACACTAGCATATTGAGTTCATATTTAAGTTCAAGTAATTACAACATGAGGTAGTGTTATGGTTTCCAGCAACTTATATTCTGTCACTAGTTAAAAAGCATTGAAGAGGTGGGCAGGTTAGGTACATAAATTCAAAAGACCAGTAAATATTTAACAAACTCTTTTGTACTCAATTGAGTTAAAAATTAAATAGTGCTTTGGCTGGGAAGATTTCATTTTTACCATAACCATTAATAGAACATTCACTGTTATTTGTGTAGAGTGTAATTCTTTTTGACTTTGCCTTCCATTTGCCTTGAGGCCAAGCCAGTTTAAAACTGTTCAGCACACTACACCATGCATAACAGGTAATCTGTCTAATTAAGGCCTGTAAGGATGTTCAAAGTAAAATATTGAAGAGCTTCCATAACCTCACTTTCACCCTCCCTATGTACCACAGCTTCTGAGACTCAGAGATACCCTAGCCATTAACTCAAGTGTTTACTCTCTAAGCTCAAATTCTACTTTGCCAGAATGGTTCATTTCACATTTTACAAGTCTGTTTTCTCATTTACAGGCAGAAAGTAATTTATCAAATTTTTATATTACATTTCTCAGCTTGTTCCGATATTGGATGATATAATATATGCCTGGAAATTCAAAATGCAAAAGCACACTGACTTTACCCAGGGACCTAATAAGATTTATATCCACATTCTTTTTGTGTGTGTTCATTTGGTGCATTTCAATGAATTATTAATTATGACCAACAATAAAATATTATTTTGCTCTGATGCACAGCAAGAGGGAAGATGCCCAAGAGAAATCCATCTGACAGCTCAAAGCAGAAATGGCCAAAGTACACTCACAAGTTTCTCATCAAGTATTGCATGACATGCATCTGCCCATCAAATGAACCAAACTGACTGAGTTCTTCTGAAGATACAGATGTAATCTCTGGGGAGGGAAAGTCAAAATGTATTACACATTGGGAAGCATTGATTTGATTTATTTACAAACAGCAAAAGCTATGACAGTGTAACATCAAAAGAACTCATTCTATTTTTCAACCTTATTTTTAAGGATTGACATATGGAGTGGAAACGTATGGCAGAATGCATGTTTTGAACTTGTAAGTAGTCAAACACAAAGTGGCATATAATAGCATTTTGCTCAACTGATTTAAATCATAGTTAAACTCACCATTATATAACTACCATGAATAGGTTAATTGTTTGGAAATAAATTTGTTTTCTTTTTACCTTTATTGCAGTTTCCTAATTTATTTTGCCTCAGTCTAACACAATCTTTGAGAATACTGTGAACAAACATTAATGCATCCTTCTGTTATTTACATTACAACGATATAGTTTTTCAACATCACGTAGGAAGTATCATTATTCATGTTTTATGTGCATAGAATTAGAATTCTTGAGGCATAACTTACTAATGAATCTTCTGTCAAAAACATACTTACTTTACTTTCAAAGCCTGTTGTAAGAAGTGTTTTTGAATCTACAATCTACAAATATTAAAAACAAATTTAAGGGTTTTTTTCTTTACAGCTATCCAGAGACACAGCCTACACAGTGCAAAGTATTAAAGGAAAATGTCAAGCTAAAGCACTCTGCATCTAAACAGAGGCAAAATGGGACTAAATATATTTCCGTTTTTCTTTTAAATATTAACTTCCACCTTACTAAAACAGAGATTTTTGATTTATTTTGGTCTTGTCATGATATAAACAAACAATTGATAAAACCACGTGCCAAGTATTTGATAGCACCACGTACCAAACATAAAAATGTATTTTTAAAAACACTATTTATTATCTCTAAGATCTTCGGTTAAAATTGAAAGCTATCAGAAATAGATGGAGAGTGTTAAATAGTCTTAATTGAAGCGAATATATCATAGATTTTACAAATTGATGAAAAATCACTTTTTGTCATATAAGTAATGAAACATTTTTCATACTTATAAAGGATTACTAGGCATGATAGGAAATCTGCTTCAAAAAATAAATCATACCAAAAACTAGTTTAATGTTGATTTGAAGGAAAAGTGAGTGCTAATGGATTTTGACAGACAGAGCATGCCTATAATAGCATCAAGCATGCCAAATTCTTTTTCACACCACACAGTCCCCAAGGGAATCATCAACCTATAGACTAAAAGGCCAACCTTTGACTTCCATACAGTCAACTATCTGTCGATTGATGACTGGCCAGGCCAATGGATATGAATTCCCCAAACTGTTATTCTATATTCACACCAATTCTCATTTTCAAGGAGGTCTATTTCAGGATATTGATTCTCAAAGGGTTGAAGCTACCTTTATAAGCTTATCATCAACTGCTAAGGTCCATTAGAAATCGGGTTGATCTGAAATACAATCTACTGTCTCAGATGGCATATCTTCCCACTGTCATTACAGATTAGGCTCCTTAACAAAGCCATGTCACACCAACCTATTTCTACATAGACCTTTGATCAGTGCACAGAGAAGTAGCTGGTTTTCTGTGTAATATACCAGTCACTCCAATTTTCCAAACTATAATTTTTATTTTAAAAGAATGTTGTCAATGATATATTGAAGTGGTGGTTTGAGTTGATTTAGTGCTCATCACTAACCTTCTTGTTCTTCTCTGCACAATCTGAATTCCAAAGTTAATAAACATTAGTAAACATCTTCTTTTTCCTTTATATCACCTTTTCTGGTGAGGGTCACGGTAGAAGCATGGCGAATAGGAAGGACTTGACCTCCCTTTCCTTCGCAACAGGTTCCAGGTCTTCCTGGGGGATTCCCCAGCGTTCCCAGGCCAGCTGAGAGATATAATCCCTACAGTGTGTCCTGGGTCGGCCTCGGGGCCTCCTCCCATTGGGACATGCCTGGTAGACTTCCAAAGGAAGCCTCCCAGAGGGCATCCTTATCAGGTGCCCGAATCACTGCAGCTGGCTCCTCTCAATCCAGAGGCTACTTACAAATACATGGATTTGAAATATTATGATTTATGAGGATTTGTAATGGATTTTATTATTTTAAATGTATAACTTTTTTTTGAGGGGAGGTGGTAAAAAATGTTGCAATTTAATCTAGACATCTCAGCAATTGGCACCTTACAAATACCTAGATAGGGCTCAGTGCTCTTGGGTATGGTGCTGAACCACAATTGCTCCAAGGGAAGCGCCAGAAGGCATTCTGCATCAGAAGACAGAATGTCACCCAGAGCTTCCCAGTATGTAAGGAAGTGTTCAGCTCTACATGCAATGTACTCCCTGTCCCTCTTCCCCAAGGCTAGCCAACATTAGTGCACTGAGGAAAACAGAGCCATGACTCCACTATACCGTGTACATTGGTAGTGGGGAACCAGCAGTCCCTGTGGTCCACAATCTGTAGGGACTACAACCCTGCCTGGTCCTCAGGCAGGCTACACAAGGCAGTGGGAGGGCATGGGAAGGTCCTTATGCCGACATAAAGCCTGTGAAAGGAACAATCTGTTAGCTAGCTAGATTAGATATATTTTAGTTGACTATTTATTGAGATTTAAAAAACAAAACTTACTATGAATATATTAAGCATACATATCAGTCCCAAACCATGGTAAGGTAATAAGCATTTTAAGCATTCTCCATATTGAATATTCAGAAGCCAAGCTCCACTTTTCTATCCACTGTTTATCAAAGGCTCAACAGTTTCCACTTTCCTGTGTTTCTTCCCTCTCCCTAGGGACAAAAGATGCAGATGAAATGACCTTCTATTATGGTAAATTGAGATCTAGTGACTATTGGCTAATTGTTATTGCAATTCTTCACCTAATATGTAGTGCTGGAAATCAAATCTCAGTCTCTTGAGTGTAACCGGATCTTACAGGCAGCCCCAGAGTTTATGCAGGCAGTGTATTAACAATTGAGCAACTTCAAAATTGTTAACTTAATTAACAGTATCTGATCTAATAAATTTGGATGCTAAAATTAGATGAACACACAATCATTTTCATTTGCACCGACAGAACTGAAAATTAGACATTTCTCTTCTATTAGTATGTTCTGAGTGAAGAAAAATATTAGGAAAATAGAAGAAACCTCCCCATTGCTGTATTTTTTTTTCCAACAGCTTCAAGCTGTTAACAGTTACATTGTCCCTAGGTATGGGGTGGTGCATGTTATGGTTAAATGATTAGTTTAGAGCCTCTTGACATACAGACTTTTTCTGTTCGCCAGTATCAGCTGTGAAAATGTATTTCCAAGCAATTAAACCTCAACTCCTGCTGGTTTGGGAGCCATGAACCTTCAAATTCCAATTCAAATTTTTCAACACTTACCTCTGTTGGAAAAAATACAGCTATGTTAGTGAAAAATCACAAAGAAAGCTATTGATACCTGTTCAAGTGTCTTTTATGTGGGGCCAGAGGGGTTGGGGGGGGAAAGTGTTCATATTGTAAATAAGGCGTATGACAAAAAAGGTCCATTTTTTTTTTTGGGTGTTTTCAGAGCCTGCAGCACAGACTGTATTTGCTCCCATACTTACCAACATGAACGTTTTAAGAGTGAGTGGTAAAAAGCAATAAGGAAGGGAGAGTAAAAACCTCCCCTGCCAAAAAAGGGAGCTGCTTCTATTTCTAATATGACTTTGGGCCTGATCTTACATGTTTCAAAGTAGGAAAGAGCCAGTAGGGAATTCAATCTATGCTGCAATCTATGAATCTATAATGATGTCTGAGGTAAGCACATGTGGTACAGTGCCCTAGAAGTGTTCTGTATGGCTGCATAGATCACCTACAGGGCCGGCTCCAGGCACCAGCCCACCAAGCTTGTGCTTGGGGTGGCACCTGGAGGGGGGTGGCGCGGTGCTCCGGCTCTGGGCGCCGGGGAGAGTGGGTCCACGGCCGGGGCTCGCCGCCCTCCCCCCGGCGCTCTGGCCGCCGGGGACAGCGGAGCCGCGGCGGGCTCGCCGCCCTCCCCCCGGCGCTCTGGCCGTTGGGGACAGCGGAGCCGCGACCGGGACTCGGCCCCCTCCCCCCGGCGCTCTGGCCGCCAGGGAGAGCGGAGCCCTGACCGGGACTCGCCGCCCTCCCCCCGGGGCTCCGGCCGCCCTCCCCTGCCGCGCTGGGGTCGGAGGGGGGGCGCGGCCAGAGGCTTTTTTGCCTGGGGCGGCAAAAAAGCCAGAGCCTGCCCTGATCACCTACACGACAGTTTGCTTTTTACACAAAGAACGACAGCCCTCTCAGAAGACTTCCATAGCCTCTTCCTGAAGGTTCCAGCTGCCAACAGAGGGAAGGGAGAGCACAGAACCCTCTTCCCAAAGGGTGCCAGCTGTTAAGCCGACAACTTGACTACATCCTCTATGCAGTTCTTAGTGTTATTATATTTTGAAGTTAATCTCTTAATTACATTCCATTAAGGTTGCTGGCCCATTGTTGGGAGCCACGGTGTAGGAATGTCAGAGGATAGGATTATGCCAGTAATGTGCATTTATATAATTTCCCTTGTTTCTTAACGGATATTTTCAATGTGTGCTTTGCTGTGGGTGTTTTTATTCTACCATTATATTGTGTTTATTATATTGGATAAATGGGAAAGAAAGAGGAACTATTATTATGATGGTTTTATGTACTTGAGAAGCAATGAGCAGAAGCTCTGAGTTGGACACTGTTATAGCGAGCATAAAGTGTTTGGTTTGGGCAGAGGCAGCCACTGCCTGCAGTATTCCCTTTATGTTGTTGGCAACATGTCACCATGGTCTTAACACTGCATGAAGTGTATTCCAAATGACACTGACCAACATTCAGCTTTAGCATGATATAATTGAGGACAGTTTGATGTGAAGCAGGTTAATAATTTATATGCTAAAGTACAGTCTACTTGAATGAGGCACATAAACATCAGCAATGCAGTTTCGCTGGAAGGGCTGATGCATATTGTATTTACCAAGAAATTGATTGTATCCAGACCATAGACTTGTGTGCTCTGTGTGTGGTAGACGGTAAAAGGAGTCTCCCACATTCCTCCTTGAATGGCCTACATAAAGGTCCAAGTAAAATGTCCTCTTGGGGGTACTTCGTGCCTTAAAGGAGATGAGGAGGAGGTAAGACCATGACTCTACTCCCATAGCTCTAACCAAGTGGAGACTATTCCTCATCATGAGACAAGAATATTAACCATTTGTAATCTTCAATGTGATCAGCTGAGTGAGGCCATCAGATACAGATTGTGAGTCATACAGTCCTCCTTTAGCACTGGCTAACAGAGGAAGCAAGCTATGCCTGAGGAAGGGGTGTATTTCTGGGAGTTCCACATCAGTACTCCCAGGTGCGCTGGGAACTATTCTATTTCATGAAGGCAGAATGGCTCTCTTGGGGGAGATGCAGTCCCACCACTGCCCTTGCCTCTTCCTAGGGACTTACTCTAAATAGCAAAAATGAACCCCAAGAGATCTCAGTTATGGAGACTCAAGGTGAGCAATCTATCTTAACACAACCAGCAAGTTACCATAAACTATCAGACAGACTAAGGTTGTTTTGTACTACTCTGGCATAAAGGTGCCTTAAAGTGAGCAGAAAAGAACCCCTGAGAATATCCTTGCACAGAAGACCTCTCCAGCTGGTGCAGAACTGGAATAAGAACTCTACACTGCTCCCAGGGGTGGATCCAGGCCTTGCCAGAGGGGTAAACTACTGCTATACACAGGGCTCATAGGGGGCTTTTGGAAATAAACATGAATTAGGGCAGCCTAAGGGGTGTTCTAACTTATGCTGTGGTTAGACATGCACATGCACAACCCAAGAATGCAGAGAACACAAGGTGGCTTAAAGCTACCTTTAGCACTACACCACTCACACCATGTCCTGTGTCCCTGTCCCAGGGATGAAGTATCAAACTCAGTGTTTTGCTTTTCAATAGATCTAGATACCCATCTTTTGCATTGCCAGTTTTCTATCAAGTATTCTTACCTGTATAAATGAATGACTTTTAAAGAGTGATGGGGTAGGATGAATTCAGAAAAAATAAATATTTTCCCTCTCTTTATAGGGTCTCATGTTGCGCTCATCATCATATCTGAATTTTTTATAGTAGTGCATTAAGCAACATGACTAACAATTATTTTATTTGATTGAAAGCATTTCCCATACTTTTGCTCCATGACAAAAATGTTGGGGATCTGTCCTTTCCAAAATTAATCCATTACACACCTGGCTATTAGTAATATTTGAGTTATCAATGGGTCCTTTCCCGAGTCAATAACCTCCTTTGGAATGTAACCTTAATAGAACTCCTAGAGCTCTGTGCATAGCCTAACTTTAGTTATCTTGAAAATTCTTTTTTTTTCCATTTCCTCCAAAATACTATAATCTTAGGGCATTCCCACCATATATGCAAAAAGTTCCCTATTTCTGCACATCCTCTCCAGCATTTATGACTACTTTTTTAATATATTTTCCTTAGCTCAAAGGAGTGACATACCTGATAAAATATTTTGTCATTTTCATTAATGGTTTCACTGCCTCCAGATATTTTCCCATTTTTCCAAAGTGATATCTGTAAGGTCCATTTCCTGTTTTTCCCTAAAGGTAAATTTATTACTACACTTCTACCCCGATATAATGTGACCCGATATAACACGAATTTGGATATAACGCGGTAAAGCAGTGCTCCGGGGGGGAGGGGGGGGCGGGGCTGCGCACTCCAGTGGAGCAAAGCAAGTTTGATATAACGCAGTTTCGCCTATAACATGGTAAGATTTTTTGGCTCCCGAGGACAGCATTATATCGAGGTAGAGGTGTATCTTCTAGCTCCACCAGTAACAATTTGTTATATTATGTGGAGATCAAGACTTTGAGGTGGCCTTTCCTATAATTACTGTTTCTGTCTTCATTAATGGTCCACTGAAACTTGGGCTTCCTACATGAGATTTTATATAATAGTTTAATCACAAAGAAGCCCAAACTGGTATAATTCATTTTCCCCATGCGTTTTTTTGATGTTATTAAGTTCCATTATTTTATCATTACAAAAGAGCTTGCCAATGGTTGTGGTACCCTCTTTCCTCCCATACATTATATATTGGATTAGAGAAAACTGGCTGAAATTCTGGGTTGGCTCTGGTGGGTGTAATCCGATGAGATTCTACTCTTAAATTAATGGAAGAATGTTATCTTCCTTCAGACTCACTTTTACTACTTCATCCGATTTTCATATATGCCCAAAACAAGTAATCATTAGAGGATGGTGAATCCTGCAAGCAAATTTCCATGATTATTATTTGGATTTTTAAAGGAATTCACTTCACCTGTGTTTGTATCACTTTTGTTTTTTCTTTTCACAAACATTCTATTAATGATTTTATAGGTAAGAATATTCAAGAAACCAGCGGATAATGCAGAAAGCAAACTTTCAATTTGAAAGTGAAATTACCTTAAGAAATCTGATTCTAAGCATTATATTCATACAGAACAGGAACATATTATGAGACCTAAAGAACAATCATAACTCATCAACATCAATTGAATTTTGAATAATTACAATGAACTGGTAGCATACAATCCACAAGCCAAGCATTCTTCTCTGAAATATCTGCTAAATAATTGTAAATAATATATATGTGAGAAAATTGTAATCTGTTTGTTGATAATTCAAAAACAGAAAGGGAAATATTGTTCAGATGCACTAAAAAAAATAGCGTACGCAGCTTTGAGTAACAAAGGTCAGAGTTTGCATCTTTGTTTAAGCTGCCACCATCACCTGTTCAGCCACTCTGGTCTGATATTAGTAAAGGGGCAATTCTTTGAAACTGGGGGGAAGATGAATGCAGAAAAGACGGGGACATAGAGAAGATTTTAGAGAGCAAGTATGAAAAATTTATGTTTTTAATTCACATGAATATTTTTTGATAGACGCTGGGATGTGGCACATTGATCTAGATGGTGAAGAGGCTTTGTAGTCTCAACATTTGTGCTTATTGGAAGATAATCAAATGGATTGAAAGCTCCTTCAGCAATTAGGTCATTGCTTTCATTCAAGCCATATTGTAAGAGAAAATTCATATCTCATTTGTCTGATCCAAACTGGTGTTTAATGCCTACATGCTTGTATATGCAACATTCAGGGTGAAGTGACCCATACACCAGAAGGTTGAACTAAAGTAGATGTTCCGATTTACATTGTCAGCATGAATCTGAATAGCTACTGTACTTAGGATTTGATTAGATACCTTTATGTGGGTCACCCCAACACTGAATAAGGACCAGCACATTGTGATACTCTGGCTAGTATGCATACATAACACTGTCTTTTCTAAAAGGAATGTCAGCTCCATTCAAGCCCTATCATTGCTGCAGCTAAGGAAAATTTAGCCGAAGAGGTAGTACCCTTTCTTCTTGAAGCAAAAGTACCTCATCCCATCCACTAATATAAACCTCATTCTCTATACAATACAATGGCATCCTTCCCAGAGAGGCCTGACCACCCTCCAGAGTTATGGAGATAGTAGAGAGATATTTCTACAAACTATTTTGATTATTTTTTTTTACTATAATTAAATATAGCTACCCAGGGGCTCAGCTGTTGTGCCCTGACTCACACTGAGTACTACATTACTCTGTGCGGTTTCACTGCAATCAGCGGGTTTGTTTCTGCTGACATTGCACATGCTCAGCAGTGACTTACTCGGAGTTGAAATAAGGGTAAAGTACTACTCAATATGAATTAGGGTAGCAGAATCAGCCTCTCGGGTATTATTACTGCATGTGAGCTGGGGGGTTAGCAAATCCCTGGAGCTCCTTTAAGGCTCAGCCCCTTTCTCTTTTTCCCCCCCATCTAACATTTTACAACAATGGCCTAATCATTCTTAACTCCTTTGATATTTATTGCGAGAACATTAATTCTGATGGACTTGTTCAGTATTAATGTGGATGTGATAAGTACTTCAGTAGGATTTCAGCTGGAATTCAATATTAATTAGCTGGGCCATTATATTGAAGCATTATTCATTTAGAGCTGCTCTCTCTTTACCTTCTCCTCCCTTGGGGCCTGATCCTTCAGCCCTTGCCTGTCTCAAACTCCCCTGACTTCAATGAAGTCAATGGGCCAGATTCTGCCACTGTTGCTCATGCTGCAGTTAGGTACAAGAATGGTAAAAACTGGCCCACTGAGAGTTTGGGACCCATGAGGGCCGCAGGATTAACCTTCTGGCAAATAATGCTCTTTTGTGCGAGGATTGATACCAGATACTGATTCATTTGTTACTAAGCTCAAGAAGTGGGATAAAGTATGGTTAAGATGGAGTAATTCATCTCACAGAGAGAGACATTTTGAATTGAGCTGTTGTAGTTCTCTTTTCAACACAAAGAAAACTTGATTGCACTTTAAATTCCACTGTAGCAAAAAGATGCACTGATATTTAATAAACAGTTAAAATAGGTTCTTCAAGTCTCCCTGGGAAGAAAAAAAAAAAAAACCTACAAATCATTGCACGTGATCTACTTATTCAGGAGCTGTCTGCTGACCTTCTTAACAGACTAGAAATGCAGATATTGATTACTGAAGAGTTTTTTTAATATTACCTTAGACATTCTTTTATGTTTTGGAGTTTTTATTGTCCTGGTCTGGATGAAAATATTATGAATAGATAGTATTCCATGCAGGAATGTGACTTTTCATTGCATTATACTGACATAGCTTTTAGCTTCTTAACAGTTATTTTAATCTGCATATATAGTGCCAAGGTCAGTCCATTATTCAGTAAAATAGTCAGGGATTATAAGTGACTTAGTCATATTACCAGGATCTGTACTACACCATAGATCTTTATAAAGAGGTTTGACCCAATAAAATGTTCAATTATTTTTGGGTTCACATCTAATGGAGGGTGAACTTTTTTTCATTTTTTCCTCCAACAACCTCTTAGCATTCAGTAATTCATTCTCTAGAGATGTACACTGGAGCAAGCAAAAGACTTTTTTATTTCAAATAAGGCCTGACATTAAGGCCCCTATTTTACTTCCCACGGACATGGACATTTTAGATGTCATTCTAAGACTTGGCCTGAAGAAAAAAATGCTGAGGTTTTCTGAATGTAATCTAAAATGCATAGATTTAGAATTTCCCCATCCCCTGATAACAGTAAAACTATTATAATAATTTCTAACATGCACATTTTTGCCTTCAAGTACAGACAAGTTTTCAGTGCCAGTGCAGCTGCTCCAGCCAAACAGATCTTTGCTCCTAGGAAATCAATAGGACTCTGCACAGATAGGAATCTGCCAGCATAATTGGGGCCTATAAATCCAATCAAGGACTGCCCACATCTCATGGGAGATGTAGTCCAGCTGGGCCACCTGGTCAATAGAGGAGAAATATGAGGCAACTTAATTATAGCACCACAGAAACATTGCCAGATCAAAATATTTCAGTGTTTGGCTGAAATGTTTTGAGTTTTACAAAAACTTCTGAGATTTTTTCGCAGAAAGCCAGACACTTTTCACAAAAAGGGAGAAAACCTAATTTTCTGTCAAAAAACAGTCTTGATGGAAAATTTTCAACCAGCCCTGGCAGAAATACCTTTATATTATGAAGACATAATATGCTGTCAACTATATCCCATATTCTTCATCCATGAGTATACTCAATGGGCATCTACACTGTAAGCTCTTAAGGGTAGAAGTATCTTGCCTCTCTTCCACAAAGCACTGAGACATATTACCTGGTCAGGTATATTTATTGTTAAAAAGTAATACTTCGTTATGGAAAATGTTTTCCAGTGAGCAGCAGGAACTCTGGGCCCCATCCTGCACTTTCTTACTTAAGTATCAATCAGGAGTAACCCACTAAAGTTAATGAAGTTATACTAGTGTAAAACAAGTATGAGATCAGAATCAGGGTATTTGGCTTTGTGGTTTCTTGTTGCCAAGACTGTATCTGAAACCACTATGTAAATTAATAATATAAATTGATTCTGCATAGATTAATCTAGTTTCTCATGTCAGATTTTCATGTAAACTATTTATTAGCAAGAGATCTATTATAGCACTAAGTGCATCACATGACAATGCTGAATTTCTAAATATGGAGCTTCCTCTTTAAAGAAATTTTCCACCCCTATGGGCACATCCTATTTAAGTTACTCAACTCAAGTGAATAGTCCCACTGAAGGAAGTGGAACTACACCTCCTGTAGATATAAAAAGAGCAAGATTTGGCTCACAGGTGATGTTATGCTCACAGGTAAGTAGGTTATGTAGAAGATACTTGCTGGTAGCGGAGTGCGTAGTATATGTCAGCATAAGGATGCAGCATATAGTCCAGCAGGTGGCACATGGGACTTGAACTAAGGGAACATTATTTTATTCCAAACTGTGCTGCTGCTTCACTGAGTCACTTGAGCAAGTCAATTATCCACAAGTCAGTTTCCCTATCTGTAAAATAGGTATAATAATACTGAACAGTTTTATTAAGTACTTTGAAACCTATGAACGAAAAGCACTTTTTGAGTCCTGAGTATTATTAAGTGCCAAGTCAGTCCCAGCCTGGCTGCATTTTTTAATGTAAGTTTATAAGTTTGTAAAATCTTAAGGGTTGTTGAAATGAATATTGTTTGTTTTACCAGAAGAAAAACATCATATTATGTTAATAAATCAAGTAGTATGTTTAGCTTTACTAAAAGCACTGGTTAATTGAGGACAGAATTTGTGTGTTCTGCAGATGTATACGATCATAATATTTACTGGTGATATAAGCTTGGCTTTGATTCCCTGCATTAACTTTATCAATGTAAGATAACAAATGATTAAATGTACCTAACTCAAAACATTGCTGGGGAGTCAACATTTTAGTATGTCTTTTGATTGACCTCATAAACAAATCAGCATTTCTCCCTGGCTAGAGCATGAGCACATTTCCCTTCATTCTGAGGCTGTTGATCACCACCAAAATATTATACTTTCATTGTTTACTTAATCAATTAATTAAGATTCAACTGATTCCCAGATGAACAGTACGTGCTGTAGAAGTTTGAGGGACAACATTCATTTAAAAATGTTCCTAATGGGTGCCAGATCACGCTGAGAGGCACATATATATCCCCACTCATCCCAAGGGAAATCTACTCAGAAATTAATACAGATTAGAATCATAGAACCATAGGGTTAGAAGGGACCCCAAGAGTCATCTAGCCTAAGCCCCCTTTAGGACTCCATTACTTTCTGAGAGTAACTGTGAAATCCCCTGTCCCCTTCCCTTTTAACAGGGAGTTCCAGGGGCAAGTCTGGCAGGAGATACTGTGTCAGCCCAAAAGAAGAACAGGAGTACTTGTGGCACCTTAGAGACTAACAAATTTATTAGAGCATAAACTTTCGTGGACTACAGCCCACGAAATGCATCCGAAGAAGTGGGCTGTAGTCCACGAAAGCTTATGCTCTAATAAATTTGTTAGTCTCTAAGGTGCCACAAGTACTCCTGTTCTTCTTTTTGCGGACACAGACTAACACGGCTGTTACTCTGAAATGTGTCAGCCCAGCAGCCATTGGAGCATTGATGGAGTAACAAGGAGGCCTGGTGGTAGTATGAAGGCTCTATGCTTTCGGTGGGGTTATCAGATAAATGGGGCTTGGAGGATGAACTCACTTTGGAGAATGTAGATAGCAACAGCCTCTTCTCCTATGTCCCTGCCTAGGGGGATGATCTGGGAAAAACTTCCCAAGGCAGGAGAACCTTCTGGGATTTTCCTCTCTCTGATACCACCTCTGGACATAACTCCATCCCACAGGTTCTCTCTGCATCAGAGCAGGGAGATCTGCTGTATAGATTATATTTACTGTACAGCATATCCATTCTTAGATACAAAAAAAGGACAGTACAAAGTGTAAATATCACTGATGTTGCACAGATTTTAAATATACCTCACCCTTTCAATAATCAATCAGGGTAAATTTAAACAAGAAGTAACATATAAAGGAGTTAAACAAAGAAGAAGCATTCCCAAGATTTTTACGTCTATTCACATGTAATTAAAAGTTCAAGAATAATTTTACAGTATCATACAGTGTTATTCTGGAAAACCCCTGGGGGAAGTTATAAATATTTCCAGCAAACAAAATAAAGAGAAACATTAGTCAGTTTCAAGCCTCATTTACTCAATGATGGGAGGTAACAATGCCATAAATCACTAGTTACCTTAAGTCATATGATATTTTGTGCCATGGGCTTTTCAATAATCTTTACATTTACTATCATGGGAATACTTGATGAATAAATATTTAGCAGCCCAAACACACTTTTTGTATGATAGGCCATTTTTGCAAACAGCCTTGAAAAATGACCTGAGCACATAAGCGACCCTCAGTGAAATAACATTTATTATGGGAATATTCATCCAATAATTTGTACATATACTTGATGTATGAGGTGACATGTCTATCTTATAAGTGTACAAGATATTTACTACAATGACTTAAAGCTCATGTCAATATTTTGAAAGTGAAGTGCACCTGTTTGGATAAGGAATATTTTCTAATGCAACTGATTAAGACCTTTTACTCTTTACGAATGACATTCTTCTGACCCTGTTCAAAGCCCAAGTGCTGTGGATGGAGAACTCTAGAGGGACTCGAGCATGGAATTTATCCTGTCCAGCTTGTGGGCAAGTAGCTGGGTTCAGGCAAAAGTCTGTAGCCACTACTCCACCCTAAACAATTCATGAAGAGAAACAGGAAATCTTTTAATATCCCCAAATATTTGCACAGCAGGACATGTCATTTTAATTCTCAGGTAATTTCAGTGCACAGCACAGTTCAGGGGATCCGATTATAAACTCTTTACTCAGGCAAAACTGCCACTAAAGTGCTATCAGGTTTTGCCTTAGTAAGGAGTAGTAGGTAAGACTCTCAGTAATAATTACCAGCGTTTTAAAATATTTCTCTTATGCCAGATATTGCAAGTTGTGCTGTATATCCACGGGCTAGTGCAAAAAGAAATGGGACATTCCTTAGATGGAAAGACTGTTCATCCTATGAAAAATAGCTGTCATAACCATGGGAAAAGCTAAAACAGATAGACAAGAATAACAAAATATTTGACTTTCTGTGAAGCGGGCCCTTAAAATGGGATTATGAGTTTTGCTGGTCATGGGAATTTTTCACCATTTAACTCTGCAGTTAGTACAGTAACTACAATGGCTGTTGCTGGGCAGTGAAGAATGAAAAGATCTAGACACCATATACATAACCCAGCATAACAGGCCAAATGCTGCTCTCTTCCCAGGGCCCTCTGGTGGCAGGAGCAGTGTTTGTGCACCGCACACGGGGACAGGATTTGTGTGGCTCCCGGCCTAGCAATATTCAGGGACCGGTGGTAGCCTCTTAGTATGGGCTCTGCAGATCCTCTTGTCCTTCCACACATAATTAGGCCCACAGCTGAGTGTGTAACATAATTGGTTAGCATGGTTGGTTGTTATCCAAAAGGCTTGTGGTCGTGGGTGGCAGGTATCAAAGGTAGTGGAAAACTAAGCCCACCCAAACTGCCTGTGTGGTCACGCCCATATTTCACCCCCAGGCTCCCTTCTGCTTCCCACCACGCTTTTCTGTGGCTCTTCCTTCCCATGTGGTCGGAGCCCTGGGCCAGTGGCACCAGATCAGGGAAGGGGGAGCATTAGCTTCCCACTTTTTGCCAGAGTGGACCCCATCCCTTTCCCCTCCTCTTCCCCCAAGGCCCCACCCCCAGCGTGGAGTCTGGGCAGGCAGCCCGGGCAGCTGTGGGGAGCCACGGTGGACCCTCCACCTGTCCGGGGTGCAGGAGGGGCTTAAATCAGCCCCTGGCCTGAGTCCTTCCCTGACTGCCCGGGGAGGTGGAGGGTCCACAACTCCACACAGGCTTCCTGCAGCTGCCCAGGCTGGGACTACTGGGGGCCGGCCTGCAGCAAGGGACTCCGAGTGGCTGGAGCTGGTGCTTGCGCTGCCTGCCCACCCAGCACTCCGGGTCATGCTGCCTGCCCTCCATGCTGGGGGCTACGCTCAGCTGCCTGCCCGCCCGGCGCTCTGGGGCCTCAGGATTCCAGCAGGGGAATGGGGCAGGGCCCCATGCAGAAGGGGCGGGTCAGACGGGGGCTAGCGTCCCCAAGCCCATGGTTCACCTGCTGCCCATGCTTGTGGTTGAAGATCACCCAAGGACGTGCCAGTTTATAGATACTGTAGTGAGGTGGATGTTTAAATGCTTTAATAGGTAGGGGGTCAGCTGTAGCCATGTCCTCCAAGTGGATCTGTTAGCTGGATAGGAGGTTTCTTTACCCCAGGCCCTGTGTGGAGATGTCTAATGCACAGCCCAGAGTTTGGTTGTTGATGGCTAGAAAGATTTGTGTCTCAGTGCTTAATTTGGTTTAGATGGATGAGAGGACATTGCCTAGACTCCACATTTCAGACATTCGGTGTATATTTGGTTTTGACTTTGAAATGTCATCCTATGTGAGAGAAGTTATGACATCTTGTAACTCTATAGGGTTTACAGGTGCATTACAAATGACATCAGCAACAGTATAGAAACTGGGTTTCAGGAATTGTAAACCAGTTTCTATTTTTCTGTGATACTGGTTTGCAATCAGGACAGAAAAACTGATGTTTAACAAAGAAATATTCTGTTTCTACATATGTGCTTGTAAACTCCAGGTGAAATTTATGGACTGCAAAGCAGTAAGGCCTAAAACCAGATCAGCCATTTGCCAAACCACCTGTGAACTGAAATAGCTCAATGTTTCCCTACTCTAGTTATCAACAAAAGGTAAGTGTATGAGATTTATGTAATTGAAGAATATCTGAAGATGGTACTAGGACTAAAAGACAACAGAAATCTAGCCCAGTGAAACTGGGGATGAGCATTAATGGACATGAAAAAGCACACCTGCTAGTTAACAATCTGACAGGGACTAGATAAAATCTGAGATTAAAACAGACACAGAGATGAAATACCAGATTGCCCATGGCATATTCATGGAACAGATTTATTCATATGGAATGGGAATATAGCATTATGACACGACAGGCCATGTTTTACTGGCCCATTAATACATGCCTCGTGTGCATTCTGAGGCATGAGACCACAGGCTATTACTGGAGATATTTGAAATAAAACAGCTCTGGAACACCAAAAGCAATTCTGTGATCAGTCACTTCCCCCCCCCCCTCCCAAAATTCATCCTAGCATGTGAAAGAGGATCTCAATTTTAAATGAGGAATTCCAAAGATTTGTACAAAGTGGGAATTCATCACACACATGAATGCATCACCTAGAAATTAATACACCTAAAAGTTTGACCATGAAGATACTGTAGACTTCTCCCACACTTTTATGGAATGATGTTCTCTTTGATTTCAAATCCTCTTCCTCCCCTCCAGCCCCCCACCCCCCCACCACTCCAACTAAATTCTTCAGGGAGACACTCAGTAAAGACATCATCTCCCACAACTCTCAAAGGTTCTCCTATAGAGAAGAGGCTTTCTTAAGGCCAAGAGAATTATGAGAGTCTGGTTGTTGCTTGTACTGTAGATGACCAAGATATTATAGACCCCCACAAACTTTAACACAGAGTAGCTGGTTAACCCTCATGGGGGGGGGGGGGGGGAGGTCTCTTTAAACTGGTCACTAAAGCAATGATTTAGCAAAGCACTAAAGCCCATACTTAATGGGGCTACTGACATTTAAAATTTAGAGGGAATATTCATGTGCTTAAGTACTTTATTGAATCACGGCCAACAGTCAGTACCAAAATGTGGCAGCATTTTACACCCACTTTGCCTTGGTCTACATGACCACACAAAATGTATGCTAATGGAGAATGAGGGCCTCAAGAGATGCCCCATAATTCTCCAGAGCTGATATACTAGTAAGCAACCCTTTCCTCCCTATTGCAAGGTACAACTTCTGTGTGTTTTGTGATGAATGACCTGAACTACCCAACTCACATTGATAAAGTCATTTATAGTAAATACTAGTTCCCTTCAAAAACATTGCATCCAAAATATTCTTTCCACCTTCTGTTTGTTATTTGTACAGAAGGGACAAATATAAGAAAAGCAGTCACTTCTAGACAAAGCATTGTGTGACTAACTAAAAGGACCCATTAGCCATAATTCACCCCCTCAAATAGTCTTTTTGCTTGGCATAGAGAAGATGAAACCATGGACTAGTTCTCAGTCCTAGATCATTCAGTTTAATTTATGTGTGGGACCTGTGGGAAATTTCTGCAGATTTTTTAAAACAAAGTTGCAGTATATTTTAAACAAATTCACTCAAAACTGATTAAAAAAATGAAAATACACTATGCTCACAGACACTTACACACATACTTACCTGGGACTTCTTTTAGGATTTAAGCATGCGTTCCGTAAAGTAGGATAAGTTAGAGTAGCTTGTATGAAGGTGTGGTGAAGGGTGGCATAGAAGCTGCTATACCAGCTCTGTCCATCCAGGGATAACCCTAACACAAGCAGAATTGTCCTGGGGCCAAATCCTGCAGCTTTGCAGCTGTTTATGCCACTGGGAAGTGCTGTCCTACAGTGTTTTATTTAAATCTCCAGTTCCTGGAAACAAGCAATTAAATGAGAACCTATTCAGCTTTCATTAAAGGGGGAGGGGTGCAAATAAGTTTCCATCCCCCATAGTTGCAGAGAAAAGGTTGAGGACTAGTATGATTAAAGCATTACATCATATGAAAGACAGTCTTGCCTGTAATGGCTTCATTTTTATCAGACTGCTGCTGTAGTCTTCCAAGTTTCCCCCTACATCTCTGGATTCTTCAAAGGCTCCCTGCTGTCCTAGTTCTCAGAAGACTCTCATGAGTGATATGCTGGGTGCATGAAGGTTGCCTAAATCTCTCTGCTGCATATTTTCTGTCTATAAGACAATGAATATAGGCTACACCAATATTTTTTTCCCCTCCAAAAAATAACCAGCAGATACCCTCTGTCAGATCAGCAATACAAGGCTAAAACCTTTGCCAAACTGTGTTTACAGGAATTTAATGTATAGGATTGGGTGCATGGGCCTCACCCAGTGATTAGAAAGAAGTTAAAATTCTCCTCCTACCTGAGGAAAGGACCACAGCTGCATACCCTGCAGGCAAAGATTGTCCATGAGGAAAGGCTGGGTAGGCCCAGGTGTTGTGAATTAAGTAATTCTTCCAGCATGCTCTTAGAAGGTTGTGTATTTGCAGAGAAAAGGCTAGTCAGTCGTAGATATTGAAACTTCCTTCTGAGATGAAGGAAATGCTAGATGAAAAGGCTCATTTTATGGGATCTATAGAGTTATTCTTATAATTAGGACAGATTAGGAAAACAGGCTGTAAAGAACCCTGTAGGACTTTCCATTCAGACTCTGATTTAGTTTTTACCAGTCAATAAAAGGCCCATTTATGTAAGTTGCTGAACTTCATAATGTGGTATAGGTCCCAGAACAACAGAGCCTGGTTAACCTGAGCTGTCCCAACTTTTCCCCCTAGTTTTGCTGAGATTCACTGAAAGCAAACAATCTCTATTACAGCATACAACAAATAGCTTGATTTATAACAAAGCTCTACAGCAGGTGATATTTTTTCCAAAATTCTGCCTCTGACAAGAAAAAAAACAAACATTTCACTCATGCTCATGGACTCAAGCTTTCTGCTGAAAGCAGAAAAAAATCATCTTCTGTATGCGCCTGGATATGGAACTAAAAGCCTCAGTTGATGAGTTTTATATCATATCACATTAGGCTCAGTCCATTAACAAAGAAAATCAGACCAGGATTAACAAATCTCAGCACATTCCTTCATGGATATGTTACAAATCTTAAGGACACTATCAACTCTTGACCCAATCTGTGCTTTTAGATCTAAAAGACGGGACCAGAGAGTCACTCTTTTAACCTTCTCCATTTCTGTTTTAATAACTACGGCTAATTTGACGAATGCTGTCCTCATAACTTATGCAAGCAGTTAATCATGATATAATTTGAACAACAAAGAGACAAAGTAGAACCCCATGTGTGCTTTGCTTGAATGTTTAATTGGAAAAGTAACAGTCAAAGATCAAGTCTCTGTGCACAAGTCCTACCTCACAAAGTCAGGGCTGGGTCAACATATCATTTACCACAGGGATTGTTCTGCTGCTAATACTCACTCAGGTCTAGGTCAATGTATGTGTAAATGATAGGAGATGACCTGGTGGTAGTTCCTCACTTTGTTTTTCCTGTTCTGTGGAAATCTCCCAGCCTGAAACATTCCATTTTAACCATTTTGATTAGTTTGGGTTCAGAGATATTGTTTTCCTTCCAATGAGTGGGAAGTTAATGTATTTCCCCCTCACAGATTATCACTGTGAAATTCAAATGGCATTGTTTCCTCTGTGCTCAGACTTCATGCCTTAGGAACCATCCAAAGAGCCCACATAGGAATCATCTATAGATAGTGAAACTCTTTCAAGGGTCAAAGAAAGTTGGCTTGGGGGGGGGGAGGGGGAGGAGGAAGCATGAGGTGCTTATGCGTTCAAGGTGAAGGGATTGGGCAGGAGGGGGAAGTGTAGTTGGCAGAGGTGAACTAAACTAGGGAACAAAGTTAGAGGGATAGGTAGTGAGCAGGGATTGATTTTAAGAAAAGGCTAGGACCAGTGGATGGGAGAAGCTTGGATTAATGAAGTGTATGAATAGACAAAAGTGAAAGGAAAATAGGATGGAATCTGCAGGAAGATAAAATAACTAAAACTCAACACCATGGCCTCTAGGAACAGACAGTTCCCTTGAGGAGACCCCTAACCCCATGCCCAGGCAGTTTACCTTTGGACGTTTCAAAGTCCTAGGCCTGAGGCGGTGGGGCTGAGAAGGGTGGGAACAAAAGAAACATTTGAAAAAAAAAAAAAGCTGTGGAAACCATGACCATTACCTTTACCAAGACATAATCTCAGACACTTATTTTGTATGGTGCTTCCCTCCGATGCACACTCACACCATATCAGGTGACATCTATCAACCTAGCTCTCTTTCAGCTCTACTGCTTTCTAGGTTTCCCCATTCCATTTACTAATCATAGTTTAAATTACTTTCTCCCCAGATGTTTATTTTCCTCTAGTTAAATCTCATTTTGTTGATTTCTGTCCATTTGTCAAATGTTTCCTCTATATCCCTGTGTATTACTTCTCTTCCCTTATTCATGTTTGCAACACCATGCAATGTAGCATCATGTACAAATCTCATTAATATGCTATATATCCTTCTTTCAGATAATTAAACGTGATGTTAATTAAAATTCGAACTAGCGCCCATTCCCAACTAGGCACTTCCTTCCAGCTCAACATCTTAGTCTTTATTATAACCCTTTACTTAGTTCTCCAGCCAGTTTTCAATTCAGGTGAACCTTGCTATCCAAGTCCATTTAAATTAATTTTGTGTGTAAGGTTTTGTGACACTGTATTAAATGATATACTGTACTTCTGCAATCTTTCCTTCACCCACTAATTCGAGAATTTTATCTACAAAAGCAAGATCTGATCTTTATGAACCCATGCACGTTAGCTAGAATGGACTCATTTGCCTTCTTGCTGTCCTTATTTTTCCTTACAAGCCTTAGCTGATTTTGTATTCTTGACTGGTACCTTCCCTCTGGTTAGATTATGCACTTTCTGGCTCATGATTTTTAAGATGTAACCTAGGAATTTCTTTGATAAAGCATGCTTAGATGCATGTTACCCAATGCATATATGACTTGTTAAATTTCCCCATTGGTACAGTATTCTGCAGTATGTTTTCAGCAATCTGGGAGTTGATGCAGAAATCTTTGGGTCCTCTTCTCCTTTGGCCCTGCTTTGCTATTTCCTTCAGTTTTCAATTCTTGTATCCCAAACCAAAATAATTTGCCACCATACTTTTCATTGCTGAATTGCAGCTCTCTGGTATTGTAAAAATACTTTTGATCTACAATACCACTCAATTATAAGTAGAACTGTTTAAACCTTTAGGACTGGGAAATTTTCATATAGAAAAATGGGTTTTGTTGAAAAATAAAATTTGTTAAAGGAAGATTTTAATTTTTACCAAAAATATAAGTTTTATAGGAAATTTCAAAACAAAATGAACTGAAACATTTCATTTAGTTATTAATTGCATTTTTCATTTTGGTTCAGTTTTCAAAAACCAAAATAATATTTTTGATATGATTTGAAAGTTTTATTCTAAGTTTGTTATTTTTAAACAATCCCTAATCATACCCAAATAGGATCATATTCACAACCATTTAGTAGTGTGATTCCTATATTCCTTTTATTTGTATAGACACTTCAGAACCTTAATTCTCCTCTTATTCTTCATATTCTGATTTAGAATATTTCCAACGATTGTTTTATTTTATATATTAGAAGAGCATGACAGTTTATTCAAATTATATAATCTGAGTATTTGAGATTTGAAGTACTAATTTAAATTAAGAACTCTTGTTTCTAGTGCAGTTGCCAACGTTGTGTATATACAGTGACATGAGATGTATGTTTTCCTGCTTAAAAGCTTATGAAACAGCACTGAGCAAAGTGGGGGTAAAGCAGTTTTTGCATCCAAATATCTTATCTTCACTTTCTCAGTGAAGCCTTATGTTGACCTTGTGACATGAATCACTTTTTGACGACTTGTATTTTTCTCTGCAATTTGGAACTATTTGTCAACAATGAAATTCACTTTTAGCCCATACATTATTTTCCATTTCAGCCTTCAAAATGTTATTTCCATGGAAAATGTTCATTTCCTCGAATGTTAACTTTGTTACATATTTTCTTTATAATTTTCAAATAATAAAAACAAGGATTAAAGAGGATTTGGGTATGCTTATTTTAGAAAATACATAAAAAGTAATTAATCAACAAAAGGAGTTCTCTGAAATAATGACAAAATAAAATTATTATTAGACATTTACTTGCCTTGTTTCCATAGTTCATTGTGGTCCTGAAACAAAGAAAGTCTTTACATTGACTTCACTGGGCCTTAGATTGAGATTTATATGATGAAAGATAGTAATATGCTCTCTCTGTCAGCAAGAGGGACTATGTATCCTCTGTAATATGTCAAAGACATAAATACAATATACTTATGGTTCTCACTAGACAATATATTTTATACATCTTAAAGTGGAATTGCTCTAGATATTCTCTGAATTAGTAAACTGCATTGCAAAGGCATGAAATGAGCATAAAACAAGGCAAATTTATGGATTTTTTGGGGAGCAGGGAAATTTACTAGCCGACCATTTGAGCATGAATTATATTGATGTGGTGGACAGATAACTCAAGTATTGGTGCTATCGTATGGTTTTCCACTGGCTCCTGTCACCATAGGATCTTAATTTTAGGCTTGTTTATTACTATTTTAACATATATTGGAATGGATCTGTTAGAAAAGTTATCAGCACAGATGTACTTTTTAAATATAAGAACTGCGGTAAATTTAAACTGTTTTTAAGGGTTTGAGCTGGACAAACTGACCTTCCACAGCAGCTGGGCTGCAGATGCTCCACACATTTCCTGCACTTCATATCTGAAAGCTGCTTCTCATTCCAGTTGGGGCTTCCTACCAAGTGGCTGAATGCTGCAACAGGTATTATCCCTTCCCAGTTAAGTATAAGGACACATACTGGAGCAAATTAAACAATCCAGAAAATCTAATTAAGGACAACTTGGCAACATTTCACCACCAGGAAGGCATTGGAAACCAGATTAGATAAAGCAATATCAGTCCCTGAAGATTAGGGATTCCAGATTTATTATAATAATTTATGGACAATTTGATTCCATCCTTTTTCTGTCTACATTGTGTGGTATTGGGGATCCCTGGGGCTTATTCTCCTTTGCTCTGCACCTTGTGTAGTTATTTACACCAAGGCAAAGTGAGCATAAAATGCTACCAAATTAGAATAAAAGTCATTTTGAATTGAAGTAATGACTATACACGGTGCAGCACAATAGAGAATCTTTTTCTGTTGTATTATGAACCTAAAGAATGGCTCACTTTATCAAAGCTAAAGACCTTTTATAAAAAAAAAAGCTGTTTTTCTGACTCGTAGCCTTGTTACACAGGAAAAACATGGAAATGGCTTTGATTAAAAATACTTTTGTTGGCTGTTAGACTCTTATAGAAAATATTTTATAACACACCTTGCAGCCTTCTAACCTTCCATTTGTCCTATGACTGAAAAGGTGATAATTGCCCAGTTCATTTTAAATGGTCTCCTACAACATGTCTGAACCCTGCATGCTTAACAATGTGTCCCACCTTGTATTTAGCTTGGACACTCTAGTTTCTTTCTTCAGACATGAAGAAGAGCTCTGTGAAGCTTGAAAGCTTGTCTCTTCCACAAACAGAAGTTGGTCAAATAAAATATATTACCTCATCCATCTTGGCTCCCATAGACAAGACTACACCACTTTTGTAGCTCAGGAACAAAACTTTTTCTCTATTGAGTTGTTTCTCTACAAAGACAGACCTAACATAGCTGTTGTTATCCCATAATCACAGAATCATAGAAAGGTAGAACTAGAAGGAACCTTGAGAGGTCACCAAGTCCAGCCCCCTGTGCTGCAGCGAGACCAAATGAACCTAAACCATCCATTACAGATGTTTGTTCAACATGTTCTTAAAATCCTCCAATGATGGGGCTTCCGCAGTCTCTCTTGGAAGCCTATTACAGAGCTCAACTACCCTTATAATTAGAAAGTATTCCCTAATATCTAACCTAAATCTCCCTGACTTCGGATTAAGCCCCTTACTTCTTGTCCTACCTTCAGTGGACATGGAGAACAATTGATCACTGTCCTCTTTGTAACAGCCCTTAACATGTTTGAAGACTGTTATCAGGTGTCCCCCACTCCTGGATCTTCTTTTCTCAAGACTAAACATGCCCAGTTTTAGGTCAGATTTTGTAAACCTTTTGTCATTTTTGTTGCTCTACTCTGGAGTCTCCAGCTGATCCACATGTTTCCTAAAGCGTGGTGCCTAGACACAGTACTCCAACAGAGGCTTCACCAGTGCCAAGTAGAGAGGGACAATTACCTCCCATGTCTTACATATTGCATGCCTGTTAATGTACCCCAGAATGATATTAGCCATTTTTGCAACTGCTTCACATTGTTGACTCATTCAATTTATTATCCAATATCACCCCAGATCCTTTCCATCAGTACTACCACCTTGCCAGTTATTCCCTATTTTGTAGTTTTGTATTTGATTTTTCCTTCCAAAGTAAAGTATTTTGCACTTGTTTTTAATTGAATTTCATCTTGTTGATTTCAGACCAATTCTCTAAATTGACAAGGTCATTTTGAATTCTAATCCTGTCCTCCTCAGTGCTTGTAACCCCTCCCATCTTTTTGTCATACCCACATTTTATAAGCATACTCTCCAGTCCATTATCCAAGTCATTAATGAAATTACTGACTAGTACCAGCTCCAAGATTGAGCCCACTACATATGTCTTCCTGGTTTGACAGCAAATTATTGATAACTACTCAACCAGTTGTGCACCCATCTTACAGTAATTTCTTGTTGACCACATGTCCCTAATTTCCTTATGAAAATGTCACATGGAACTGTGTTGAAAGCCTTACTAAAATCAAGATATATCACGTCTATGGCTTCTCCCCATCCTCCAGGCCAGTAACCTAGTCAAAGAAAGAAATAAAATTGGTTAGGCATGATTTGTTCTTGACAAATCCACGCTGGCTATTCCGTAGAGTCCTATAAACCTCTAGGTGCTCATAAATTATTATTTAATGATGTGTTCCAATATCTTTCCAGGTATCAGAGTTAGGCTGTTTGGTTCTATAATTCCCTGAGTCATCTTTAAAAAGGGGAACAAAGAGAAGTACTATGTTTGTCTTTCTCCAGCTCTCTGGGTCCTCACCCATTCTCCATGAGTTCTCAAAGATAATTGCTTCAGTTATTTCTTTAAATAGCCTAGGATGAATTTAATCAAGCCATGCTGACTTGAATATATCTAACTTCTCTAAATATTCTTTAATCTGTTCTTTCCCCATTTTGACTTGTGTTCCTTCCCCCTTGTTGTTAATATTAATTGTGTTTTGTATGTGGTCACCATTAACCTTTTCAGTGAAGACTGAATCAAAATTCTTAGGTAGTTATAAAATAGATTCCTCATTTTATGCAAAGCCAAACAGGATTCCAATACATAATATATTCCTCCCTTGCCATGACTATTATTAACTCAGAAACTAGAACAGATTACCTAGATTTCTGGTTAAGCTCTAAACATTGTCACTAAGTCCAATTTATATGGATATCTTCCATTTCTAGACAAATGTAATTAAGTTGTATGGACTGCTAGAAAACAAGGGGGCAGGTGTCTTAGAAGTATCTCAGACAGGTGTACAGAACTTCCATCCTATCACAGTATGCAAAACAGATATAATGGAATCAGCTGCTTAATGGAAGCAAAAGCTGACACATGATCTATTGACACCAATAAAGGAGGTGACTCAGGAATGGAATTGTTTTGACACAAAAGTGCTTCATCCATATATTCTTAGTCTGAAATGCTTGAAATGATTAATCCAGTGGAGATGTCTGCTGCTAAAAGCTGAGTAACAGGTCTCTGCCATGTGAAACCACTTACCACACCAGTAACCCATTTAGCTCTTGCAACAGAATTAAGCTAATACCACTTGCCTGGATGTAAAAAATCTTTTGTTGACTCATATCCCTTATCATTTTATCAGTGCCTATAAATTCTATTTTATGTATCTATATATTTTAATTTCTAAAACAAATACTGAAGTTCCCATCCCCAGCTCTACGCACCCTTTACAATACTTACAACTTACTATAATCAAAAATTACATTATGCTGCCTTAAATTCACTGCTAGTTGTCCATACAGCCATAATCCAATCCAACCCTACAATTTAATTATACCTAATTAAGAAATTCCCTTCCAACTCTGATACTGTTCAAGATACCACAAGTATCATCATTGAGGGTTTCAGTAATTCCAAACAGGTATGCACCTATCTTCGGACCATCAGAGTGCATGATATAGAAGCACAAGCTGTCTTTCAAGTAATTAAGTATATGTATATGATCTTCTGGGTGAAGAACATCAGGCATGTTTCATTGCTTGACAAAAATCTTTTTGCCAAATCACTGATGAGCAATGTGGTACAATGATGATTTAATATGACATGAAGCATTCAACTTCTAATGAGTGAGGTCCATTCTCACTTACTACCACTTTTGTCAGATTTTGATGGATTAAAATTTTGTGCAATTGCTGGAACGTATTTTCAAGTAGATCTGTAGGTCAACACACAGATCTCCAGCCTTTTAGAGTAAACATAAATTACCTCCAAGGGTACATACATGTCCTTCAGAGATATCAAAAAAATCCATATGGATGCCTTGCCAAGGATTGTGAAGCAATGATCATGGAAGCACAGATGTCAGCACATATATATTCCTTAAACTCAGCCACAAAGACAGTGTATATAACTTAAAATATAACTGATAAGTTAAATCAGTTCAATACTAAACAATTATTTAACTTTGAAAAAACAATCCTGTAAGTACCATATACCACAGTTATAGGCAATAATATATCTCAAACTTTTTGTGTTTGTCTACACATATTTTTGTACTGTTTTATGTATATTGCTTTGAAATAGGTATAGTTAAAGCACAACAACTCCACAGTGTAAATGAAGTTATATTGGATAAAGGTGCTTGTACTATTATAGTTTATTGCTGTAAGATTAGGGGAATAAGCTATGCTAATATAAGGCACCTACACTAGGAGTTGCACTGATTTAACTCTTTCAGTAAAAATTCACTCCTCAAACTGATATAGTTAAACAGTTACAAAAACCATGTGTAGATCAGGCCTTTTATTTTGGTTGTCAGCTGAAGTATCTAGCCAAATACACATGACTAAAGTGTATGCACACATGACTAAAGTGTCTGGCTGATTACAAGTGTGCTGGATCTTTGTTTTCCTGTCATTAACCTTCTTCCCCAAACCATCTTTTTATGAATAAAGAAAACCATAATTACTGCTTAACAGAATTTTGAAAGCATATAAACCTAAGAAGAATTTCTTTGAAGAAGATAATTTAGAAGTTTTTTGGTTCCTTCTTATATTGTTAGCACTAAAGCAATCTAATTGTTTTAAATGACTCAATTCGCTGTTTTTAACTCTTCTAGTGGTAATGTGTCAGAGTAATTACAATGAACACAACTACAGTAATTTAAGCAACAGATTGTGGCATTAGCAGAGTATCAATAATTTCAGCCACAACTATTATATCCAAGAAAAAAAAAATCAGGTGTTTCTCCAGACATCTGATTATTTCAAACAAACTATGCTTATGCAGTGCTATTAACTTTGCTAATGAACACCTTGGAATGGAGCTCAATTAATGTTTGAATACAAACAAAGCCATTCCAAAAGTATTATATAACCACATTAAACAACTCATCCAGGCTGGATGGGCACAATTAATTTAAACTAAGGAATATAAAGCACTTCAAGTATCTAAACGAGAGAATTGATCATCAGACCCAAACATCTCTCACATTTATCAATAACATATTCCTTTCTGAGGGTGAATGTGCTGGAAAAAGAAGAGTCATTTTATTAATTAGAGTCTAGTTCCTCTTCACTGCCATTGATTGTCCTTTACATAGAAGCAGCATTATGTAGTTTCGAAAGAAATGAGTCATGCTAATGTCTCAACTTTATAAATAATCAATTAATCTGCCTTCTGTTTCATTGAGACCACCTACTTAATCCTTTTCCTTATGTTGTTTTTAGCATTGTGCCTTGTTCTCAGATACTGCATGATCAGATTTCAGTATATATTTACAAACAAAGCTTTCTTTAATCATTATTAATCATTTTTTTCATTAGCCAGAGTCCTCAGAAGATATATACAATAATAAATAACAGTCTACCAGTAAGATTAGCCTTGTACAGTCTATAATAAACTGGGTTTACTATACACATGAAAGTAGTTTAACCAGGATTTTCATCATGGCTATCTTCTCTCATTCATCAAACTCTTGTCAACAAAAGAAGAAGAAAAAACAGCATACAATTTTTTGACGCACCTTCCCTCTCACACATTTCTGCCAGTCAAGGTAATCTGGAAGATAAGTGTAACAGGAAGAAGAGACCCAATTTCTTTATTCACTGCTAATTCATCACAATTTAACAGCAGGATCTCAAGAGAGATGACACTGTGTTGACCTTTAAATCTTGGTTGGACTACATTTGATACTAGCTCTCACAGGTAAATCCAATCCTTCTCCTTGCCCTTTTCCCATAATTTGACTTTGATTTATCTTTTAAGTATCAGCAGTCAACATTAGCACACTGAGCTGTGGGTGTGAAAATCAAATATGGAACATTATCAGTCCTGTAATCATTTATGTCTATTCAATACAGCTCTATTAACGTTGAGGCAAAATGCAAACTGATTTCATTGATTTAACAGCAGAATAAATTTGCACAGTTAGTTATCTCTTGTTGTTACAACTACCTCTGCCTGGGGATTTCTGTACTGCCATGATATTAAACACATGTGCCCCTGTGTGCATGCACCCAAATAGTTCAGCGTAACAGATGGCACTGTTTTAAAAATGCTTGTATTCCATTTACACTAGTGCTCTCACCATGGCTACTGTTGATGGAGCTACTTTAGACAAAGTCTTAGGACTGGTCTACACTACAAGGTTAGGTCGAATTTAGCCACATTAGGTCGATTTTGTAATGAATGCGTCTACACAACCAGCCCCATTCCACCAACCTAATGTACTTAGTGGGGACATGCACGATCGACTGTATAAAATTGGTTGATCTAAGTTATGGACAGAGGAAATAGCTGCTCTCTACCATTACATATACTACAGGAGAGACTCTTCTATACCAGTATGAACCCTCCTGAAATCCCAGTGCAAATGGTGTATTTTATGTTTTCATTAGCCCTTTAATTAAGGGCTCCAAATATGTTAAAATATGGATCTTCAAAAGAGCTAAATGATTTTTAATAGGCCAAAACCACTATAAAATTGGCCAGTTTTTAAATCCTTTACTTTAGAGGCATTATTCTTGGTGATGTAAACAATTCAGTTTTCACTTAACCCAAGCTAACTAAATATGTGCTGTACTGAATATAGCAATGATGTAGTGATGCTTTGTGCTTAGAGGATATAACACCTCCCATCTGAGGATGTCAAAGTGCATTTCTGACAACAATGAATCTTGCCCTGCAACACTCCTCTGAGACAGGAAAGAATTATCCTCACCATTTGACAGATGGGAAAACTGAGAAATAAAGAGATAACAGTGAGCCCCGCCCTGCATGTCCTAACTCATATCAGTGTCCTTGCCTTGTGCTGAGATCAATAGGATTACTCCCATGCTTAAACTTAAGCATTGCATGAAACTTTGCAAAATCAGGGCACAAGTTTGTATCAGAATCGCGATAAGGAACCAACCCTTCTGTCCTAACTCCTAGTCCTACGCCTTAACCACAAGACCACCTTTTCTATAACTCAATGAGATCAATAAGGTTTAATTAATGCCTTTATCGAATTTTATAATTTTTGTATTACACATAATAGGTGCTTGTTTTAATAGTGATATTTACAGGGAAATATTGAGTTTGATTTACATAAATAATTTTACAATGGTTCTTAATATTTATGATACTGTGAGACTGCAAAGGGCCAAACTGTGAGCAGAAAGTCAAAACATTTGATCTTGTATGTACAGTAAGAGGACTGGATGCAGGGCTGCCCAGAGGATTCAGGGGGCCTGGGGCAAAGCAATTTCAGGGGCCCCTTCCATAAAAAAAAGTTGCAATACTATAGAATACTATATTCTCGTGGGGGTCCCTCTGGGGCCCGGGGCAAATTGCTCCACTTGCCCTCCCACTCCCGCCCTCTGGGCGGCCCTGACTGGAGGAATCAGAGGACTGGTAATGGGTAAATAGAGCCTTTATATACAGCTCCAAATCCTCAGATGGAATAAATCAGTTGACATCAATATAGTTGTGCTGATTGATCTTGCTAAGGATCTGTCCCACAGAATTTATTTATTTATGCAGCCTTAACAAAGGGGTGCTGTTTTACAAAGGTTAAAAATATAGTCTGGTTTAGGTACAGTAGGATGCATAAAATGACCACTTCGGCCCTCAAGAATACACTAACAGACAGGCTCTGAGAATCAAGTAAATAAAAAAAGGAATCTATGAAGAGGTAAACCAAACTATTGTGCCTTTCTGCTCAAGGTCATCTTTTTAGTGGAGTCCATGTAACTCTGATCATCCAGCCATCTGATAACATTTTGGTGCCCCTTTGTGAAATTAAATGGTCTCAGTCCATTTCATAGTTGGCAAATATCTACAAACGAAAATTTACAATCACATTTGGCACTAGGTGTCATTCTTGTTACCAGTCCCAGCAGAGAGGCCAAGGAATTAATGGCTGCAGAGATTGACTTGTCCTATAGATATTCCTTTCATGTCAGAAAGAGAACAATGGTGAGGTGATATAGGGAATTTTACACTATCACTGCCTATGCTGCACTTGTTTGATGGCAAAACAGAGGAGCTCTTTCCCTGAGTTTATCAATCAGGAGTACTACATTTATTTCTAAAATAGTATGTTAAAAGTAAGCTACATATCAGATGAGGAATCAAGTGTTTTAATTACAATGATTTATACTTATAATGCACATTTTAGCCAGTAGGATCCCAAAGCACCCTAAAAACATTTAAAAAAAAAGTAGTTACACACTAATGTAGTATGGAGAGATTGATTGTTAATTTGATAGTTCAGTTATGTCTATTGACTTGCGCTTAAAACAGGAATTCAGTCTCTTTATTAATTATATGTGTATCTTCCCCAAAATTACTATACTTTTATTCTTAGAATATAGAATGGATTTTCTATGAATTTTCAGCTAAATCTGTTAATTAGTTAATGTTTATTTGAAATGGGTCCTTTAGGAAATTTTTTTGTGAAGCTCACCTTTTTTTCCCTGCCTCTAGCTAAAAAAGCTCTTTGACAAAACTAGATACCCAGTTTACTTTGGAAGAAATTAGTTGTAATTAAGCAAAGTTATTAATGAATGGTGCTAAATTTCAGGGCAAGGTCAATAGTTGAAGTCATTCTAACTAGTGTCATTGTGACATTAGAGGTCACACCTTCCCCTCCAGTTAATTTGCATTTTGAAAGTCTTTTGTTTGGCAGGAGTCAATGGATGAAAGGGAATTCTTTGGTAATTTACCAACCAAGAGTTCTCATTAGTAGATTACTTGGTCATCTAGACATATACCAAAAAGATTGACTTTTTGCTTCTGTTTGTTTTGGTGAGGCATTTGTGTTTGTGTATGATGTACATGGACTAAACGTACCATGAAAAATCTACTACCTATACACTCTAACCCAACAGAAAAGCTTATACAGACTAACACGGTTGCTACTCTGAAACCTACCTATACACTGTTATTCACTTGTTTCTGAGTAGTGTGTTTGGCTTAATTTAACTGTCCATTTCCTAATGTTCAAATCTTTGGGCGGGTGTTATCTGTACTTGAATAATCTTAACTGCTACACAATGTAGTGGTTTTGTTTTGGAATACATATATATGTAAGTTTTTATTTGTATGCATATATAAGAATTATTGACCTTTAATCCGTACAGGAAAAACAAGACAGCTTCTTCAAAAAAGCAAATCAATACTACACAGCAATTTAGGACAGGAAGTGAAGAATACTTAATCCAACTCATAATGTTTGTGGGAACTTTTAGTATGGAGAGTGTTAAACCTAAAGTGACATTGATGAGTTATTGTATCTCTGTTCTTTCTCTATACCTGTCATGTTTATTTATGCTTCATGGCATACTCCCTTCATACTCAACCCATGCACCTGCAACATGTATTATTGTCTCATGGGAGAATATAGACAGATGGAGCAATAAAGTAACCTCTGAGTTACAGAGGGAGGTCTGCTGTGAGTTTGAAAATTCTGTAAGAAAGGTAAGAGCCTTCTTAATCAGTAGATTCATGCCATTAGTCATGCAAAATACAGGGGGGAAAAAAGAAGGTAAAATTTTACTGTGTGCCAAAATGAGTCAATTACCTGTAAACACATACCACCCCTGTTGCTCTGAAGAAACATTGGCTTTGAGAATACAACTCCAGTAAGGATTAGCATTGATTACTGGGAAAATAATTACCTGTCATCCACAAAGGCAAATTTTTAGCTCAGTTAATATTATTTGAACTTGAACCAATGATCCAATGATTTTGTTTGTTTTTCAATACAGACATTCCCTTTGACTGTCTTTTGTGTTGTATAATTCATAGTATATGACATTTCAATTAGTAAACAATAAATTCAGTGCAGAACAGAAAAGCAAATTACATTTTCTGTACCATTCACTTCTCTTTACAAACAGGCAATAAGTCATCACACAAGACATTATTTTGGAAAAGATGGTACAGGATGATGGATCACATAGTTCATTTGAATAAGCAAAATCCAGGCTTCTTTTTCTTGTGGAATCCAATTTTTTTTTAAATAATTTTTTTGAATTAACAACTGTCAAAATAAAATACAAATAGTTCAATAAATAGCTTTTCTAAATTCCATGCAAATACTAATGATACTATTGTTTATCATACTCCACTAGAAACCGTAAACAGCTTGAAAACATGTAAAAATTATAGCTGGCAAGTTAGCTCAATAATTAGACCAGAAACCCAAAGATGTCTAATGTTTTAAATTACATTAGAACCTTTCCAAGCTGTTCTGGAAGTTTTGCAGAACATTTTCTAGCTGCAAGATGAGGTTATTTCCACTTCCCCTATAGCAGTGGATCTCCAAAATTTTACAATCATGCACCACTTTTTATCAAAGGAAATGAACTCAGGCCCCACTTTCATATTTATTAGTGGTCAGTAAATGGGATAAAGTTTTCACAAATATTGTCGTGGAAAATCTTATCTGGATTTTTCATCAGAATTGTGAATTATGCAAATTTCCAATGATTCCATTAATGAAATCAGAATATTAGCCACATCTGACACATAACAGTGATATGGAGGAGCTTGTTATTGTGCACATAGTGGAAAAAATTGATCCACCTGGAAACTGGTGTGTTACCTGGATATCACCCTAAGGGAGACAGACTGAAGGGACAGAACAGGACAGGAGAGGGACAGAGATCCAAAGGGAACCCTGTCTCTGATAGAACTAACTGCTGCTTTGTCTTCGCTCTCTGCTCTTGAGTAGCTCCACAGTCTCTGAGCTCAGGACAAGGGACAATCCCCCTCAGTTTGAGCATGCCTGCCCCAATGTGTCAGCCGTAAGCCCTGATAGGAGAGATGATGCTGAACTAGTTGAACCATTGTTCTCTGTGAGTAAGGAAGACCGTCATAAAATAATATTTTGCTTGGTTCACTGAGAGAAATTATCCACCAGAAATTTGGAGGGTCATTGGTGTGTGTGTGTGTGTGAATTTATATATATATATTTACAATTCTTTCTTTTTTTTATCTGTGTGTCTCCTTATTCCTGGACCTTTGTGTGCAGATTTATCATTGTATTTAACTTTTGGCCTGAGACCATAAACATAGCGAGCAATTGTATCTAACCAAATAAATAAAAATTAAGTTGTGACCAAAAATTAAAAAAAAAAAAAAGGTAAAGAAGGGATCTTGTGGTTAAGGCCCTGAGCTAAACCCTAGTAGATACAGGTCCAATTCCAGATTGTCTCTAGACCTGGGTTATACCTGTGTCACCGTGGACAGGTACCTGTTACTTTATCTCTGTGTCTGAGTTCCCCCATCAGTATACTGGTGATAACAGTACGTCATTTCTCCTTTTGTCTTGTCTATTTAAATAGTAAGCTTTTCATTGCAAAGATTGTCTCTTACGATGTATTTGTAGAGCACTTAGTACCCTGATCTCAACTAGTGCCTTAGGTGCTTCCACAATGTAATTTTAATATAATATAAAATAATAATAATAATATATTTGAGGTCCATAGTCTTTAACAGAATACAGCTGTACACTTAGACTGGGGAAGTACATATATTTAAAAAGTGAACTACAAAGCTTTTTAACTTATCCCTACCCAAGTAGAGTTGTGAATTTCTATTTCCATAATTCTTGATATCACCAACACTCAAACTCACAGCAACAACAAAAACGGGTCATTAAAAAAATCAACATGATAATAAAACAGGTTGAAGAACTGCATTAGGTATCATCATCAATGCTGACAGGTAAGTGAAGCAAAAGTATATTTTTTGTCTTTTTAAATTTCCTTGTGAGATGCTGCACAAATAGTTCCCACTGAAGACAATGAGAGCTGATGGTGCCAACTATACTCGAAGATCCAGGTCCTTGGTCCATAGTTTGTGGCTGATTCCTCTCTTTCTTTGTTACAATTCTCTCTGCTTCACCATTCCCTTTCTCCATCTAGAATTATATTTTATATCACCCTCTCCATCTAGAATTCCTTTCTCCTCTCCGCTTTTCTTCCCCTATACACCAGATTTTATTGCTCCATTCTGTTTGTGCCTATTGCTCCACTGTGTTATTTCTAGGGAAGGGGATTCAAAGGAGGCCTTCTCACTTCCCCGATCCTCAGCCATCTGTGTGCCAGACTAGTTCCCCTGGATAAAGTAGACCTATTTTAAATCATGCCAGCTGCCAATGGCCGCTATGGATGGATCCATCATAGAGGCATGAGGAGCCTCTTGGTATATGCCACTTTCCACAACCACAATAGCAGTTGGCTGGGGTAGATGGTGTGTAGGAGCTACTGTGCTCCCCCTGCACTGGGGAGTTCCTTCCATGGCCAGTTTATTAGCCTCAGGTCTGCTTTGCATTGGCACTGCAGCACAGAGCATCAGTGCAGCACACAATCTTGGCCATTTGCGGAGTAGATCAAAGGACCCTCAAATTTAAACATGTCCAACTCAACATTTAAATGAGTTCTCACCTAACATTTTCTCAAATATCTTTTTTTAGATGACATTCTCACCAATAGTGCCTACATATTTAGCTGATTGCCATTCCTGGCCTAGATACCTACAATGGACACATAGCTCTCTTTATTCTGTGTCACAGTTTTGATAACATCCCTGCTTGATGGACTGCACTTCTTGTTTTCATATATTCCAAAATCTATAGACTATGCTGCATTCCTCACAAACCACAGAAAAGCAAAACCAAAGTTGAAAAAACAGGAATTAAGCAGGTTCAGATAAATGTAAGCTATGTGCATGCCTTCATGACCAAACTAGCCTGGATGTGATAGTTTTAGTACCTTCCTTTATAACACCACCTTAAGAAAAGACAGAAAAATATTTAATATCAGTGTTTCACCTCTTCTCCTCTCTCCCCCAATGTTTTTCCATTTTATTTAATTCTAGCTGAATATTCTGCAAGCTTTATGAACCTAGGACCATAAAAAAACACAGCATCTTTCTGGAAACTGGCAACTCAAATGTACACTGCATTGAGTCAGAGATAATGGGCAGATGGTACCACTCAATGTGGCTGAAGGAAATGACATTTTTACCATTGATGCCAAGTTTTCTCTGTCCAGCTTGGCACCAGTCGAGAAAATGACATCTTACTGTAATGCCATCTTTTATTAAATGATTCACTTCTGCGGAGCCCCAGCTGAAATGTCAAGTTACCTAAAATCAATTGCTGCAAGTTCTAAGTTGCTAAAGCCCACAATAGATTTCCATTCCACTAACAATAAAGAAAGAAAACATTTAGAATGTTGAAACTGGAATTAAAGGGACACATTATCTGATACAATGCAACTAAGGCATGCACTCTTTACATTCCCATATCCTCTCCTGTTACTTCTTACATAAACTGTCTGTAACTGTGCTAGTGTATGTTAGTAAATTATAATACAGGGAATAAGTGCAAATTGATGGTATCTTTATTCAAACTTTATATGAAGTAATTGTATTTAAGAGTTTTCTTTTCATGTGTTTTCTCACTTCATTTATTTGGGCATTTTAGAAAAAAATTGATGCAATTTACAGTAAAAAATGCTTCCTACATTTATATTAAATCACTTGGCTCTGCTGCTATTCAGTCATGACTTTTTCTGGTTAAAATGTGTTCTGAAAAGTATATTTATTGCTTAATTATCCCACACTGTCTTTTTTACTGGACAATCAAAACTTCAGAACTGCTGACATTAATTTACTAGTAAACACAAAGCCTTGTGTGCCTATTATGGACTGAACAAAAGCTAAATCATGAGGGTAGTAGTTACAGGATACTGTAATCGTATTGCATTACTCAGAGCCGTGAACAATTTAAAATATTTTATAATTGTACAATGTTCAATCTTATTTGCTCATTTTCCTAATCTTGAAAAAGTTCTTTTTCCTTTGGCAGATATTAATTTGTAAAGACTTTTATCTAAGTATTGCACTGTACCCATTCAGAGGTTGTACTCTCTGTATTGTAAAAGTTACTTGCATCCTCTTTATGTATTTTTCCATTTAAAACACATTGGAAATGTAAGTTACATATGTAGGCCCTGGTGCTGCAAAAGCCTTTGCTTACAAGTAACTTTAAGCCCAACCCAAAGCCTATTGAGACTACTTACATGCATTAAGTTATTCAAATGGGTAAATATTTTTAAAATCAAACCTAAAAGCATAACTCCAATCCTTTAGACCTTTAACCATTATTGTTTATTAATTAAGGATTAGAAGGCTCAGGCCTATAACTGCAATCTTCTTTTATAAAAACATGACTTTTTATTTGTTTCTATCATAACTATAATTATTTCTGGAAACTATAAAGCGAACCTTTAAATTGTGTCTGTATTTCAGTAAATATGTCCTCTTTCCGTCTTTAATCAGCTGCTATTAATAAATTAATATCACGATGAGCTGGGATGGGTTGGAAGAAAATTACCATTGACTTACTTGAAAGAATTATTTTTCTGTCAGTTGAAGAAAAAACTCCTGCAGTTTCCAACTCAGAGGAGTTTTGGTTCAAGCTCAGCTTCCCAAAATTGTCCCCTTAAAAAACTGAAGATTAAATTCCATGGGATGATGTATTTTGTCTTTGGGTAACAAAGAGATTTATTAGCAATGTGTCACCAAGACTGTCACTGTATTAATCATTATGTGAACTACTGCTTTACAATAATCCTATAACACACAAAAAGCTGTACATTCATATTAATGTTGATGTTTCATTGCTGTATTCTATCATCCATATCCCATAGATCATTCTATTTCAATAACAGCATAGTCATATAGTCACAAAAATACGAATTTTACTGTGAATTAATGTAGCAATAAAATGCCTGTTATACAGGGGGTTGGAGCATAATGCTTTCCCTCCTGCCCCAAATTAAGTTTTATAATAATTTGGATAATGGGTTAATCTACAAAATCTGTGGCAGTCTAATAGGGTGGATGCATGATGACCACTAGTATTAATGATACACTTCACTCTAGTTAAATATTAGAAAAAGCATTTAGGGATCAGAAGTGGACACATACTGTGTAGTAATGTTGTACAGTCTTTATGAATTAATCCTTTGCAAACTTTTTTTAATGAAGCTCTGAGCAAACTGCCAGTGCAGCCCGGGCAATAGAGTAATTTTGAAGTGATAGATTTTTGTCATTGAGGTTCTTTTGCCATTTGCACCAAATTAATTAGTAATAAATGAAGAACCAGTATTCTGACCTAATTATAAATCTCTACTGGGGATATGTGTATTTATGGAATGTTTCTTTGGGCTAGATCATGAAACAGTGTGCAATAAACTAACTTACAACGATTTAGCAGTGGTGGGTTTTGTCAGATTTCACATACACCTCCAATGAGCAGAAAAAATTATAATATCACCAAAATGCTAAAAAGTATCATCCCTGAACATGTCCTGGCTTTAAATTTTACACACCTTATTGACATTTTGATCTTGCAGCTCAATATCCTAGTGAATGAACTTTTACTTGTGATGAGAGTGTTATTGATCCAAGCAACATCTAAAGCTATTCTGATCTTTAAAAAGTCTTTTTTTTATTTACTTTTCCCTCCTTAATACATATTAAATCCTTTAGTATTCTCCGATGCACTGAACACACCTAACTGTAATACCAGTCTTAGGGTGGATAATGCTTTTCTGCTAGACTAAACTGTCTACATTTATGAGCACAGCTGGTGTCCCTCCCGATTGCTTTATGGTGCTTTCTTGTGGATTTCTCTGAGATAATATCTCAGCCTTACATATCAGAAGGAAATCTGAACATTAATCACAAGAATGTTGAGAACTGTGCTTCTGTGTTAAAGCCCTAGGAGTTTTTAAGGTAAATCTTTTTGGTTGAATTGTGTATGGGCATATATATCTATACAGTATTCTCCTGTGAACACCTGTGAACAGTTGAATTTAATTAAACTGCAGCTGGTGCTGATTATAAGTAGAGATTTACTGAATAATTTGCTGTCTTTACATTTTGTTTCACTGTAGTGTTGTGTTTTTTTTTCATTCCCCTTTAACATTTGTTGTTGTTGTTTTAAATGGTTAAGGTAGTCTGTATAGTAACTATAAAATTAAAGACTTAAAAATAAGTGTGGTATCCAGTGCTATTTGTGCACAGTGCAAGATATGATGCTTCTCAGATGAAGACCTCAGAGTATTGCATATGCAAATTATGTCAGCTTATTGAGCACCTTGAGAGCAAAATTATTGATCATGAGACAACTGGGAAAATAGAGAGTATTCATCGATAAACGAATTCATGCCCCAGAGTTATGAGCCATCCTAGGCCATTTCCTAGTAAGAAAAAAAAGCAGAAGTAATAGAAAAGTTTCAAATATAAATGTAGTGAATAAAAGGAAATTACACAGTAGGGTGAGAAAAAGTTTGGAAGGAACCGAAGGAGACATTATTAAATGTTCTTTAATTCCAGTATGAATACAACTGGAAGCATAATTACTTGCTTTATTCTGTAAATTAATGAAAAATGAACTACATTACTCTTGTCTGAATTAAGCATTTACTGGATGAGAAAAGGGGAAACAAAAACTTCACTTAAAAAAAAAAAAAAGTACAGCATGAGATTGAAAATTCTGCTGCCATAATGTTTGCTTTGTATTCTGTATAAGGGTCAGAGACAATACTAATGTTAGAAACAAAATATTGCAGGAGTTATTTCATAATACTGTCATTTCAGTGCAGGGTCATGTGCTGTGCAAATTATAAACTAATGTCAGGCAATCCAGCATTAGCTATCAAGGACCACCTACAGAAGAGTGAATCTGAAGATGCTTCTGTCCTTAGGTGATCCATAGTCTCTTGTATGTAACTCTTTGGAATGCCTTCTTGCTCCTATAAATTCAGCAAAAAGTTAATTTTCTCTCAGATGTTTCTTTCAAGTGAAGATAATGAAACTCAGTCTTAGAACGTGCTTCCTTGAATCATCTTATTCTCGAATCATAATAGTGTTTCTGTTAAATTAAAAATATTTTAATTACTTGAACCATGTTTTTTAAATTGATTTTTAACAGTTTTGTCTTGTAGTACCTAAAGCAGTAACATAGCAGGTTACATCAGGTCCAAATAGCAAATACTGTCTGCCATTAAAAGTCAACATACTGCCACACAGGTGCATTTGTGATGCTGCAATATTTCCTTATATTTATCATTTGTTGTTAATAACAATAATAAAAGATTAAAGTGTTTCATTTTTAATTAAATATTTAATTTTCATTTGTGAGGTTGCTCACCTGCTTTTGTTCATATCCCATATATTCAGAACATGCATTATTGCTCAAAACTGTTCTTATTTTACTTCAGATACTGTAATATACTCTGAGATTTAAGCATAAAGGCATACAATCGGCCATATATCTGTTAGTTTAGGCATCAATTTAGCAAAGCATTTATGCACATAGTTAACTTTAAGCACATGCTTAAATTCATCCCTAATCAGCAAACCATTTAGGTCCTACGCTTAGGTCCCTCTGAAGTCAATGGATGTTAAGCACATGCTTAAGTACTTTGCTGAATTAGGCACTCATAAAACAATTTTTGCCCCAAAATTTATAGCAGTGCCCAAAGCACCGTGTACTGTGCTTGCAAGGCCGAGAAATGTGTACCTCTACAAGTATTCATCCTTTGAAGTTTTCTTTTGTGCTTGCCATTGATTTACTTTTGTATAGCATGCAGCAGTGTTAGTATATTCAGCTGTTCTTACTAGAGTCCCCTTATCTCAGGGACGAACTCTCAAAGGGAAGATGTGTTTTACCACCTGGACCAATCAGGATTCTCCACTTTGTTTAACCTTGATTTGACCAGCAAAGAAAGAACTGAATCATTTCCCTAGATTCAGGGAAAATCTACATAATGAGCATGTTCTCTAGCATATTGAACCATCACGAGTACTTTTTTAATATAATAACCCAGCACACTTTTTAGATGAAGTAATCTTTTATTTGCAAATTGTATTAACTAAAAGCTTGAATAAAGTTACACCATTAAATGACAGTAGAAAATAAATTGGCAGGTCACTCTCAGCTTTTGACACCTGGTTTTGCCCTTTTGTCTTTTAATCTATTATAATTTATCTAATGAGCCAAGCTCACATACCATTTTTTATGAAACACTAGACATTTCAAATTTTACATATTTTACATCTAGCTTTTGCTAGCTAGGGAGCTCATTAGCAGTTACTTCTTGTGGTGAATAAAATGCCACCTGAGAGTATGAGAACTCCCTAATTCACAAGTTCACATTCTTCTAAGAGGTCACTTAACCTTTAAGTCAACTGTAGCATATTAACATGAAGCTGTTTTCAGCAGATAACGGGTTATACAGTTGTATTGGAATGTAACTATTTAAAACAGTACCAGACATGAAGTTTGTATAATTAAAGTCAGTGCAACCCTTTGAAAATGTAGGGCTAAATATGTTTTGAATGAGATGCAATCTTTGAGAGGAAATGTGTTGCAGTTATTTTGACTACTGTAACACAAATTATCAGCCTAATATCTGGAACCAGTAATAGTATCCCAGACTGCAAATGAAATGAACATTTTAAAGGAATCACTTTTGTTTTTAATATTAAAAAAAGGAGTTTGTGCAAGGTTGCAAATGGACAACATTCGGAACTAAAGCCCTCTCTTTAATAGCACAACAGCTGAGTGGAATTTCGTATTTCCTCAAACCACTCACTAGAGCTAAGTGAAATGTTTTATTTGCATGGCAAAAATACCAAGGTCTGAAGTGAGCCTCAGAGCCAGCAGTGATTGGGGAGAATGTTGTGAGTGTTTGTGAACTATCCACAGAAGCATTTTGCAAACTTTTCCTTTTAATCTGTATATCTGTCAGCTCTACCAGGTTACTACTCATAAATGGGCTTGTTGGGCACATGGGACAAGTCACCCTATGGGTAGTTGTATTGAATTTCTTCTGCTTCCGTGATTGCCCCCTCAAAGTACAAGTTCAAGAGAAGATGTTTGCACTTTATTTCTAGGTACTAAGGTTATGTTAATGAGTTCTCTGATCTAAAAAAAAAAAAGGAGAAATATTATCTTTTCCTAGTCTGCATGTCCAGTTCTGGCAAATAACCCAGGTCTCTGTTCCATTTGGTAATTACTACAATACCTGGGAACTGTCTCCCTATTTTAAATGTTGGCTCACTGAACAATTGCTTGTTTTAGAAGGAGAAATTTGATTACTTGAAACCAGGGACATATTGTTGGCTCACAGCGAGGGCATAGTTCCAGTCCTGAGCTCGATGAATCAGTGATTCTGGCATGATCTCAGGTAAACGGGCATGAACCCATTAAACCCAGACCTTGCCAATGGGCTCACAATCAGTTGACCCTGAGAAAGCTGATTTATTGAACCTGAAACTTTTCCTCTTCTAGGTCAGTGAAGCTTGGCATTACTGCTCTAGCTGAGCCCCCAATGAAGGCTTACGGAGCTGCTGTTATGGACCCAGCCTTTGAATCCTATGGGCTTTAAGTGTAATGAGTCTCAGCAGCATTCAGTCCCTGTCTCGATATCTGGCCTTTCAGGCATACTTCTAGCATATCAACTCCAAATCTGGTATCCCTTCTCAGGATATGGGACACAATAGTCCAGCTGCCCTAATCCCCAATATCAGTGCTGACCCTCCCAAGCCTCACCAGTAGCTTACACATGCCCTCCACAGAGCTGCATCCTCTTAGGTACTCAGGCTTATAGTTTAACTCTGTGTTGTCTTTGACAATTGAAACAAGTAACACCCAGACTCTGCATAGGAATCTGAAACCACACACACTTTCCTCAAAGCACAAGAGATATACATATCTATAGAAAAATGACAAACACCTGTATGCAAGACCTGACTCAGTTTTCTCTTCTCTCCTGAGAGCCTTCTGCATGTTAGTGTCTTCCAGGAAGTCTGTTCTTCTACGTCGCATCACCTCCTGCCCAGTCTTTATAAAGTTCCAGTCCCCACATCAGGTGACGACCTGAGTGGCTTCAAGTCCCTCATTAGCTGATTTGTTGCTTAGTTCTAGCCCATCTGAGGTGCTGACTGGGAAAACTGTTTCCCCTAGGCTGAAAACAGCTGATAGTTCTAGGGTTGAATGGAAGATGATCCTGGCTGATAACTCCTGATTGCTCTTTATTGTAAAGTCTCTGCTAGGTGCAAGGGTTTCTCCTGACACCTCCTGTTTTTTTTCCCTTTCTCCTCAGGATGGAGGCTGCAGTGACAAAATGGAAGCACAGCATGGTTTTACAGTCAAAATGATGCTCACGAAACAGAATGGGGTTCATAGATTGATATAGACATATATTAATATGTCACATTAGGCAAACTGGATTTTACACAAAGCTTCGTGTATAATGAATCCAAAAGACTTTGCTGTCAAACTAAGCTGTCAAACCAATGTGTTTTAAAACTGTTTTATAGAGACCACTTCAGAAAGAATATTGAGTCAGTATGCCAATTATATATTTTGTCCCATGGCCCAAGTCTGTGCCAACTGTGATGGTCATTTGTGATATAGAAATCTGTCTCTTAGGCCTGGTCTACACTAGGAGGTTATATCAAATTTAGTAGCGTTAATTTGAATTAACCCTGCACTCATCCACACAACGAAGCTATTTATTTCGACATAGAGGTCTCTTTAAATTGATTTCTGTACTCCTCCCCAATGAGGGGAGTAGCGCTAAATTCGACATGGCCATGTTGAATTAGGGTTAGTGTGGACGGAATTTGATGCTAATAGCTCAGGGAGCTATCCCACAGTGCACCACTGTTGACGCTCTGGACAGCAGTCCGAGCTCGGATGCTCTGACCAGCCACATAGGAAAAGCCCCGGGAAAATTTGAATTCTCTTTCCTGTCTGGCCAGTTTGAATCTCATTTCCTGTTTGGACATCGTGGCAAGCTCAGCAGCACTGGCAATGATGCAGAGCTCTCCAGCGGAGGTGACCATGCAATCGCTGAATAGAAAGAGGGCCCCAGCATGGACTGATCGGGAAGTCTTGGATCTGATCGCTGTGTGGGGCGATGAGTCCGTGCTTTCGGAGCTGTGATCGAAAAGATGGAATGCGAAGATCTACGAGAAAATCTCAAAAGCCATGACGGAGAGAGGATACAGCCGGGATGCAACGCAGTGCCGCGTGAAAATCTAGGAGCTGAGACAAGCGTACCAGAAGACCAAAGAGTCAAATGGACGCTCCGGATCCCAGCCCCAGACATGCCGTTTCCACGAGACACTTCATTCCATTCTAGGTGCGTCCGCCACCACTACCCCACCACTGTCCGTGGACTCTGACGATGTGGTATTGTCGATGGCCACTTCCTCTGAGCTGTTCGCGGATGGGGAAGATGAGGAAGGAGATGAGGAGGACGAGGCAGTCGACAGTGCTTTCAACGCTGATTTCCCCGCCAGCCAGGATCTCTTCATCACCCTCACAAAGATCCCCTACCAACCCTCCCAAGGCGGTAACCCGGACCGTGAATCAGGGGAAACATCAGTAGGTAAGTGTTGTAAACATTTATTTTGAATAGAATAGGCATGGTATGTTAGCAATGGGTTTTTAATGATTAGTTTGCCCTAGGCGCTTAACTGTTTAGTCCTTGCCAGTGCAGCTACGGGAAAAGTCTGTTAACATGTCTGGGGATAGAGTAGAAATCCTCCAGGGACATCTCCACGAAGCTCTCCTGGAGGTAATGTGAAAGCCTTTGCATCAGGTTCCTGGGGAGAGTGGCCTTATTGCCTCCTCCATGGTAGGGAACTTTTCCATGCTAGGCTAGCAGCAGGTACTCCGGGATCATTGCCTGGCAAAGCATGGCGGCATACGGCCCTGGTGTTTACTGGCATTCACGCAGCATGCGGTCTTTCTCTGCCTCCGTAATCCTCATCAGAGTGATATCACTCATGGTGACCTGCTTTGAATTAGGGGAATTTTAGTATGGGGACTGATTGCTTGTTCCTTTAAATAACTGTAACCGGCGGTTTACAGCCACGCGGTGGGGGCGGGGAGGCGAACCGTTCATGCTGAGCGGTTCGCCGGCAGCGTGCAGGGATCTTTCCTGAGCCCAGCCACGTGGTGGGCGGGGAGGCGAACCATTCCTGCTGAGTGGTTCGCCGGCAGCATGCAGGGATCTTTCCCGGAGACAGCCACGACGGGGTTGGGACAGGGGCAGAGTTCATGCCGGCCGGATCGCCGGCAGTGTGCAGGGATCTTTCCCGAACCAAGCCACATGGTGGGGGCGGGGAGGCAAACCGTTCCTGCTGAGCGGTTCGCCGGCAGCATGCAGGGATCTTTCCCGGGGACAGCCATGACGGGAGTGGGACAGGGGCAGAGTTCATGCTGGCTGGATCGCTGGCAGCAGGAACTGGCCAACGCTAGGAGCATTGCTTGGAACGTGAAAGGAGGGCACTGCTGTAAATTAAGCTTTAAGCAGCCAAAAGTCTACAGCTTACCATGGCTGCCTGCTAGCCGAATTCCGTTGTCCGGCCCCGCTTGTGTGATCTGTACAGCAAGACCCCAGGCACTCAAGGTGAAGACAGAAAATTCGACCTTGTACTGAGTGCACATCTGATAGGTACTGTGCATGGTCTTGTTCACAGAGAAAGACTATATTCATTGTTTGCAAAAATGTATCTTTGTGAGGAAATCACTCCCTTTTTCCCATCCCACAGCTGTGAGCGTCTCCCGAGCTACCCCGGCATCCCCCTCCCAGAGGGTGGCGCAGATCAGGCGGCGAAAGAAGAGGACACGGGACAAGATGTTCTCAGAACTTATGGTCTGTTCCCGAGCCAAGGCGGCACAGCAGACCCAGTGGAGGGAGAACATATCGCAATACCAGCGATCACACAGCGAAAGGGAGGACAGGTGGCGGCAGGAAGACCAGCAAGCGACTCAAACGCTGCTTGGACTAATGAGGGAGCAAACGGACACACTCCGGTGCCTTGTAGATGTTCTGCAGGACCGGAGGCAGGAGGACAGAGTCCCGCTGCATTCTATCTCTAACCGCCCTCCCCTGCCACAAAGTCCCATCCCCCCCACCCAAAGTCCCAAGAAGGAGGGGCGGCAGGGGCCGTGAAAACAGTCACTCCACCACTACAGACTGCTCAAATTGCAGGCGGCTCTCATTCCCAAAGATTTGATACGTCCTTTCCTTCCCTCCAAATGCACCTCACCCAAGCCCCCGTCCCAGTTTCATCCCCTAACTGTGTAGTTCTTAATAAAAAATACGTTTCTGTTAATTACTGTTTCCCTCATGTTCTTTTAGAGGACAGTGTGTTTGAAGGGGGGAAAGGGGGTTGGTAATTGGAGAGCACAGTCACCTTTACCAGGGTACAGACACGAGGGCAGGTTCAGCAGAAGGTCACACACACATTGCAGTCACTAGGCACACTGGTCAGTCTGGGAGGTGGTTTTCATGTTCTGTGGGGGGGGCAGTTACAGATCTTATGCAGCGGTCCTTAGCCTGGATGACAGAGCCACGCAGCAGGGGATCTGTAACCACCCTCCCCCACCAGAAAGTCACATAGCCCCCACATACAGAATCCCGAAAAGGAGGAGTGGCAGGCTCCGTTGAAACAACCAATCCACCACTGCGGACTGCTCTAGGAGCAGGAGCCTGTCATTCCTCAAGTTTAGAAGAATCCTTTCCATCACTACACCCGCTCCCCACCACAGTCTGTGTCCCAGTTTCAACCCTTTACCGCAAAATCCTTAATAAAGAAAACGGCATTAATGAACAAAGTTTCATTTATTTTATTTTTAAAGGTGTGTTGGAAGGGGGAAAAGGGGGTTGGTAACTGGAGAGGATGGTCAACATTAATTGGGTAAAGAAACGGGGGCAGGTTCAGCTTCTGTTTAAACAAACGTAATAGTCACAGGGTACCCTGTTCACTCTGGAACCTAGCTTTCAAAGCTTCCCGGATGCACAGCGCGTCCCGCTGGGCTCTTCTAATCTCCTGGGTGTCTGGTTGGGCGTAATCAGCAGCCAGACGATTTGCCACAACCTCCCACCCCACCATAAACGTCTCCCCCTTGCTCTCACAGAGATTGTGGAGCACACAGCAAGCTGCAATAACAATGGGGATATTGGTTTCGCTGAGATCAGAGCGAGTCAGTAAGCTTCTCCATCTCCCCTTGAGACGTCCAAAAGCACACTCCACCACCATTCTGCACTTGCTCAGCCAGTAGTTGAAGAGTTCTTTTTCACTGTCCAGGGCGCCTGTATAGGGCTTCATGAGCCAGGGCATTAGCGGGTAGGCTGGGTCCTGAGGATGACTATAGGCATCTCCATATCCCCAACAGTTATTTTGTGGTCCGGGAAGTAAATACCTTCCTGCAGCCGTCTAAACAGCGTCATGAACTTTGTCCGGCCATCCGACGTTGATGTTGGTCAAACGTCCCCTATGATCCACCAGTGCTTGCAGCACCATTGAAAAGTAGCCCTTTCGGTTAATGTACTGGCTGGCCTGGTGGTCCGGTCCCAGGATAGGGATGTGAGTTCCATCTATAGCCCCACCACAGTTTGGGAATCCCATCGCAGCGAAGCCATCTATGATCACCTGTACGTTTCCCAGGGTCACTACCATTGAGAGCAGTAGCTCAACGATTGCGTTGGCTACTTGCATCACAGCAACCCCCACGGTAGATTTGCCCACTCCAAATTGGTTCGCAACTGACCGGTAGCTGTCTGGTGTTGCAAGCTTCCAGAGGGCTATGGCCACTCACTTCTGGACAGTCAGGGCTGTCCTTGCGCTTCAGGGCAGGGGACAGCAACTCACAACGTTCCAGGAAAGTTCCCTTATGCATCCGAAAGTTTCGCAGCCACTGTGATTCATCCCAGACCTGCAGCACTATGCGGTCCCACCAGTCCATGCTTGTTTCCTGGGCCCAGAATTGCCGTTCCACAGCATCAACATGACCCATTGCCACCATGATGTCCACGGCACGGGGTCCCGTGCTTTGTGAGAGGTCTGTGCCCCTCTCAGACTTAATGTCCTCACCGCGCTGCCGTAGCCTCCTCGCCCGATTTCTCAGCATCTGCCTCTGAAAAAGGTGTGTGATAAGGCGTGAGGTGTTGACAACGGCCATAACTGCAGTGATGATCGCAACCGGCTCCATGCTTGCGGTACTGTGGCGTCCACGCTGTCAATCACCAAAACCACCCTCGACACATTTTTTTGCCCCAGCAGGCATTGTGGGCTCGACCCAGAATTCCAATGGGCAGCGGGGACTGCGGGAATTGTGGGATAGCTACCCACAGTGCACCGCTTCCAATGTTGACGCTTGCCCCGTTACTGTGGACTCACAAAGTTGAATTACTGTCCTTAGTGTGGATACACACGTTCGACTTTGTAATATCGGTTCCACAAATTCACTTTAAGTAAAATCGAACTACTCTCGTAGTGTAGACATACCCATAGATATTGATCTCTGTAGATATCCCAAGATTTGCAGGCATAGCAGGCTGAAACATATCTTTCCTATGGGGAAAACATCTCTTCCTATTGAGAACATTTGGAAGAAACTCCATGAAATGAAACACATGGAGTGTCTGTCCTCACCATGTTCTCCCCCCAAAAGTGGTCTGGAATATCTAATCATATATTTAAAAATATTTTCTTTTTTTTCTCTCCACATGGTTTTCTTGCACCAGACAGGTAAACATTTTGCTCCATTGAGCCACCTGACTATGTACAACTATTTTGTCTGGCCTTTTTTCTTAAATGGGGATACTCCTGTACGTGTTGTGGTGAACCATTCTGCTCACTTACAGACTGCATTAAATTAACCACATGTCATAGTACTGGAAAGGCAATAGGAGGTGACCATACTGAGAGTTTTTCAATCATGTATACTAAAATTTCTCATGTCTATTTTACAAATAAATCCTTAGCTAGTGACTGTAGCCCTAAAATGTTCTTTTCATGTTTAATTTCAGAATCAATTTCTACTTGTTTGCACTTCAGTAATACTTAAATTTAGTGTGTCAAATATCACACAAGCACAATGGGCCTGATTCTGATCTCACTGGTTTTGCACCAGTAAAATGTTATTAGTCCTGGCTTGTACTTGTTCAAGATCAGAATCAGGCTCTTGATATCGAAACATATTGTTTTGATACTATGGAACCAATCTTCCAAAAATATATACATTAGCAGCAATCTTTAGCAGGAGATTTTATTATAAGAAGTCATTGGCTTCCTTTTCCCTCCACTAAATCATTCATAAGACTGTAAGAACTGTCATATTGGCTCAGATCAATGGTCCACCAAGCAGAACCCTGGACGGAACTATTTTTTTGATCCCACTTTCATCTTGCCCCACAATACCTTCTCCCACCCACTCCCGCATTATTTCTTGAATTTTTATCCCGCTCCCACCTGCAAAAACCTTAGATCCTACAACTCCTGCAACAGAGACAGATTCAAAACAAACAAACAAAAACCACTCAGTTGGTTAATATATTATAAATAGAATTCAGACACAATTTTACCTCTACAAGAATAAAACAAATCTTGTTTAAACCATGTAAAAACCAATCCCACTGCAGGACTCTACCACCTAGCCCAATATCTTACCTCCACAGTGGCCACTTCCAGAGCTTCAGCAAGAGTGTACAGAACAAGGCAATTTTGGAATGATCCACCCATCTTCCACTCCCAGATTCTGACAGTCAGAGGTTTAGGGTCATTCTGAGCATAGGGTTGCATCTCTGACCATTTTGGCTAATAGCCATTGGTGGACCTATCCTCCAAGAACTTATCCAGTTATACTGAACTCAATTATACTTTTGGACATCAGAACATCCCTTGGCAATGAGTTTCACAGGTTAATTGTGCAGTGTGTGAAAAGTACTTCCTCTTGTGTGTATAAAAGCTGCTGCCTATGAAATTCATTGTGTGACCCTTGTTTTTTTCTGTTGTGGGAAAGGGTAAATAACACTTCATTATTCACTTTTTCCATATCTTTCATGATTTTGTAGACCTTGACTTGTCTGGTAAATAGCCTGTATTTTGGTCTGCCTAGGCAACGTTTTTAACTATGGCATTTCACATTTGGTGTGGGTAGTTAGGAATTCAGACCGTACACAGGGCTGGGGGGGGGGGGGGGAGGGTGGCAAATTTGCCATAACAAATATGAATCCCAGGGCCTAGATGTCTAAAATGCTGGGCACCAAATCCCAAGGGACCCAAAATTAGAGGCCATTTTTGTAGAATGTGGGTATAAGTGACTTGTCTGAGGAAACAGAATAGATCAATGTCAGAGAAGGGATTAGAGCTCACGTGTTTCTGGTTTTCACTTCACTGCTAGGTCCACAAATGCATGCTGTTTCCCCAAATGTTAACTACCCTAACTCTTCCAGGTTTTCCAGTCCAGCCTGATCACAAAAATATTACTGGAAAACTCTCACCATGTAGTCAGGAATGCAGGCATATTTTCTGGAAATTATTCTGAAACAAATGTCTTTGCAGCAAGGTCATTGTGAACTAGTAAGGAGATAGAAAGAATCAAATTACATGCCAATACAATTATAATTTGAAATATATCTGATTCTTTGAAAATTGCGTGTTCACAATTATTCAAAATGTCAAATAATTTTGTTTTTAAAATGTGGCTTTGTATTGAGTCTATTAAATGGAAGATACAGATTTGCCTTAATGTGACTAACCGCTGTGCCAACTTTTAGAGCAAGTCTGTGGAGTATAGCCACAGCTCACAATAAGGGCCATGTGCAGCAGCTCCATCCAGAGGAGTGTGCTAAAGGAGGCATGATGGTCCCCAGTGACATGAGGGGGAGGAAAAATCTGTGACATCCCTTTAAGGAGTGAATGTGCATACTTTCTCTAAAGAGCCAGCCAACACATGGGGGAAGTGGAGCTAGGGTGACCAGATGTCCCGATTTTATAGGGACAGTCCCGATTTTGGGGGCTTTTTCTTATATAGGCTCCTATTACTCCTCACCCCTTGTCCTGATTTTTTACGCTTGCTGTCTGGTCACCCTAAGTGGAGCCATGGGTCTGCTCCTCTCTACTTTCCCTGAGCATTGGGACTGAATTCTCACCAGCCTTTATGCAGGCCACACAAGGCTGTAAGACTAAGAAGGACCTAGAGTTCATCAATGCAAGCTGATGGCCAGGCTGCTACCAACCAAACATAGGCCTCCCAGCTTGTAACACTAGGCTCCATGTGTGCTTAACGATCCCTTTCCTACAACTCTGCCTGCCTGCCTGTGGGAGGTTGGGGCTTCCTTGAATCCCCACCAGAACCACTTCAAGTTGTTTATAATGCCCTCCCCTAGTCTGTAGCATATAAGGGGTTCTCCAAGAAAAACAAACAAGAGACTGGTCCTTTTCTCTCTCACTCACTTACAAGAGAGGGGATTCAGAGAGAAAGAAAGGAAAGGCAAAGGTGACCAGTCTCTTAGACAGTGTTTCTGGAGTCAGCCACTTTGGGCTTGGCTTATCAGCTTGTCTGTTGCCTTTAATTCGGGTCTACCTCCAGCCAGTCTTTTTGTGGCATCCTGTTTTACAGCTGATCCATACAGTTTCAGGGCAGTGAGACCTGAAACTGTCCCCCACTTGTCTGATCTGCCTTTGAGGTATAGCAGTCCTTGTCCTTGTCCCCGTCCCCGTCCCCGTCCCCTTCCCCCACCCCAACCTGTGTCAGGTTTTCCCTTTTTAAGCTCCCCCTGCAGGCAGAACAGGGCTTACAGGTGTGCCTCATTACTGCTGAACCAGCCCAGAAAAGCTCGTTAATCGCCTCTCCACCAGAATGAGGCCATGCTCCTTCACACTGACATCAATCATCGCTAGCTAAATATATGGGCAGGCTCTTTTCTCTCTCACACTGTGCAGACATTTAAGGGCTTGTCCTCTGCACTCCTTTTATTATCATTTATTTATATTATGTAAAGTGCAAACCAAGACTGAGGCTCCCCTGTGCTAGGCACTGTGCATATGGATGGTGAAAAACAGTCCTTGTCCCTAAAAGCTTACAATCTAAATAGACAAAACAGGAAAGGATGGGAGGGGAATCAGGCATAGAGTGGTGAAGTGTGTTACCCAGGGCCACCCAGCAGGTCAATGGCAGAGGCAGGAATTGTACGCCGGTCTCATGTGTTTCGTCCTATACCATATCTTTAGAACCATGCTTCTTATATCACTCTACATTCAACTAATTAATTTTTATTTTATTATTTTAACCAGGGAACCAGTCTTGTACCCAAGGCCCCCTCATTTTGAATCCAAATTAAGGCTTTTGTTAAAAAAAGAAAAAGTAGAGGTACAAACAAAAGCAGATACAATATCAAAGCCATGCAGTTTCTCAAGCACTGGGAGATTATACCTCTAACACACACAAATAAGTGGCAAGAGCCAGTAATCAAGTAGCATATCAGCATGGCAGTCCACAGGCCAAAGTGTACAGCAGTCTAAAAACAAGAAACTTTTAATAAAAGTTGGAACATGGTTAAAGTGTAGATTTAAAAAAAACCCCAACAAGACAGATCATGAAAAAGAAATATCAAAAGCTAAGATTTATGTCCAATCAATGTCCAAGTCTAATTGATCTTCACTGTGTTTGGATTCAGCATTGATCTTGTACAGCAAATACATTGCTGATTTTAAGTCCTCCAAATATGAGCCATTGGAGATACAGTGGATATACAACCATGTGTCTGAGAGCAGAAGTTAGCCCTAAGTCTTCTTTGTATGTCAGAGATTTAACTGAACAAGGCATAACAATGTGGAAAGGGCACTTTTCAGCGACAGTCAGATGTGTCTGTTTGCTTGGGTATTTAAAGGGGGAAGAAATCAATTTGATTATTTTTTGACATGACCTTTGCTCCCTTTCCTCAGCATTTATCTCAGAGGATCACCGTCTAGAATCTGCAGCGCCAAGTATACTCACAGTTCTCCTACTCCCTTTTAGAAGGTTTCATCCTTTAATGTCATGGATATAATTTGATTTCCCAACATTTTGATGGAGTTACAAAGTATTTTGTTATCTTTGACAGCAATGGTTGCAAGTGATAACACACATTCTAATTTGCTTTCTCAGAATTGCTTGGCAGGCTATCCGTGTGTTTGAAATGTCTTACTACCTGCACATCTTTTTGCTCCATAGGCTGTCACTGACTGCATTTTTCATCCAAGGAGATAATAGCTGCCTGGACCCTGTCAGATTTAGCATTCAGTTCAAGAACAAGCAGTGAGAAGTTTACCATTCTGCTTTTGAGAGCCTGAGGAAGTTGATGGATCTTCTATGTTGGCAGATAATCCTGTGTATGGTAGTCTGTGGGTCTCTGAGGTCAGCAGTCTCTTAATTAGGCAAAGGTCTAGCAGAAACACTTTATTTTTGTTTTGGGGCATCTCAGTTACCTTCAGTGACCTGAAAAACGAGCTATCCTATGCCAAGTCAGAAAACAAAATGATTGAATAGTAAGAAAAACAAAGATAAGGAAACCTGTTTGTGTAGCTGTATTCTCAACAATACTCACACAAAAAAAGTGCAATAGCGCTAATAAATGACCTTTCCTGACGCAGGTAACATTCTCAATAACACAAGGAGTCCTTAAAAATGTTGTGTGTGTTGTAGCAAGCTGTAAAATATCTGGGCACCATATAGAATTAAATGTGCTCATTCTCTTCTTGTTTTAATAACTTAACCTGGATATAAATCCAAACATCAACTTTTACAGTTATAGGACAGATGTTAAATGTATTTGTGCACCCACAATCTTTACGTACAGTAATGTCAGATACTAAAAGTGCCATTTTAATGGAAACATATATATATATATATTTCTAACCATCATTACTAGGATTCCTATCTAGCCTGGTTATTTATGCCACAAGTATCTCCCATTTCCATGAGAGAGCTTCATTACATTGTTTCTTTATCTAATACATAGAGAGGGCAAATCCTCTCCATGAATGGGTGGGGAGCATTAGTAGTATGTCAGGTCAACTATTCCACTGTGCAGTAAAGTCCCATGTGGACATCTTTGGCACTGCTGCAAAGGCTTGTTATGTGAGGAGGAAAAAAGGAGGGTAATGGTGGTAAACAATAGCAGATGTGAGGGCATATCATCTGTTTAGAGGAGACCATATTAGTAGCTACTGTTGCCCCAAGGCTTCAGGCATGGCCACAGAGTGGATTCACTATTGCTCCATGACTTGAACATTCATTCCTTCTTGGCCTCTACAGAGCTCTGCTGAAACAAATCAAGCCCTGCTGAACAGCCTTGGGACTGTGACTGTGATTTGGCCCAGAGGACACACAAATAAGCCATGTCTTCACTGCAAAAAAGCTGGGGTGACTAAGACACATTAGCTTTTCTGCTATACAATCCTAGCAGAGACAAGGTCACTCTAGCTTTTGCCGCAAGGTAGCTAGGCATTGTCAACACTAGAGCTGAGCAGGAAGTAGAATATTCATTCTTATTTGTTTGGAAATGAAAACTTTTCTGCAGAATGGATATTTTTGAAAAGTTCTGGCTTCCTGGCCAATTCCCTGACTCCCCATCTGTGGCTGACCAACTAGCAGGGAGGGAAGGCAGGAGCCCAAAGAACCAGACAAACTGCCTATCTTCTTGATGGCTGTTGGGTTGTACTCTGGCAGGAAACCAGACAGGCAGGCTTGCTAGTCATGGCCAGCTTACCTGGTTCCTGTCAAAAGTTTCAATGGAATCAAGATGTTCCCGTCAGAAAATTGTTGACTAGCTGTAATCAACCCTCCACCCCTCTGTCCCTCTTGTGGTTAACCTTGCCTAGTTTATCTGATGGTAGTGCCTTATATCCAGTAGGACTTTACAGTGGCACAGCTAGCTTGTCAGTTATCCTGCAGAAAACACATGCCTTTTTTGGAACTGAAGAAAAAAATTACGTAACTACTAACTTTAGGGAACTTTTGATTACGCAAGATAAGTTGGGAAAGTTATTTGCATTCTTCAGGTGTGCAAAGCTAATGAAGCATTTTCCATTAAATTTTGCACAAAACTCCTTACTGTTTGTTTCATTTGGGGCAATTTAACCCCCTTTATTTTGTTTCACAAAATTCAATGAAATGTCAATTTTCTAACTATAAATTGCCCTTGAATAACTTATTCAGTCACTTATTTTTTTTGTATTTGACCAACTCTATAGCAGATGAAATACCATTAACTGAATAATGATATTTGTCACCCACAGGGCCGGCTCTGGCTTTTTGGCTGCCCCAAGCAAAAAAATAGAATAAAATAAAATAAAACGGGGCGGCCAGAACAGCAAAGCAAAAAAAAAAAAAAAAACCTGCGGTGCGGCCGGAGCCAGGGGACGAGGGGACTTCCTGCACTGCAGATGTGCCCCAGTTAGCGGGGGGAGGGAGAGAAGGGGGGAGAGAGAGAAGGGGGTGGCAAGGGCTTCAGCGGGGCGCTACCATGTGGCCCTGACTGCTGCGCCGCCTGCCGACAGGCTTCACACCGCTCCGGTCGGCTGGGAGGGAAGGACGCGGACTGCCCTGCCAGGCTTGCTGCAGGGCGCTCCCCTCCTCCGCGCTGCAGCCCCCTACAGGGCGGCCGGAGAGGGGAAAAACAAAACAAAACAAAAAAACAAAACAAAAAAACGGCCATGCCGCCCTAGGATTGGGCGGAATGCCACCTTGAACAATCTGCCGCCGCAAGCACCAGCTTGATCGGCTGGTGCGTGGAGCTGGCCCTGGTCACCCAGTATCTAATTTGGCACATTGTTTGCAAACAGGTTTTTACATTATTTTACGAACTTAAATGTTAACCCTTGCACAGCACCACATTGTTATTTTTGTTTTACTATAAATATAAAAAATAATTAAACTAGTTAACCCTCTAAAATCTTTCCCTCTAAAATGATGACCAAATAGATTTTTCACTTTTCTCCCAGATAAATGTTTCAGTATTCTCAGTAAACAGACTTCATTAAGTTTAAGGCCAGAAGGGACTATTTATTAGACCATTTATTCTGATTTCCTGTATATCACAGACCAACTTATTTTACCCCATTACCCCTGTATTGAAACCAATAACCTGAGTTTGACTAAAACATAACTTATGATTTGGCTAAATCATTTGTTTCAGCAAGGCATCCAGTCTTGATTTGGAGATATTAAGCAATGGATTGTCCACCACTTCCTGTGGTAGTTTGTTCCAATGGATCATCACCCTCACTGTTAAAAATGTGTGCCTAATTTCTAATTTGAAATTGTGTGGCTTCAGCAACCTGCCATTATTATGCTTTTCTCTTCTAGATTAAGGAGTCCTTTAGCAGCCTTATGAAAGTACTTCTACATTGTAATCAAATCACCTCTAAATCTTATTTTTTATAAACTAAACACATTGAGCTTCACTTCTCTCACTGTGGGACTTTTTACTCCAGCTCTCAAATCATTTCTGTGGTTCTTTTCTGCTCCCTCTCCAATTTTCCAACATCCTTTTCGAGAGTTGACATTAAAAAAAAAAATTTACACTTTTTGCCACAGTATTGCACTGGGAGCTCATGTTGAGTTGCTTCTCCACTAAATCTTTTTGAGAGTTACAGATTTTCCCATTCCAGTGATATGTTTGTAGTATTCCTTGTTCCTAGATGTACAACTCTGCCAGTCCAGTTGCCTCTGCAATTACGGAACAGTATCTGGTATGGTACTTCCCACCCCTCCTTCTACTCTGGTTTCAAATCAATTAATTACTGCCAATACTTCTGGTTATTGAGAGCTGTTTGGAAAATCTCATTATGCTAAGCAGTATTATAGGTAGGCTTAAAAGGATTAGATTTTTATCGGTAAATATCAATAAATGTCTTTCTTGGTACGCACACAAACCACCAAACAGATATTTCCATCCATAATAGATAGTGAAAGTAAGAAAAATGTTGCTTGAGAACTTATTAGAGTTTGATGTAAGGATATTTAACTTTGTATATTTTGACATACGATGTTGACAATTTTTTTTTAAGTGGTTATAAAGTTTTCACTTTTTGAATCTCAACTTCTATTGTCATTAAATAATTATTGTCTGACTCTCTCCATTGTCTGATGTCATAATTTCACAATCTGTAAACATTTAAATGAATAAATATTAAAAAAGCTTAAAGCCTATAATATAATGAACAGTGAAAATTTAAATAGGTAAACATTTTAAAGAGTTTAAAAATAATCATTGATATTATCCATCAATATTAAAATAATAAATACATTAAATAAAATAAAAACTGAATTCTGCCAAGCCTAATTATAAGTAACAAATGTTTGCTGGAAATAACTGTGGGGCTATAGGGATACAGTTGTAGGTTCCTAGAACAATCACTGGAATTCTACAGACCCAAATCACTTCCAATTCTTTGTGCAATCAAATCTTGTAAGACTTCCAAGTTTGATTTATATATATTGTGACAGACCCAGACCAGTGGGGTACATGAGTCTGGTAGAGGGCAAATATACTGGTCACTGGATGAGTAGTTTTCTGTTCCCTGAGTGACCAGAGCAGGGGCTGCACTAGAGTAATCAGGAACCTGCTAGAACCAGTTAAGGCAGGCTGGCTAATTAGGACACCTGGAGCCAATTAAGAAGAAGCTGCTAGAATCAATGAAGGCAGGCTAATCGGGGCCTCTGGGTTTTAAAAGGAGCTCACTTCAGATTGTGGTACAAGTGTGAGAAGCTGGGAGCAAGAGGCTCAAGGAGCTGAGACGGTGTGTTGCTGGAGGACTGAGGAGCACAAGCATTATGAGACACCAGGAGGAAGGTCCTGTGGTGAAAATAAGGAAGGTGTTTGCAGGGCCAGCTCCAGCATTTCTGCCGCCCCAAGCAAAACAAAAAAGTGCAATTGGCGGCGGCAATTGGGAAGAAAAAAAAAAAGCCGTGATCAGTGGTGGCAATTCAGCAGCAGGTCCTTCGCTCCTAGAGGGGGTGAGGGACCTGCCGCCCCTGAATTGCCACAGGTGCTGCCCCTCTCCCTTGGCCACCCCAAGCACCTGCTTATTAAGCTGGTGCCTGGAGCCAGCCCTGGGTGTTTGGAGGAAGCCAGGGGAAGTAGCTCAGGAAGTTGTAGCTGTCCTGAAGCTGTTACAGGAGGCGCTATAGACAGCTGCAGTCCATAGGGCCCTGGGCTGGAACCCGGAGTAGAGGGTGGGCCCGGGTTCCCCCCAAACCTCCCAATTGACCTGGACTGTGGGTTCTTCCAGAGGGGAAGGTCTCTGGGCTGTTCCCCAACCCACATGGTGAATCTCTGAGGCAAGAAAATCCGCCAATAAGCGCAGGACCCACCAAGATAGAAGAGGAGCTTTGTCACTATATATAACAACGAAACAAAAAACCCAAACAACTTTCAAGAGTGACTCTCACAATATAAACATTTAAGCCCTCATTCTGAGTGGTGCTGTGCACCTGCAATGCCTAGCAAGTTCAAATATGTATTCAGATGTCATAGGGACATAAAGGGTCACAACAAAACACTTTACAAATACATCTGAAGCAAGAGGGATACCAAGGACAGAGTAGGCCCATTACTCAATGAGGAGGGAAAGACAATAACAGAAAAGGTGGCAATGACCAAAGCGTCAAATGCCTTTTTTGTTTCAGTTTTCACTAAAAAGATTAGCAGTGATCTGACAACTAACATAGTGAACATCAGTGTAAATGGTGTAGGATGTAAGGCTAAAATGGGGGGACGTCAAGAATAACTTAGACAAGTTATATGCCTTCAAGTCAACAATTCCTGATTAAATACATCCTAGAATACTTAAGGAACTGGCTGAAGAGATCTCTCAGCCATTAGCAATTATCTTTGAGAACCTGTGGAGAATGAGAGAGATCCTAGATGACTGGAAAAGGGCAAATATAGAAGCTATCTATAAAAAGGGGGAAAGGGACAATCCAGAAAATTATAGACCAGTCAGCTTAACTTTAACCTGAACGATAATGGAGCAAATATTGGAATAATCTGTTTGTAAGCACCTAGAAGATAATATAATAAGTAACAGTCTACATGAATTTGTCAAGAACAAATCATGTCAAACCATGGAGAAAGTCCAGAGAAGAGCAACAAAAATTATTAAAGGTCTAGCAAATGTGACCTATGATGAAAGACTGAAAAAACTGGGTTTGTTTAGTCAGGAGAAGAGAAGACTGAATGTGGTAACAGTCTTCAAGTAAGTAAAAGGTTGGTATAAAGAGAAGGTGATAACTTGTTCTCCTTATCCATTGAGGACAGGACAAGAAGTAATGGGCTTAAACTACAGCAAGGGAGTTTTAGGTTAGACATTAAGAAAAACTTCCTAATTGTAAGGGTAGTTAAACTCTGAAACAAATTACTGAGGGAGGTTGTGGAATCTCTGTCACTGAAGGTTTTTTAGAACAGGCTAGACAAGCACTCATCAGGGATGGATTACATAATACTTATTCCTACCTCCGTGCAGGGGGCTGGACTAGATAATCTATCGGTCCCTTCCAGTGCTACATTTCTATGATTTTATGTCAGTAGGACACCTGCTCCTGGGACGCTTTAGGAGGATCTTGAGAGGTGCCAAGTGCCCTCAACTCCCACCATACAGGATCAGACTGTGTGTACTCAACACCCCTCATGGTCAGGTCCTTAAATCATTTTACCTTTCAGATATCCATAGTAAAGAAAAACTAAGTCTGCAAATCCCCATAGCTATTTTTGTTAAAATAGAGCTTCTTGCCTCATCATAGCCCACCACCTCATCCCCGTTTTCCTGACTCAGCCAAACATTGCCTTCAAGGAGAGTTACATGTGTTTAACTGCTTTGTTGTATCTACAGCATATCTCCACTGAATTGAACCATTGCCGTTACAATAAATGATGATGTCACACATAAGTTATGACTTCACTGCAACGTTAAACAAAAGGAGAAGCTGGGCTGCAGAGAAGGGAACACTTACTAAAACATTATATTTGACTTTGGCCTAGTGCAGAGGACCTGTACAACTCTCTGTGCACTACATAAGGCCTTAAATTCTGCTACTTGGGGCTTCTACGGGGTATATTTGGTGCATAGGGGCTTATGTTATACAAATGTAGTTAATAGCACAATTCACTATTTACTCAACTTGCCTTTCATATATTGTCCATCTAGATAGTAAATCATTAGGGATTATTTATTTGCTTGGAGGTTTCTACGGAAACATTGCACAAGGCCCTATGCACCATTTAAGATGCATTTGAGTCAGACCCAAATCCTGCTTCTAATACCTACAGTGAATATTTGGCTTGGGTGCTGCTGGGAATCTCTGGAAGCAAGGGGGATAAATCCAGCCCCACCCAGGGCAAAAAACCAGCAATAGGTCCATTCTGTAGTAACTCAGTAGTATCCATGGCACTTGCCCCCCCTCTGCAAGGTAAATGGCCAATGTCAGTTCAGTCCTACCCATGTCTACCTCCCAAATAGCTACTGTACACCACTGTACAGGTAGCCCTCACTATAGGACTGATCCAAAGGCCATCAAAGTCAATGGGAAGACTCCAGTTGACTTAACTGGACTTTGGATTAAGCCTTTAGCTGGTGCACAGAAGGTACATAGTACCCTGCACAACCTCCCAGACCTGTACACTCCTACTCCCAGCAAACACACGGCAGAACCATACTGCTTATATGAACATTGTATATGAACTTATATGAGCTCATACTGCAGTTGGGCCCTTTTGCCTAGTATAGAGTGAGTGGGCAAGATTTGACAGTTTTTTGCTCACTGACTATTGGCCTAATTGCTAAAGCAGAAAAATGGGACTCAGGAGAATGTTATTCTGTTCCAGGTCAGCTGCTGATTTTCTGTATGATCTTGGTAAGTCCTTTAACATCTCTGTGCTTCAGTTTACCCACTTCCCTACCTTATTGTGCCATTGATTTTTATAAAGCATTCCAAGATGCTCAGATAGAAGATTGTGTAGAAATGCAAAGTAGCATGTAATGTATTAATCAGGGGAATTGTCAGCCAGGTAGTTACTCCAAAAGTTGGCAGTTTGTTTCTTCCCTCTTAAGACATTCTTCTAAGAGCTTTTAATATACACGTATTTTACATTCAAAGTGAATTTTTCTCTGGCAGTGGCAGAAATTGTTCCTTAGCACAGTGTTTGGTTTTAAAGGGCCATTTTAGTGTAGAAACAGCAAGAAGTTACAATCCTACCTCCTCCCAAGGAAGCCACCTGTTGGGTTAGTTGGGTGTGCAAATTTCCTAATGACCAGTTAGAAGCACTCATTAACATTTCTCTTGGGCCAACAGTAGCTTGCCATTTTCAAAGACAAAAACCTCTAATTAAAAATAATTTAAATGTATAATAATGTAGTTTAACACCCAGTAAACTTTCATTGTTTAAGGAATTAGCCAGGATGGGTAAAGAATGGTGTCCTTAGCCTCTGTTTGTCAGAGGGTGGAGATGGATGGCAAGGAGAGAGATCACTTGATCATTACCTGTTAGGTTCACTCCCTCTGGGGCACCTGGTATTGGCCACGGTCGGTAGACAGGATACTGGGCTGGATGGACCTTTGGTCTGACACAGTATGGCTGTTCTTATGTTGTCTGTAAAAATCAGCAGAATAATAAATATTTAAACTCTTGAAACTTGGACTAAAGGTTTTCATTTGACCCATTTTACCTAATGTGCTTTGCATTTCACACAGTGGGCTAAACTCACCTTGCTGGGGAAGGAAGATACAAATTGTGCATTTCTTGGGGCCCTTGATCTTCAAGAAGCCCCTGAACGGCTTTCACATCTATGGAAAGTCAGGTAACGTTTCCACTGCTCCACTCTTGGAGGTTCTTCTGTGGAGAACAGCTTTCATTATCACTGGGCTCTCCATAGAAGCCTTGCTGGCATAAGTTGCATTGGGAATGCACTCTACCAGCTGCCCTGAAAACAGCCTCTCTCAGGCAGCACCATCCTCCTTTTCAGGATTTATTGGTGCCATATGGGACCTTTGGCAAAATGGAAACTGCAGCCACCTTGAATTTGCAGCTACCTTCCTCCAGAGAAACCTCTTCATAAACTAGAAGTGAATCTGACCAATTGCTCTGAGGCATGTAGTAACTGCCATATTTGAAAGCCTAGCACCTAGCAGTCAAAGTCTGGCATCTGAGGCTAGAATATAAGTTTATCATCTTAAAATGGCATGAAAGTGGATTTATATTGCGATATTTATGTTGTTGTAATAATCTTGGCCATAGTAAGGAACTCAGAATGTGCACTTTACTGTATATTCTTATGACCTTGGGCTCAAAAATGAGGCACCACAGTTAATTTTGGGAAATGCTATCAGTGTTAGTGTTAGTCTGGGGAATACTGTGCATTTTTAACCTACAGGGTAGGCTTAGAATCTCGCTTCCCCATATTCTGTATTTTTTTTTTTACCTGACTGTCCATTTCTTGTCTTGCAGGTTACTGAGGTTATATAAACATGCAAGATTGTGAATGGAGTCACAGACAGGGAATGAATCAGCCTGAACAGCTCTTGGGAGGTCAGAGGAGCTGCTGCCTGTCTGTCTCAAGGACACCCATCCTCTGCAGCGTCTCAGCACCAGTATAATTTACAATTACCTTTCTCAGAATATCAGATGCAACAAAATTCTCATGTCATGCATCTCTAAAAAAGATGGTTACTAAGAGAAATGATCTTAAGTAGTTGCACTGTTATGATGAGGAGGGTAAAAATGCTGGAAACCTACAAACTCGGTCCTTTATCCTTGTTAAAAGTGGAATATTGTAGTGGTCACTTTGAAAACAAGCATACTGACTCTGCAGAAGTCCAAGAAAAGATGGAGTTGGAACCAGTGGAGCATAGTTGGAATTAAAACTATTATTTCTCAGAGAACAAGGTAAAATGGAGGCTGGCTATACTGTAGCTTCCTAAGAAATAAGACTTAGAGCCAGAGATACCTGAGTAATGGTGGAAAGCATGTGTGGATTTATTTTGTTTTCATTTTCTGAAAATTGTCAAGATTCTGAAAATTCAAACAATTTCAACCAGCTCTACTCAGAGCCTATTCTTTAAGGTTAGTCAGGTGTTGAAAGGCTGCTAGGCTCTGGCTGGGAATCTCCATTACGGGTCATTGTCTTGTACAACAGGAAGGAGAAACCCTATAAGCAAAGCCAGAGAAAAAAGAGCTATATATGACTAAGTCTGCAGTGTATCAACCAGTAACTGCTATAGTTTAATAAAAACTCCTTTGGATCCTAATGTACTAAGATTGGATTCCCATTCCTCAGGGATTCCTCCAATTAAGCTTGAATTCTAGGGCAGAAGGTGATGGCACTGGTGATGTGTATTTCATGGACTATTATACAATTCAGGATGGTTGTTTTGTGGGACACTTTAATAGAGCTGCTGTCAGCTGTTCAGGAGAAGTTGTTTTTTAGCTGTGGAAAACAAACCACTCCAAGCTTGCAAACACCTTGTTGTCTGCCCCTTAGGCACATCTGGCAGAGAGACTGCTGCTGCTGACAGGAACGCTCAAGTCTGATCCCACTGCTCCCAGGATGAAACAGTTAGGTGAAACTGATGTGAAAGAGCAGAAGGCAGCTTGAAGCACAAGGAGAAATTGTCTTTTTCTATGAAATATTTCTGTGAACTGAGGGGAAAAGGGGGATTGGATAAGATTTTTTTTTTTTTTTTTTACAGTAGGGACTGGTGAGCTGATTTTTTCCCCCCTTTCATCCTTTATTTTTTTCTTTGACAAGGTCTGTAAATATGTCAAATAATATCAGTAAGTCATCCACACAAGACTCATCCAAAAAGGTCACGGGGAGAAAAAAGGTCCATTCAACACTTTCGTATTAATATAATCATTATTCTTATGCTTCATTTTCTCTATTATGCCTCATTTTATAGAATTTTTCAGGCAAGTAAAGATTTATTATCTTTTTTTCCCCCCAAGCAAAAGGATATTTCAAACATAGTTTTTTAATCATGGAAACATGGAATTGTATCATTTATGCAATTAAAAAAGGTTGTGGGTTGGATGAAAAATAGATATGTCCTACCCCAGATTATACAATCACCTCATTCACATATGAGGGAGAGGAAACACCTTTCAATAAGTTGTATTGGGGAGTATTACTCCATGCGGTCTCAATATGAAAGAAAACTGTCATTCAACCTAAAATGAACATATATCATATTTTATACAGATCTTTTTTATAGATATTGGACAAAAACCATCCCTGTCAAATTTGACTGACTTCAGGAGAATTACAACAGCTATCGGTTTAACCATTTATTTTGAAGCCCCCTCCCCGCCAAATTAAAAAAAAATAATAAAAAATCACCATACCCAGAGTTTGTGCAATGCATCAGAAATGGTGGAAGGGGTGAATAACAGTGAGATTCTTTCAACAACACTGAGCAGGGATAGAAAAGAATTCACTTCATGTCATTGTTTTCCTCCATTTCCCTCCTCAGACATCACTTCAATCTCTTGCCTTTCAGCACCGTATAGACACACATGCAGGCACGCTTTCTCTTCCCCCACCCCTTCAGTGCAATACACAATTCCCTTACCTGTTCTGACAAGAAATTCACGTTGCAGTCACACGCCAGAGGCCATGGTTACACAAAAGTCACAGGTCAATAAGAATCACTTACACTTCCTATGAGCCTTTTCATCCTCTCTTCCTCCTGTGGAAGGCAGGGCCTCAGAAAGGAAAGAAAGAAATGTCATGGTCCTCTTTGCTAAAAATCCCCCAAGCCCACAATTGGAGGCTCCCTAACCTTCTGTTACCTTGCCTTAAGGAAAGTGGCCTTTTTCTCTTGGCCTCCTTCACCCCCAAGGAGTTCTTCATCCCTTCAAGAAGTTGGTCACTGACTTCTCTCATGATTTATAAGAAAGTAGAAGAGATTAGTCAGTACTCTTTTTAAATTGTCTCTTACAAGTAAGCCAATAAAATGATCTACATTGTATCACAGTTCAACATATTTGACATCTGCTCTGTAATAAAATTCACTTCATACATATGCTTCTTCAAGCTCATACATATGCTCCCCACAAGCATTCCCAGGCTGCTCTTCTGAGCCGTTTTGGTAACATATCCATACTATTATGATACTGGTATTTAAATGGGCATCCTTTCCTGGCACCTGTGGCCTACTGACTTTTGTGAGCAACCATGCTTGGTGAAGATATTACCATAAACTTCATTAGTAGAGCTGGGTGAATGCCACAAGCATTTGCTCATATTTAAAAATGAGTTTGCTGGGATCATGCTTGAACCCTTTTTTGGACGTGCTTTCCACATACCTTGGAGCAATCATATTTGGCTCTCACAATTGCCTCTGGCAAGTGAATGATTGCTTGATGCAGGAGGGGCAGGATTCCCCAAATACCTTCCCAGAGACCCAGCACAGTACAAATGAAATTACAAGAATCTGACTGCACCCTTCACCACTAGTACCAGTTATGTCCCTGATATTGGTGATGACATTAAACTGCAGACTTGAAATTGCAGTAATACCCTTGGTGTAATTTATATGGGATGGATGCTGACTAACACAGTGGGGCTTCTCATACTCTTCCTGGCAAACAGTCAGCCTTAAAGCCACCTTTGTATGGAAGCAGAGGCTATTCAGGTAATCGGGTGCTGGCAGTGTAATGCATACTGAACACAGGTGGAAAATCAACATTAACTGGTTGTGTTCTCATTTCAGATATGGGGCAGCTGGCTATACATAAGAGGGTGTGGATATGTGGGCACAATATTGTGTTTTGGGTGCATAGGCACACAGCCAGGTTGCCCAAGAGCTCCCAGCTGGCATTCGGTGGCACAAAAGAATGGATAAATAGCTTGGAAAAGGAATTAAGGAGAGGTGCTTGGTAATTGAGTGAACTGGGGGTGGTTGGAGACTCCTCTGATTGATACAGCAGGGAGCCAACCCCGCATCATTATAGTCCACCTTAACCCCTCCTACAAGCAGTAAGATCAGTAAGGTCCAGACAAGGGAATTGCTGGAGGGACCTAGATGAAAAGGGGAGGAAGCTGGTGGAAGCCTCCCCGCCCCCCCCCCCCTGGAATTGGTAAGGTCCCAGCAAGGGAATTGCTGGAGGGACCTGGATAAAAATGGGGGGAGCTAGGGTAAGTCGTCCCCCCCCCCCGGAATTGGCTGGAATGGGAGGATCCCAGCAGTGGATCTGATGGAGGGACATGAATGGATAGGTGGGGGGAGGGGTGAATTGCAGGGCTTTTCACCTGCACTGCACATTTTATCTGCCGGGTTAATCCCAGACATCTAATAATTTAGATTAAATTATTAGATGTCTGGGATTAAACCCATATCTAATGATTAAACCCATATCTAATGTCTCATGTAATTCTTTTGGCATAGCCAGACAAATCCCCACACATGAGTTGCACCAGGCACAAAAGGACCGGTCCTAAGGAGCTGGCCCTACATTTGTTGAGTCAATTATTTACTGTGAATTACATCCTTAGTTCTACTCATTATACCTTGGATCTGTGATAATGATGGTGAGTACAGTAATGTTTGCAGCAACCATCCCATTTCCTCTTACACTAACTATGCATCATGAGGATAGGTAAGTACCGCTTAGGGATGGAGGGTTCCTGGATTGGGGCTTCATATTCCTGCACTGCTGCTTCATTCCCTTTGCTTTACAAAGAACATTAATTTCATAGAGTTGATGCCAATCTTTTCTTCTATTATTCTGTTAATTAAATTCAGCACTCCTGGTTAGAGGTAAAACAAGTGCTGTTTATACACACACACTTTTAGACAGGCATTAACATCCCAGGCACCTGTCACCAAAAGTAGCAGCAGGCAATTAATCACATTAATGGGGCATTTGGCAACTGAAAATACCCTATCACCAGCAGGTGCAGTTAATTCTGTCTCATCTCAACATTCAGATTGTGAATATGAACTCTGAAAGGCTGACCAAAGGACTTGGATACATCACAGAGACGACACAGGACACTTATTGAGGTTGCTATCAAAATGTCGGCATCTGCCAACACTTACTACCAATGTATGTTGGAATAGAAATATGTGTCAGAACCATGTAGGATCTCTTAGCAAACGCTGCCTTCTGTTGGTCATCATTGCAGTTTTGGAAGCATCCACAACACTTTCATCCGTCCAGTGATAGAATGAAGGCATATTTCATAGGGGACACACATGGGTTTGGGCATGGAAGAAGGAGCCTCCTGATGGGTATCTGAACAGGGGAAAGAATTAATTCTATGTTCCTTTCCAATGGGTCTTGACAGGTCCAGTAGAACTAGGGGACTATAACAGGCTAAGGAGGCACCTTTGCGAAGCCTGCTGAAGTATTCATCCAGAAACATATTGATAGAACCTTTTCTTCCCAGAAAAGTCTCCTTCCTTTATTCTGAGCATGTTTATTTTGCTGCCATTCCAGCCTATGATCTCATACTGCAATGAAATCTATGGGTAATGTGCCAGATTTTCACAGAAATTTGTTCAGAAATGAAACAGGACATGAGACCAGACAGAAGCCCTGGATAGCATGGAAACTGTCAATAAATGAATAAACAAACTAAGGCAAGCAGAACATTTGGCTACAACAGATTGGAGATCAGGTTCCTAGGGATTGGGAAAAAAATAGGAATGAGTCAGGATTAATTTACTGGACTAGCCAGGATGCCTGTAGATGGGACCCCTCAAGCCCTGGCTGAATAAGTATGTCCTACACTGGGAGATAGTGACTTTGATTTTAGTCCAGGATGTACAGTATAACTTTGATTATCCAAATCCCAATTATCTAAAACTCATTGTTATCCAAAACCGTTCATGGCCCTCCATGTCTATTAATTACACTGTTAAATTTCCTCAATTATCTGAAGGCTCAATGACGCATAAGAAATGATACTGCATAATTCTTGAACGTAAATTACTAATGCTGGACGATTTGTGCAAAAAGATGATGCATCATGTTTTGGAAATAAAATAAGTCTTAGGGTTGGTCTGCACAAGCAACTTATGTCAGTATAATTATGTCACCCCTGAGCGACACAGTCATACTGACCTAACTCCCAGTGTAGACATCACCATGTCAGTGGGAAGGCTTCTCCTGTTGACATAGCTACCAAGCCCTCCTGTTGGCATAGGTAGCATCTTCACAGAAATGCTACAGCGGTGCTGCTGCAGCCTCTCAAGGGTAGACAAGCCATTATTTTGATGTCTTGAGGAACCTCCACTAAGAAGGCAGTGCCTCCTGCCACTAGGACTTATCCTGGACTCTGACCATTGCAACGTTCTGATTGAGCACAGCTCTGGCAGAGGGTCACAAGGACAGCCCGGGACCTTCCCCCTTAAGAGTTTTAGGGTTAAGACAAAGACCTTGAAACATATCCCCAAATAAGTGGAGTAATTAGGTGATGTGCCCTCAGTGGCCTTTTTGCTTAAAGACTCTTTTATGCTCACAAACTCACTTTGAGCTATTAGTTTCCTTATGTTATGGATGGGAAAACAGACAACAAAGATATGATTTCTCCAAGGCTTCAGGAGTCAAGGCTTCAGAGTTACAGAAGGACTTAAACTCCAGAGTACTGTGCCCAGGCAACTATACCGGCCTCTCCTACATATATTCTCAATTACATTGTCATAAATCCAGAGTAACTCCATGGTAAACTGAAGTAACAGGGGTTATAAGATGTTCTTCATCTTAAATTTCTGAACGGCCCCTTACTTGATATGGAATGAAATAACTTTTATAAAACTTTGTGACCCATCCCTAGATCGGTTGACCAAAGCCATTTAATCATATTTTCACTGTTCTTGATCAGGCAAGAGCAAAAGTTGAGAATGAGGGAACACAGCTTGGACTGCATTATTTTTGGACTACTTTAGCATCCTGAAAGGTGTTTGGCTCAACAGAATATCTTGTAAGGATGATCAGCAGTAATGTACAAACAATACACCCCACGGAACCAGTCTTCACACACATATTCAGTCTGATTGATTGCGCCATAACTGGCAATCCTTGCTCCTAGCAGGATTTTTATGGGGAAAACAACAATTTATTTCCAAGGCCTCCAACCACTGACCTATAAGTCACAGTACTATTGGAAGTTTATGGTTATCATGTTTCAAGGGGTGTGGAAAAATGGGATAGGAGGGTGATGAGGGTAAGTGCACATTTTGAACATCTAATTTTCATGACTTTAGAACTGCCACTGGCATATAAAAGTCTTCAACTTCATCTTTAAAATTATAAACTTTAAGACATCAGTATTACTTGCTAATTCATATAACAAACTTTAATGGAAACAGTTAAACCCAACATATATTTTGCTAAAGGATCGAGATACAGAACTGGATTACTTATCTAAAATTGATATGCTAATTGCTCCCTAAGAGGTTTACCTGCAAAGTTGCCCCTTCTCACTACTCTTAGTATTGGCTTCCAGGGTTTTGAATTAAGAGTGATCAGAATAGACAAACTCTGGTTAAGAACCCAAAGGGTTATGCATTGTTTTAAATCAGAAATGTGTCAAACACTAGTAATCCCCTGACCCTATTATTTTATACTTGATAAGGGATCCCTCTTGAGAAAGGTTTATATGTCCCGACACATTTGGAAACATTCCTTGACAGAATAAATTCTTTGAGGAAATACATCAAAACTCTGTTTATCTCTACAGCTGCTCCCCTAAAACCTGTCAGTGCTAATAGCATCAAATCTTGGATTAAATAAGTTCTATGGAGAGACAGTGCGGCCATTTTTATATTCAAAACACACACATACTATCAGAAGAACCTCTACTACAAGAGCGGGGAACAGACAAGGAGAGATTATAACAATGTTCTTTCAGCATCCAGGAGACTCTGACTCAGGAACTTTCCCAGAGTACTACTCAGCTCTTGTTACATAGTCTGTATACACTCGGACATGTTTCTTCCAAATTATAATTATAAAAAAACGTCTTTCATGAATACAGCCTAGCTATTATTTCATGTATGGATGGATGTACATTTCTATTTACTGCAAAAATTGTGATTTGTGGTATAACAAAGCAGAAAACATTACCTTTAAAATGATGAATAGTAACTCTGATTCTGTAGGTGATAGTAATGAGTACAGATTTTGCCTTCCTCCTGCCTTCTGGTTTTGCACTTCCCAGATAAAGACATACTAAATTGCAGTTGTTTTTTATACTTTATTTTTGGAAAAAACATGTTGAAGTCTGTATAGACAACACTGAAAACTGAGACTAAATTCATCATCTGTAGTTTCATTTTAGAGCTGACTGCTACATTACTTTCAGCATGAATTGATTTTTCACCTATTTCTCAATACTGTTGGCATTTATATTAACACTGTTATTGATAACAAAAGCTTGCATTATTATCTACCTAGGGTTTTATTGACCATGTTGAACCCCGTATATAATGCAGTGAAAGATTTTTGGACAGATTGTGCTCTCATTAACACGAATGTGAATATGTGGCAGCAAGGTATTGCCGAGAAGCCATAGACATGCCCCCTATGCTGGCACCTCTACACCATTGATCTTACCATGAGTGACCATCCCACAGCCAGCTACTTCAGTTTTAGGGAGGCTTTGTGCCAGTGGTCTGGGGCAAAGCAATGTAGTGAAGCCTAGGATTTGGGCCATGATTTATTTTATACCATAAATATTTTTGTAGTGGGGAAAAAGCTTTCATCACTGATATTTAAGGAACCATGAAAACATTTCTATTTCTCTTAAGTTTAATAAGCTACTACTTTTCCCCCAATCATCCATACTTTGCCTCAAACTAGTGATGCATCCTTTTAAATATGAGGGTTAAAATTTCAGCAACCTCATACCAGAGGCCCCAAAATGAATATTTTGAAATACATATACACTTAGCATATAATTATGCATTCCTTATTCTGCCAAAACTCAGACTGAGGCAGATCCTGATACTCTTAGTAAGAGTAAAAAGCACTTTACTCCAGAAGTATTAATGTTGGCTTCAATGGGACTACTCAAGGAGTGAGGGTAAGGGTATCAGAAATAGGGCCACTCACAGTACTAAGGGAATATCTACATTTTAACTTGGTGTGCATTTTATGTATCCTCATTAAACGATCTGCAAAAAAGTGTCACACTGTCATTCAGACACACTCAATTGTTGTTCTGTAATCAAATTAATGTTGCCTTGTATCTTTGCAGCCACGCAGCACCAAGCTGTTCCTTTGTGCTTTCTGGGATTGTTCATGCTCCACATTCTAAGACTTTTGCCAGATGGCAATGGAATTCTGAGGTTTGGGGTCAAACAGAATAATTCCCATGCTTCCTGTTCTTTCAACCCATCATCCTTCTTGTTTCTGTGATCCAGCACCATTTTCAAAGGGCTGTCAGGTAGCATGGAAGACAAATTGATGATAGCTTCGATCTTAGGGAAGCTCACCACCCTTGATTGCTATTAGTCAGTTGCTGACCGGTTTGATGTTGGTAGATCAACCGTTGGGGCTGTTATGGAGACATGCATTGCTATCAAGGAGGTGCTGGGCTCCCAAGTCATAAGAGTAGGCAGTTATTAATGGCTTTTCATTGTTGGGGTTCCCCAATTGTACAGGGCCCACTGATGGGACCCATGTTCATATTCTTTGTCTCCCCCCGACCAAGCCTTGGAGTTCATCAACAAAAAGGGTATTTCTCCGTGGTGCTGCAAGGCCTAGCTGATGGTTCACTAGTATTTATGTGGGAAGCTGAGAACAGGTTCATAATGCCAGGATCTTTAGAAGGTCTGGATTTTTTAATGCAGTGACCAATGGGACTTTTGCACCCATTGTCTATATGGTTATTAATGATGTTGCCATTCCTCCAGTCATTCTTGAAGATACAGCTTACTTTTTCCTCCCTTGGCTTATAAAACCTTGTACTGGACAATTGGAGTAGTTCCAGCATGGCATGAAATGTGCATTTGGAAGACTGAAATGTATATGGATGAGCCTGATGTTGAGGCTGGCTGCTGATGAAGAACATCTTCTTATGATGATGGCTGCTTAATGTGTTATGCAGAGCCTTTGTGACAGCAAGGGACAGAGCCTTGTATGTGGATGGGAGCAGGAGACAGACCCTTAATGAATGTTCTGAACAGGCAAAGACTTCTACAAAATGATGCTACCACTGAGGAGCATATAACGAGGGGTGCATTGTGCTCCTATATAGAATGTAGAGTATAGAATGTGTGAGAAATGTATCTAGATTTTTGTGTTTATTAAGATAAAGTACATTAAGAATAGAGACATAAAATGTACAGTTGTGTGGTTTGTAATGCAGTGCTTTTAATATCTTTAATATGCTTGTTTTAATGGTGTTATTGTGACTGTGTGGATGTTATGACAGCGATGCTCCCCAATTGAAAGGAGAGTCCAAACCCAGAAACATGAATGCAAGGACATTGCCAACTACTTTTTAAAACAGAAAGACACCAATATGAACTCTGTTAGCATTAAAACAGGTACTGAGCAACCCTATTGCTGTGCAAAGGCCATGTGTTCCAGGAACATTGTCTACCTCTCCATAGACCAATGTCCTTTTATCTCTGTTTCTCTCTCCTCTTCCATATGCTGCTGATATGGTGAAAAATAAAGAATAAGAAAAAAAGTAAATTTACAATAAAAGTGCCTTTACTTAAAAGAGTCTCCTTTCTGGTTTAGCCATGTGATGCCGTTGTTTTTGTGTGGGAGACAGGAGTCAGCTGGGTGGAGGGGGAAAAGATGAATAAATGCCAGAGCAGGAGGGTGAGGGCTGGCCCACAGCAAGTTTACACATTTTTGTGTCTTCATATTATTGTAAAATTGAACAGAGAGTTTGTCCAGTCTATATCATGGCCTTTGCATTTAGCAATGGGGGGAGAGTGGGGGCTAACAGCAAACAAGATAGAGAAAAGTTAAACCAACATTGTGTATTCCCCCACTCATATTTAAGCTGTATTTTGATATATCATTTAATATTTCAAGAATTGGTACCATCCACCGTATTGGTCTCCATTGTGGTTCAGCCTCCAGCTTTGAACATAGGTGGTTCAGGACCTCAATGACTCTGTCTAAACCAGGGTTCGCCAGGCTCACTGACTTGCCCAATTCTAGGGTGCATGGATTAGTCAGGGTGTCCACAACAATCTCTTGTACAGTGGTGTCACATTTAGCAAAGACATGGTCAAGCTTGTCAGAAAAGGAGCAGATAGTGGTGCCGCTTTGTACAGTCAAATTATACTTTGCATGTCTATAACCCCTTTGGCTTACCATAACACTGGAGAGTATTCCGGTTGTGCTTCTTACAGAGCATTTTTCATGATACCGTCTTGTATATCTGTGCTAAGGTACTGCTGGACAGATGGGAAAATAAAGTTTCTCTCCCCAGAGGTCTATATCCAGAATCTCAATATGGGACCATGATATAGCAACATGAGGCATGACTGGAGAGTTATCATGTGTATTACACACAGATATGTGAAGTTTCCAAGAGCTGGAATCACAAAGGATGGCATCTGATTGTGTGTGACTATTTAAACAACAAGGTGACAGCCCGATCAGTAAAGCAGGTGCGCACAGGGCCGGTGCAACCATTTAGGCAAACTAGGCGGCCGCCTAGGGCGCCTAGTGGTTGGGGGCGCCAAAAAGCCCGCTCAGGCGAGGAGGTGGAGTGGAGGTGAGCTGGGGGTGGGGAAAGAGGAGGGCCGCCCGCAGTAACAGGGGGGGGGGGGGCGCACAGGGGAACCGCTCCCTGCCCCAGATCACCTCCACTCTGCCTCCTCCGCTGAGCACATAGCCCCCGCTCTAAGTCTCCTCCAATCGGCACCGCAAGCCTGCGAGGGGAGGAGAATTAGAGCGGCACTGGCATGCTCAGCGGAGGAGGCAGAGTCAAGGTGAGCTTGGGCGGGCTCCCCAGGCAGGGTTAGCTGCCGCAGGGGGGGAGTCTCCCCAGGCAGGGTTAGCTGCCGCGGCGGGGGTCTCCCCAGGTGGGGTTAGCTGCCGCGGCGGGGGGGCTCCCTGGGCGGGGTTAGCTTCCACGGGGGGGAAGTCTCCCCAGGTGAGGTTAGCTGCCGTGGAGGGAGGGGCTCCCCGGGCGGGGTAAGCTGCAGAGGGGGGGTAGCTCCCTGGGTGGGGGGCTGGGTTAGCTGCTGTGTGTGGGGGGTGTGGTTAGCTATGTGGGGCGGGGGGGCACAAAGTGGAAGTTTCGCCTAGGGCCTTGCACCGGCCCTGGGCGCACATATACATAGACAGGCAATCCAGATAGTTAGCAAACCAGGATACAGGAGAGAGGACTTGGCAGATGTGAGACACTCCCTACAGAATGTGGATGGATGCAATGCTTACTTTGCTGCAAGTGAACTCATCCCGCATCTAAGTAAATCCACTCCCGAAGTGGGTTTGATAATGTGTGTTAAAACGCATGATAATTTGTGGATTCAAGGCTTTTTAAGACAAAAGATCTCAAGTTGACCCACAACAAATTTGAAGTCTAGACAAGCCGTGGGTCTGATTCTACCACCCTTACTCCCGTGGTCTAGTCATGGATGGAAGTACTTTTACATAAGGGTGATGAACTCTGGCCTTGTGATAGTTTTCCATGAGTTGGGAGAGCAGAGCAGGTTCCTTAAGATAAAAACAAACACTGAACAAGCATTACAAAAACGTCCTTCATCTGTGTGCTATTTACAGCACATGCAACTCCACCCTGAATTTTGGGATTGATTTTTTAAATAAGACTTTATTAAAAATAAAATATTATTTTCACCTTTATTTGTTTAGTATTTATCAGAATATACATATATAAATCAGACGGATGAAACAAGTTCTCTAGCTATGATGTATGTATAAATCAGTAGGTTGATAAGAGTAATTTTTAATGCATGGACAATCTATATCCTACCTGATGCCTTCAGGGTCACAAACCAAATGTTCATTTGTTACCCAGATAGAGATTCATTATTCTGACTGAAACAAACAGGATTACCTGTTTATCAATTCAACATAATCTATTTTTTATTGAGCAATATATTACATTGCTGAGCAGAAAGTTATCCTTGCTTTGTTTATGTGCTTGCCTATTTTAAATGCTTATTATTGTAAAAGAATAATTTTGCTTTAATTATGAAGAAGAGAACCACATCGTTTTATTAATTTCAGGATTTATGCCAAGTTGGAAACAGAATATAAAACATGGAATCAGTTGGTAGTTGACAGCAGCTTTGTTAGCACTTCTATGATATTTTATTGGGAAATAAACTGGATGCAGAAATGGATATATTATTGTTAAAATTTGCATACCGACATTATTTTGATCAAAAATAGCTCATGCCATTCTTATTCCTTTTATTAAAAAAATCTGAACATATTTTTGTATGGTCCAAGATGCAGACATTTGTGCTTGATTTTTGGGAGTCAACCACAAAAAATATTTTAGTAGGTTAATTAGTTGGGATCATGCTTTAGCCTGCATTCACATGAGAGGAAGGGACAGGAATCCTGAAGATTACAACTAGGGTCATGCAATGGATGAGTTCAATGTGGGATTTAGGATCTGGAAGGGACAGAACAGATGTATCGACCACACATTTACTTTCATGGGTAAATGATGCTGACTACACTATGTGACACTATGGTCTGTTACATAGAATATGCTCATTTTACTATTAACTCACCCTCATTTGTCTCTTTCCTGTGCTACCAGTATCTTGTCATAAACATAGGGCCCGGTGCTGTTACTCACTGTTGAGGAAGCCCGCTGTGTCTGTGTGAAACCCACTGATTTCAGTATATTTCTGTGCAGGTACAGGGGTTTGCTTGTGCAATTGATTTTAGGATCAGGACCCTAGAATGTAAACTCTGCAGTCTTTTTAATTCATATTTGTACAGCTCCTAGCACAATGGGGCCCTGATCTTTGATTATTGTTCTGAGATGCTATCATGATACAAATAAACAATAACATCAATAAGGGGAAATCAAGTTATTAGCACAGCTAATAACCTCCCCATAATATTCTTCCAAGTATGAAAATAATGATCTTGAAGCATTATAACCTTGAACATGACATGTTCTCTTCATTTTCTCTCTTGGCCTTATTGTGCACTTCACAAAGGCTGCCGTCAGCATCATTGAGAGTTTGGGGTGGGGTGGGGAATTCAAGAGCCGGGCCCTCTCCAGGTGTTTTGTAAAATGGACGTAATAAACCCTGCAGTAGATAGCATCATGACAGGCCATTAAACCCAAACAGCACCATCTCTACTAAGTATCAGAGGGGTAGCCGTGTTAGTCTGTATCTGTAAAAAGCAACAGAGGGTCCTGTGGCACCTTTGAGACTAACAGAAGTATTGGGAGCATAAGCTTTGGTGGGTAAGAACCTCACTTCTTCAGATGCAAGTAATGGAAATCTCCAGAGGCAGGTTCCATACTGATTTATACCTGCCTCTGGAGATTTCCATTACTTGCATCTGAAGAAGTGAGGTTCTTACCCACCAAAGCTTATGCTCCCAATACTTCTGTTAGTCTCAAAGGTGCCACAGGACCCTCTGTTGCATCTCTACTAAATCGCTCTGAAATAGATGTGGCTGGGGCTGACGCCGCTCTTCAAAGGGAAAGGCATTTCAAAAATAAACATTTTGGTTTTCTATTCAGAGCCAAGTTCAGAAAAGAAGAAAAACCTTAGGAGAAAGATGAAGAAGAAAAAAAATCGGGTTTCTTTTTGATTACCAACTTCAGCCCAAACCATGTCAATTTCAAAGATTTCCTTAGCAGTGCAGGAGCACCTCAGGTTTAAAGGGCCAGTTTGCCACTAGTTGCTGCAGGCTTTCCTTTTTAAGCTTTATAGGCTCAAGACCACTAGTGTTGTTTTAATATTCCTTTTAAATTAAGAACAAAGACAGCAAAAATTTTCTGTATAAAAAGGAACTATTTTAAGTAGTTAATCTGTTGTGCAAAAACATAGTACATGACATCTGGCATTTGGCTGCTGAAATCAACAGGCCTTCTAGCTCTTGTCCCAGGAAGAACCCAAGCTCATGCTTTTAACTCAGTTCAGCCACTTTAATACACAAAATGAGAAAATTACAAGTTAAAAGGATACAGTCAAGCTATTGTTTCATACAAAATAGTTGTTCACTCTTCTTGCAGTTTATAATAAACCATTGAAGGTTAAAACTGAAATCTGTTGTTTTCTCCATCCATTGCTCATTGATTTGTTATTATAGGTTGCCTCTGACTGCTGACCTGCTGTCACTGATCTATCTATCTATCTAGCTAACTATCTATCTATCTCAGAGATCAGCAACCTTTGGCATGCAGCCCATCAGAGAAATCCGCTGGGGGGCCGGGATGGCTTGCTTACCTGCAGCATCCACAGGTTCAGCCGATCGCAGCTCCCATTGGCCGCAGTTTGCCGTTTCAGGCCAGTGGGGGCTGCGGGAAGCGGCACAGGCTGAGGGATGTACTGGCCACCGCTTCCCGCAGCGCCCATTGGCCTGGAATTGCGAACTGTGGGCCAAAGGTTGCCGATCCCTGATATAGATACAGTTGAAGTATTTCTTTTGAAAACAATATACACCATATTATGTGAACTTTTCAAACACATATAGGATCAAGAAATTAATCTAAATTCAGGGCCTCCTAAGTTTGATGGTATCATCTAAGGTTGTCTTAGTATCCTTGATTCAGTCCTTGTTATTGACATGTTTGAGGACAGTATGTTTAGTAATAATCATGCAGATCCAGACCCAGGGTAATATGGAGAGAGCTGAGCAAATAATTCACAGTGAATAATTTACTGAAGCCTTGTTTTCTGCTTGTGGAGTGTCAATGAGCAGATTGTGATTCCCTGGAATTTTATTTGTTGTTCAAATTAACACAACATGTTTTTTTTTACAAGTCATTTTATTTTCACTGTATGGATTAATAGGAAATAGTTTACTAAAGTGTATCTTATTCTTGATATTAAAAATTAGAGCACTGTTCCATAGCTTCCATTGGGCACATAAGTCACATGGTATTGTATCAGATTCTTGGTTAGATCATTGTAATATCTGTAATTGAGAGGTGGACCTTTGAATCGTTCAGGGAGAGATACCTAATGTGCAAGATTAGGGAATTTTAGAAAAAATTACCCCTTTTTCTCTTCAGGCAACCCATACATACCATTCTTTGAAAAAAGAGACAATGGAAAGATTTGCTACATTGGTGCAGAGTTTAAATTTAGTGTTCTCTGTCACTTTCATACTTTATAATTGTCTATTCCTAGCCTTGTTTGGTTCATTTAAATGTCTCTGTGCCAGAGTCCTGCCAAGGGATGCAGTAGCACTATTCCCCTAATGTGTCAAGCAGTTGGCATCCCAACCATATAAAATATAGCAGGTGCATTATTGCATTCACTGGCCAGCAATTTGGTTCATATCAGTCTCTGAAACAATGTAATTATGTTGGTTTGTAGTTGTGTAGGGTGTAATCATCAGATCCTTGTTTTGCTTGCGTAATTGCTTCTATTGCAGGGCTTGGGTTGTGAGAACCTTGACGAACTACTGTTTCCAGAAGTGTCCCTTCCATATAATAACAGACAAGCTTCACATTTGCTTTGTAGTGGCTAGATTTATCATTTGAGATTTTCTATCATTTAGACAATTGAGAGTCATGGCTTCTCCTCCCCAACGAATATGAAATAGAGTCCCATAGAATTTAAACAAGGCTCTAAAAAGGAATTACTCTAGAAAGCTATAGCTTTTAAGATTATTTCCCTGAAGTAGGATTCTAAGGGTAGGTTTTAAAAACAATCCATAGAAAGAGTATCTTTCTCTGATAAAGTCTATAGGCAAGGTTGTTAGACTATGACAGTGGTCATAAGATGTGAAAGAACTTCCAAAGAAAAAAACTCAAACAATGTCTAAGTTATTGAGATGTAGAGCCCAAATGTGCCTAGATTTAAGAGAATGTTAAAACAAAGAGATTCTCTTTTTTTCCATTCCACTTATTAAATTATAGATAAATGATTTTGCTGTCAGTGCAGCATCAATGGAAGATATTGGCAAATCAGTGAGACAGTGCCAGCATAGGTGACCCTAGATATGACAGAGCTTTGAAATAAAACATACAAAGAATATTTTCACATAACTATACTGCTAGCTCTGTGTAAAGAAATTAAAATGGGTGGTAGTGTCCAGCTGTCTGAAATACCAAGTTCTACATAGTCCAGAAACATAAGAAAATCACAATATAAAGTTTCTTTAGCTGCTGTTAAGTTTTTGGAATCGTAGCAGCGTGTTCTAAATGATGTATGAAGTATAAAATACTGACCCACCCAAGCAGAAAATATAGAGAGGGCTTTACATCTACTTTGGTGCTATTGGCTGTGCTATTTACCTCAGAATCAATACAAACACTCCAAACAAAATAAGCACCCAGCAATCCATCAGTCAAAAAGATTTTTAAAAAATCCATATATAATATTCCTTAAATTGGGGTGTGTAGAGATATGTTTGTGGAAGATTAGAGACGCTCCCTCATAAGGGACAGTGATATGAATATAGGACTTTAGAAATGTGCCCTAGAAGCTGGTGTTGAGAATATAGTGTCGCTGTGTTCAGCAATTTACCACAGAAGTTCTCTAGTTTGTTTTATTAAAAGTTTTATTCCTTTCTCATTGACTGGTTTGTTGTTCAATGAACTCCAAGAGCATTACAGGGTGGCTGTGATTTGTGATTTGTCCCTTTCCCTTCATTTTTCCTGCCATATTTTACTCTGCTGGTCTTTCCCACCCCCCCACCCTTCCCCATGCTGAATATGAGAGAGAGAGAGAGAGAGAGAGAGAGAGAGATTAAAAAAAAAACTAATTTCCAACAGGAAAAAAAAAGGAGGTAAATTTCCAAAAGTGAGCTTTAAAATTACATCCTCAACTTTGGAGGCCATGATTCTCCACAGCAACAATAGTATCATTAAATGTTTAGAAATCCTACTGGGGTTTCAGCATGATCTCTCTGAGGGGAGGGATAGCCATGGGGTTAAAGCACAGGAATGAGAGTTACATGATGGGGGATCTATTTCCAGCTCTGTCACAGATTTTCTGTGTGAACTGGAGCAAGTCACTTATCCACTCAGGGCCCAATTCCATGAGATAGGGAGTGCCTCTTAAGAGGCACTTTAGGAGAAGCCCTGTGAGCACATCACAGTTCAGGGCTCTCAGTTTGCTCAGTAATACCCACCTGTTAATGTGTTGTGAGGTTATAGATTGTTTTAAGGATCACGGATAGTAAATGCAGTAGAAATGCTTTTTAATTTCAAATTTTAATTTTTTTTTAAATATAATTCATGATAAACTATTCCTTTTTCTTTTGGTTTTTAACTTCACATTTTAGAAAAGTTGCTTGTTCATCAAAGAAAGAAAGAAAGAAAGAAAGAAAGAAAAATCTACTTGCAGAGGCAGGAAGTCTTAGAAAAATCCATATGACATGGATCAGGTAGCTGAGTTTGAGTTAAATAGAATACTTTACAGTCTTCTTTCTGTTAGTCCTTCCAATATACCTCACCTCTGACGGTCTTGGGGAACTACCACTAGAGGTATAAAGCAGAGCCACCTTCACCTCTATTCAGCCTTTGGCCTCTCTGCTGAGATTGCCAATAAGGGTGCTAGCTAGCACTAATTGTGAATCTGACTTTGGACACATGTTTACAGAACAATAGGATCTGGAAAATGGAAGATGTATTAGTTTGTTTAGCCCATCTCTATTCCACTGGAAAAAGTGTTATACTTTTCCTAGTGATTTACCCAATCTAGTTGTAATTGTGTCAAGAAATGGGACTTCCATTTCTCTTCTTGGGAGAGTATTCCCCAGTCTACTACATTTCACGGTTAGGAAGTATTTCCTGATATTCAGCCTAAATTTACCTTGTCTTGGTTTTCCCCTAATTACTCCTACATATGCAGCCTTTTATAACAAATGCTTCTGTTCTTCTCTTTTATGAGCACCAGCTAGATTATCTGAGTTAGACAATGGCTATCTTTGTTCTCCTTCGATACCTTGCATAAAGACCCACACAAACAGCACCAAGTGGTCATCATATGATGGTAAATTTCACTCACTAACAAATTAGGCTGGAGCTGAACTGGTGCTTAAAGGTGACTTCAGTGGGACTTAAGAATGTTGTTAACATTAAGCACACAGTTAAAGTGTTTTCTTGAATTGAGGCCTATGGCTATGGCAAGTTTTAAGTCAACCCTTTAATTCTTGCTTCATTATTTTCTTGTGCTGACTTTTTTTTTAAAATTGTGTTTGTGTGTGAATAAACCTTTCCATTGGCATAGCATTGGGTTGGAAAGAAAGGCAATATCTTTTAAGAGCTGAAGAGAGACCCTTAACAATATTTTAATCTTTTTTGTATTGAATAAAACTGACAGCTCCCCAGGCAAGGCTGAATTCTACAATACAATACAGTAGCTCCACAGCATGGGTTCCTAGAGATTATAGTATATTCATGCATTCAGGGGAAAGTGGATAAAATAAAATATTGCTTCCAGCTCCAAAACAAACAAAAGGGATTTTTGAAATTTTGCTAGAGAAACATGCTCCATGGCAGTGTATTTAAAAAGCTTGAGTTATTATGCCAAGGTTGTCCTTGTAGGGCTTGAATAATTGAGGCATGTGCCGCAGCTATTATACTGTGTATAAAGAAGACTTGAGAACCACAGAATCACAGAAAATATTAATTTCCTATTAGTTCTCCCTTAACCAGGGCTTGATGTAGGGGCAGGCGACCCAGGCAATGGCTTAGGGTGCCGGGCTTGGGGGAGGTGCCAGGTTCGGGATGGTGTTTTTGCTGTTAGTAACAAAAGGGAAAATAGAATGTTTGAAGAAAAATGTATCAGGTATCTCTCTGTGGATTCATTTTTCACTAACCTTTTAAAATGTTCTGGACCTTTGTAGAATCTCGTGGAACATTCCAGACTTTCTGAGAACTACATTTTCCCTCAAACCTCCTAGAATGTTGTCAGCCATGCCCTCGTAGGCATATAAGGGGTGGGGTGTCACCAATCAGTTAGTGAATATAAGAACGAACTGAAGTGAAGTGACAGCTCAGCTGTGATATTGTGAACCTTGTTTTATAATCTGTGAAAGTGTATTTATGTTTTAAGACTTGAAGAGTAACTATTAAAGAACATATTTAATGAGATGCCAGAGATGTCTATTGAGCCCCTGTCTATGCAACAATATAAAAGTAATGTCTGATGACTTTCTAAGACTGGGGAACATGGACTTTTGCTTTCCCTAATACTTTGTGTTTTCAATACAAATGCAATAAAAATAAGGTATTCAGACGTTTAACAAAAGGTGCCGAAGATGCTTCTCATCTGGGGAGCCATTTGGTCTAGGGCTGGTCCTGCCCTTAACATTCAGTGGTCCTGATTCTCCATTTTGTTACCCTGCTGCTATTCCAGTGTAACTCCTATGAAGTAAATTGAACTGTGTCTGCATAGAAAGGATGCAACAGAGTAGAGAGTCAGACCCAGTGTTCTCAAGACCTTTAGGGCTTGATCCTGCACCACGGAAGTCAATGAAAGCTTCGTCATTAACTTCAATGGGTGCAAACTCAAGTAGTTAGGCTTCAACTATGGTAGCCTATTTTCCATTTCTAGGTTAGACAGCATTCCTGCCACCACCTCAGGGAGTAGGGAGCCCCCTGGAGACTTGGTACTACTAAATGTGGAGGGAGAATGAAGCAGAGACATGAAGGGTCCCTGCAGTTTGGCATTACACAGGAGGGTAACATGAGCCTTGAGATACTGCTCAAGCTACCAGAACCAATTAAAAATCTCAGGGATTTCAGATGTGCTGTGACTGTAGGTGCCATAACTGTGAAATTAGGGATGAGTCTTCTACAAACAGACCACAAAGGTAACAGTTCTTTAGCCCAGCTTTTGCAGGGATTCACTTAAAATAGAGCATATGTGTCACAAATGAGCCTTGGGCAATCAGGGCCAGTGTCAAAGTCAGAAAGCCTAGGGTGGGATTCAAACACCAAAGTCAGGGGTCAAGGCCAGTCTGAGTTCAGCTACCAAAGCTGAAGAAGACCCGGTGTCAAAGTGGGAGGCAGAGTTCAACTACCAAAGCCAGGGATTGGCATTGGAGTTGGGGTTCACCGGCAGAAACTAAGAGTCCAAGTCAGGGAGTGAGCTGAGAGGCAGATCCATCACTACAGCTGGCTGCTATGTCCACCTAATTGCACAGCCACTTTCTGGAACTTCTCTTTGACTTAAACAGGGTGCCTGGGCCAATCAGAGGCCATGAGGGAAGCTGTCAGTCTGGCCTTCAGAGGTGATATTTCCTCTGATGCTTAATCTCTGCAGGATCTATGTGATAATGCATATAGCCTTTCAAGGCTGCCAGGTAGTGGTGTGGCAACATCAGCCATCCTGCAGACCTGGGGTCTATTCCCTGCAGAACCTCACAATCTCTTGTTTTTTGAAGATATACATTTTAATGCCCTTTTTTTGGTTTCAGGTACCAGAGAGAAACCCAGTTGAAAGATGGGAAGGGTGTGAGCTGAAAAAATCTCAGGCTTTTCAATATTTCATTGTAGACTGTTATGACGGTGGTGGGAGTCGTGCAGAGGAAAGGGGGCTCCCTGGAGGGTTAGTGATGTTCAGAGCAGATGGGGGAGGAGGGATGAGAGAATAGAAACAGATGGGAGGGGGAAGAGAGACCAGAAAGGGAGCAGATGCGGGGGAGGGAGGGAGGAGGGGGAGGAGGAGGAGGAGAGAGAAACAGTAGGATTAATTTTTGTTGAAGACAAATATGAATTTAATTTGTAATTTAGAAATTAGACATTGCAGGATACTCAGCTTTCATCTAGTATAATAAACCACCAATAGCACCTTTAAGAAAAGGCATGACAAAATATTACTGTTGTCACCAGGATCAAGAGTTTGGGAGCAGGAGAGCAATATAGGAGAGCATCTCTGCCATAAGATTTTGTCCCTACTATATATATATAAAAAAAAAAAGTACGAGAGCCCCCTGCCAAGTAGTATTCAACTAGATGTGGATAGTAACATATCACCAGTAGACATGGAGACATCAGAGTATGCAGAGCTGGAGGTAATGGAAAGAAAAAGAGAGAAGCTCCGTAAGTGGACAATGAATATGGTTTTGAATTTGTCAGTTAGGGAGGACGGCTACATAAAATTTGAGACAAAGCAATGAGATAGCACCAGGCCATCACTAATGAGAGAAATAAAAAGCACAATTAATGTCCATATGTGGGGCATTTTTGTTTATACCAAACCATTCCATATTTTCTAACTAATTCAGTATTTTAAAGTTACATTTCACTGCCATGCTTCCTGGCAGCAGGGTGTATAGGTTGCAAGAGGAGTCTGACTGAGAATTCCACAGCTAAAAATTAATTAGTGAGTTGGCAAGCTGTCAGCTACACTTTTGTCTGTTTGCTTTTTTGTACAGAAATGAATGAGAGTATATTCCAGAGGTGTCTGAGTACAATTAAGTATCTTGCACTCTAAAATAAATATTTTATATTAGTGAACACTTTTAGGAATAGATCAGAATTTATTTGCTGATGTTATTTTCCACTGATGTCCTGTAAATGCAAATTTGTAGAAAGGAAGGAGAAAGATGTGTAGTATGAATGCATTTGGTTCATGAAATTTAATGGGCCAGATTCTGATCTCATTCACACCTATGCAAAACTAGGAGAATTCTGAATCAATAGAGCTGCTCAAGATTTATAAAGGTGTAACTGAAATCAGATTCTGGCCCAATGTAATTGGCTCTAATTTGGTACCTGTTTATGCAGTGGTAGAGTCTGTATAACCAGTAAAAGGGGGTGTTATCTTCAGCTTTATGTGCAAAAACAGCTGAATGCTTGGAGTATGAGGCATTCCACAATCATTAATAACTTGGGGAGGTACTATGGCACCCACTCCAGAATAGTAATTGTTCATGGCCATGCTGGCAGAAAATGGTGAGGATACAAGCAGCAAACAGGCATTTCCTGGCTCTTGACCCCTACGATGCCAATAATTAATTACTGCATGACTCTTTTTCGGCGCCATCTTGCATTGCAAACACATCATATTTGTTCTTTCTTGCCACTTTTCCACTGATGTTTCAATTTCCATTTCTCCTAGAAAAATCTCATAGTGTTCTTTTCTGCCATTTTTCTGCTCATGGGAAGAAGTTGGTTTCTTTAAAATGACAAATTAAGATCTTAAAAATGGTTCATCTTACTATTAAGTTATTCTTTTTGGTATGATAAATGTATGATTTAACCACTGTGGCAAAACTGGAAATATTCCTTTTTAGCATTCATTGAAGTTACTAAAATGCATAGGGCACCATGTGTGTATGTCTGGACATGCAGGCTGCACCATACTTTAGGATAGTGCAGCCTACTCATGTGGTTATGCCCAGCCTGAATTGTGGACCAGTACACAAAAGCTAGGGTGACCAGATGTTCCATTTTTAAAGGCACAGTGCCATATTTAAGCCCTTCTGCAGGTGTCCTGACTTTTTCTTAAAAATGGGCAAATTGTCCCGTATGTCTCCCCCCCAATCAGTACTGGCGGGTCCTGCTGCTGCTGGATCCCTGCTCGCCAGTCACATGCCCACCAGCGGTGAGTGGGCGGGTCAACAGGCCAACAATGCAGGTGCGTGTGCAAGGCTGGTGGGAGGGCGAAGATGCAGCATGCAGAGCAGCTGCTACCCCGGCTGGTCCATCAGCACAGTCCCTGCTGCGTGCTGGCTCTTGGCTAGCAGGGCTCCGCCCCGCATCCCGTTTCTGGCTGGCACTGGTTGTGAGCTACGCCCCCTGCAGTCAGGTTCCCTAGGCCCTGGTGCACAATGCATCCTTAGGGCTTAACCCCTTCCTCTGCCTGTGCAGTAACCAGAGGACAGGAGGTGGCTGGGTTATGTTGGTGGCTAGCAGCAGCCTGGAGGTTTTAGCTGCCTTTCGACACCGTGTGGGCAGGAAGGAACAAGCTGCTTCCAGCCATGGGGGCGGGCAGCTGCTTCTCTTCCCCCGCCTCCATGGCTGGAAGCAGCTCCTGTCCCTACACAGTGCCAAAAGGCGGCTGCTGCTGGCCACATTCTGGTGTGAACCCTGGCAGAAATCTGGGGAGGGGGAGCATGTGACCCTGTGTGCCCCCAACATGTTGTCTTGGGAAGAAGCAGTGCCAGGTACCAGGAGAGGCAGGTCCATCCTGAGGGCCCAGCCAGGCATGGAGGGCAGAGAGCACCAGAAAGGGAAGGTTGGGTCAGTAGGTTATTCCCCCGGTCTGAGAGAGGAGTACAGGAGTGTGTGTGTGTCACCCCTCCCTGTGTGAACCCTAAAGCCTTAAAGATAAGAAGGTAAATAAAAAGAATCCAACTACTCAGTATTTCTTTTTAAAATGGGCTCAATCAACTTGATGTTAATTTGAATGTTTGTACGACTGATTGCTGTTGAACTTGCTTGAATACGAGTAAATTTACCAGGTGTCCCAAATTCAGCATAGGGAAATATGGTCACCCTAACAAAAGCTGAAGTCCTGGCACTGCTTCCATCTATCACTCCCCCTCCCACTCCCTCTTAGATGACAAGTGCATCCCAGAGGTGCCCAGAGGGAACAGTCACTATACTCCCCTGTGTGCATGGATTATGATTGTCCCTGGTCCTGGCATAAGGGAAAACTCTTTTGTGCTGTCCTTACTGTACATTTGTGTTAGTGCCTGTCATGGACAACCTGCCCCTTTACTAGCCAATAGGTTTTATTTGAAAGATGTAAATTAGTTGGGATATGAATGATTCTCAGAAATTCTTAAATAATCTATGAAGGAATAGGGCCAAATTCATACCTGGCCCACTAATTCTGCAGCATTGTTCAGTGAAAGTCCACTATTCTCCAGACTACTGAACCTCTAAACCATGGTGTTCTGTCATGTCAGTGTATGCCAGCTGGTACTTAATTGTCCCTCTTCTATATATGTGTGTATTCCAGCTCATGCCCTGGTACAAAATCTCTTTATGGCAAATTGGTTTAAGGACTGTCCAACTCAAACCCTCATAATCCATCAGCATAAACCAAAGCAATTATATCCTGTCTATCACAGAACAGTACTGTGGCAATCATAACTTCCAAGCTTTAGAATACATCAACACATAAATTAGTTAGGTTTTGTAAGCATGCTTTATGAGCGTGTAATTCATAACAGTAAATTTCTAACAGCTTTGTATTAAATATGAAGATATAAGCCATTGGAGCTCCACATCAACCCACAAAATTCTGTCAATCTTTTCCTATCTGAGAGTAGTAAGTGGAAGCATTTTATATAAATGTGAATTGCTTTATTTTGTTTAGACATTTTCTTTTTTTAACCAATGTTGCCCATTGAGAAAACTGTTGGTTAAAAACAACAGGCAGAGAGCTGCCTAGGCTAGCCTCGACATACAAGCATCTAAGGCCCTGATCCAAAGCCCATTGGAATAAAGAGACAGACTACAGCTAACTTCATTGATTTTTGGATCAGGCCCTGAATGGGGCCCGTGCACCCTGCATAAAATGGAGAAACTGATATCAGTTTTAAGTCCTATTTCTTTTGAAGGGCACCCTCGTTATGGGGGCAAAGAAGGGACTATCCAGCAGGTTCCTAGGTCCAGCCCCTCTCAAGATACAAGCTGTGACAAATTTTCATCTGGGAGTGATCTGTTATTAGGGACATTTCACTGGAAGCTTTGCACCCACTAATCTCATGATGAAAAGGGCATATAAAAAGACATAAAAACTGTCACTCAGATGGCATGAAATACAGAGCCTAGCTGAGCTATTGAAATGAAAAGCATCACATGCTCATTCTGAATTAGAGCTGCAAAGGCCTGGATACACTCAGCCGGCTCAGTTGCTTGTGCTAGTTTCTGTTACCCAACTGCTGTCCCATTTCATCCTCACTGATCAGTAAATCAGCAGAAGCCACCAGGTCTTCCCCTCACTTGCAGAGATGCTGTGCCACTCCACCACAGTATCTCCATGTTTGATGCCACAGCATTGTCTGGTGCTAGTTCATTACTCCTCAAATTGATGCCCAGTGGAAGTCTCTTCTAGGACTGATGCCATGCAATTTATAACTCCATGCTGATCCAGCAGATAGGTAGGTGGTATGAATTGCATGAAGGGGGTTATTTACAACATTGTAACTATCTGTCCATGCTAGCCAAGGAAAGCTGTGTGAAAGTGATCAAAATAGTTTGTTACATTTGCAAGGTTTCCCCTATTTCACTTTAGAGGTTTTTCCTCCCCCAGGCATCTGGCATTTCCATGAAATATCATGGAAATGGTTATTTTTTCTCTTCCAAACATGAAGGAACATGGAAATAAAAAAACCTTTTACTCAAAATTCAATGCTCACAGCAATTCAAGTGGAAGCAGGTGTTGTATAGAGACTTGAATTTTTATTTTTCTGTCCAGAGAGAAGACAGGCAAGAGAGTAGGAAAGAGAAAAAAAAAAGAGAGATGTAAATGTTACTGAGTTCTGACGTTACTGGTCCCCTTCTCCCTGTTCAGTTTTTTTCTCCACACTGCCCCGGAAGGTGCTCCCACACACATAGCCAATGGTCTGATCATTGCCCCTTGTGTGTTGAGGCACATTATCTGTATCACTCAGTTTCTCCCAGTCAACAAGTGGAAGTGAGCCTAATGCCAGCATTTGTGCCATCTTTGCATTAAGCAAGAGGAGACAAAGGTGTATATGATGTAGCTTTGGTCAGGCAGTCAGAAGGATACAGAGATCAGCATTACTCAGCACAATACGCCAGCAGCAAAACTCCTGAAAGAACTGCATGGACAGATCAGCCTATGTATAAACCATTTTGTTCCCCAACAGGATCCCACCGAGTTCTCAAAGCCTCCCTGATTCTTTTGATTGCACACTGACCACAGCTAATTACAGGAGAGATGAGAATGGTTCATAGAAAGTATAGTAAAATATTAAATGAATAAAGGGACATAAACAAAATCAGATAGAACTTCTAACCTGGTCACCAACCACAATCTCTTCACTGATGTAACTACGTATCCAAATCATTAGTGAGCACTGACTCCAAGAATATGTGGTGTGGCAGCTTATTGTTCACATTTTGTACAACAACTTGTCACAGTTTTCCCCTGCTCACTTGTGAATCACAAACTAATAACTACCCTCACCATGTCCTTACTGCACATCAGCAAGCAAGCACCACTATGGATCAGGGCTCTGCAGAATGCCAGAGGTGGAACCCATGAGCAGGCTCTCCCAGCTGCTCCCAGGAAAGGAACGGGTTTGCTCTCAGTCACTGTCTGTGACTGATGTGAGATGAGCTAACTGGAAGAAGAGGCAGGCAGCACAGATTGATACTAAATCACTGAAAACAACATTGAGTCTTGATAACTGAGTCTTGATAGTTTGAACTAGACAGCCTGAATTGAGCCATAAAATAATTCTTTCAAGTGGTGTTTTTGTTCCTCTTTCCAAAAAGCATCAGAAAGATACTATCAGAAGAGTAAGGAATATAGCTTCAGTCTTCTTCTTAGCATCCGGGCAACATGCCTCAAGTGGCATGTGACCAGGGTTCATCATCGAATTTGGCCCGCTGGTTTGATCAGTAGCTTCCCCAGCTTGGGCCGGGTACTGACAGGGAGTGCTGATCCATGTGACAAAAGTTTTTACCAGACAATCCCAGCAGTCAATAATTGACTTTTCAGAATTTGACTTAAAATTTGCAAGTTTTAAGCTATTAGTGGTTTTCCCATTGACTTTAACTAACTTCATCATGGTGATTTTTTTTTAAACAGCACATTTACGTTAGTGCCAGTCTCAGCTCTCTCTATTAATTGATTACTGATGAAACTCCAGTTGGAGGTGGGGATCCAAGTCATCAAGGAGAGAATTTTTGTAAAGGTAAATAATATTCCTTGCCAGAAAGAATTCTCACCTAGAACATCTATCTTTCAGCAAATCTATTTAGATAGGATTACAGCAGGACATCTGAAGACACTGTCAATCAGCCAATGAATGCACACTGTTTGCAGGAATTTATTTTCTTGTCAGAAACAATGAATGGCTCCCAAAACAAAAAAGCTGCAATGAGGGAATTAAGAAAAGTGGCAATTAGTAGCCAAGAATACCTTTTCAATAAGCCTATACTATAAGAGACAAATGAGGAGTTTTAGATGTACTCTGCACTGTTATACAAATGGAGAACATGTATGTGAGGTGGTGCTCATTACTGAATTACCCCGCTACACACAGGGTAACATATCTCACTGATGCTTGTGCTATGGATTCTATCAAATGACTTAAAGTGTGAAATTTCTCCCACATTGTCTCTCTTTCCTTCTGTACATGTTTATGTATATGGGTTATATGATTTTCCTCAGAAAAACATCTTGAAAGTAGAATATTTGAGCTGAAAAGTATATTCATATAATAAATTAAATGCAAGTTCTCTTTGATCACTTATATGAGAGAAGTACATTTACATTTTCAAATGTGATCGTTTATTAAAGTAGTTTGTATAAAGAAATTACCAGAGCACCTTGCTTGCCTGCTGGAACTCAACTTTTGGCTTAGAATGACTACAGAACACTTATGAATGAATCTAAGGCTATGTCTACACTACAGTTTATGGTGCCAGAACTTATGTCTCTCAGGGCTGTGAATAAACCACATAAGTTACACCAACATAAGCACTGATTTGAACTGCACTATGTTGACAGGAGGTGGTTTTATTATGCTGATGGGAGCCCTCTCTTACGTCAGCATAGTGCATCGTTACCAGACACACTGCAGCGCTGTACGTGTAGACGTGCCCTTAGTTTATTTTTATTATTTCTCACTACTGTGAACCTTAATTCCTTGAAAAGCTATAATTACTGGAAACATTTTTGATGACTATACTCAAGGCTTACAGTAAGTGAAAATCAGTATTTAGAAAATATAGATGAATGCAATTATCCAACTGAGATATGATGGAGAAATAGTATTTCTGCTGTTTGTTCTTTGCTATCAGTTTGTTTATAGTGACAGCTCTTTTATCCCTGTGTTTATTTTATATTCTATGTATAAGTAATTTTTCCTTAATGTAATCAGAGAAATCAATAAATTGATGGTTGTTCTCTCTTTGATGTGGGTTCATAACTCCCATTACCATGTAGATATGGAGGAGAGAATACAGACTATAATTAAACAAAATTAACTTTGTTGTTGTTGTTGGATTTTTCTCTATTTCTTGTTTCTGAATTGTCTGTAAGATCACCATGATTATTCATGAATTTGTTCATTCATATTTCAGTGAATAGTTTTTATGAGCACATTGTCTGTGTGTTTTCATGAAATGTTTGAGGTGAGTGTTTCTTTGAGTGTTCATTATTCAGAAGTTGATCTTTGGTCTCTGTGATTGGACATTTAAGTTACCTGACAATTTTTATGATCCTTAGTTAGATGATTTATTTTGATATTTATTTAATTAGAAAATATTACCTTGTTTATAGATCCTTGCCCTGTAAATATCAAGCAAAAATAAGTAATCACCTCTCTCTATTTAACTAGGTGTTACAGTATTATACAGAATGAGCATTATTAGAACAGTTATGACATGCTTTTCTAGTGATTTTATTAAATTGGGTGAAATCTCTGATTACATATTTATCAGACTAGGCATATCTATGTTAACATTCAAAAAATTGGACAGAGGAGTGTACTTTGAGTACTTAAAAAAGGTAAACAAATATCTAAGTATCTGTTTTTTTTCTCTATTTTGCTGGGTATATAATTGGTGTGCTAATTTTTCCATAACAACCACCACCTCCCACATTTTTTTTGAACAATTCCTCTACATTTGGACTATTGTTCTTTTTTCCTGTGAAATGCTATCAAATAAACTGCTACTAAGCAGGTGAGAGATTAATTCTTCATTACCTTTTATGTGACCATTTCAATTAGGAAGCCCCAGGAGAAATACCAAAGGATCATTTGGTTATAAATATCTGGCAATTTGTGATATTTGATTATGGATTTCAACCCAATACTTTCTAATGACTGAACATGCCCAACATATATACATAAAATTTCCTCTTTGATTACACTTTCTCTAAAACTTATCCACATTTAAATGCTCTCTGACTGGTGAAGTACCACCTGACTGGTGAGGTACCACTGAAGCAGTATCTTAAAGAAATGTTCTTATATTGTGCTGAAGTCTGAAGTTCCTGGTCCTCTTTTCCAGATCAAACCCCATTGCTCTGGGGTAATTTGTCTATCCACAACCTTTTCACAGCATGTCATATGTCTAACTTCTTCATTAAAAAAGTTGTCTGCAAAGATTGATATAAATTATAGTTTTTGTTTCCTTATTGATCAGAGGCCTTCACTTCTATTAAAGTTAGATTCTTGTATAAAACAAATTTTCTAGAAAGCTGAGGAACATAACTTGAAAGCTGGGAGAGTGGGAGAGTTAGTTAATTTTGATCTTTAAATAATTTAGAAAAGTTTCTTTATTGAATAACTGGCCAACCACATGTATTCCATGATTCTTCCAGTCTTTAAAGATCTCTGGTTTGTGACTTGGGTTAAGAACTGGATTACTGGCAAAGAAAATAAATGTCTCTCTTAGTTCTATCCCAAACCCATAGAGTAGCCTTTGCTAAAGAATGTTTATAAATATCCGGTGGGTGTAATTTTTTTTATTAATCCGTGGTAGCTTAACAATGTTTACACTACCACAAGTTTCTTGTTCAAGAAAGACCCAGATCTTTGGCTGGCTTAAAGTGCCCCCAATCCCTACTGCTTTGAGCTGTCTGGCTTGATAATACCATAGAATATTTGGAAGAGCTAGTCCTCTCTGTTTAATGGGTCTCTACGAAGTATCTGCACTCACTCTTGGTCTTTTCTCATTCCATATAAATTCTAACATCCTTTATATTCCTGCTAGGGTTTTATCTGGGATGATCACGGCAAGATTTTGGAAGCAAGAAAGTTATCCTTGGCAAAATGTTCATTTTGACTGTGCTATTCTTCCTAACCAAGAAATTGCATACTTCCCTCAGCACTCCAGGTCTTTTTTCATTTGCTAAAGGAATGGTTTGACATTTAAATCACAGAACTTCTCTAGGTTGTTTTGATTTGAATTCCCAGTTATCTTGTAGAATTTGTTGCCCATTTGTACCTACATGTTTCCTTAAGTTATAACTTTTCAGAGTCTGGCAAATTTATAGCTAGCATTTTAGATTTGGCATCATTTACTCTAAATCCAGAAGCTTTTCTAAAGTCATGGATTTCTTTAGAAAACTCATTTTAAGAAAATATTTGGTTTGTTTAAAAATATTACATCATCTGCATGTAAAGCTATTCTCTGATCAGTTCCTGCAATGTTCCTCTCTTATGTGTAAAAGGCTCTATGTCCAGTGCAAAAAGAAAAGAAGACAATGGACGTCCTTGCCTACAAGGACAGTGACTTAAGAAATCAATGGGAATTTGATGTATCAAAAAGAGTGCACTTTAGAAAAGGTGGGGTCTAGGAAATGTTAGGATCCTTAATCTTCTCCTGGCTTCTTTTGCACAAGATAGACCATTATGCTTGGCATATGTGAACACCGCATTTAAAGTTAGATAGCCACTTAACTAAGGGAGAGAGAAAGCTGAAAGTACAGATTCATTGGCTATCAGCCTTTGCATTAAATGTTCTTACTGCAGCTCCACGGTTCATCCCTTAAAGGGCCTGTGGAGCCAGGGAACAGCAAACTGTGTCCTAAGAAGAAGCCTAGCAGACAGATATTGGGAATCAGCAGATCCAGCTAAGCATTCGCTAATAATTAGCTCTGATTTCCATATGGAAGATATAAGTGGGGAGCAGCTGTGAAAGGAAAGGAGGGCCAGGAGAGACAAATACTTCCCTAGCAGCAGAAAGCTGCACAAGGGCAGGGAGTTCCTGTGGTTCCCCTGAGGCTCAAGGAGGGCTATGAACTTTGAGTTACCGGGGCACAGAGGACCCTGCAGTAGCAGTCCGGGTCAAGGCTATCACTTGTTAGTTTTCAATTTTGGGGGTGGAGGGGATTGTGTGGCTCAAGAATAAAATAGCTTGCATAGAAGGCTAAAACAGAGCTGGGCATGACTGACTGTTTGGTTCCCAAGCTGGTGGACAGACCAACCAAGTGGTAGAGAATATGGTCAATGCTGGCTGCTGCCCAGGAAAAGCATGGAGCCCTATTGAAATGGATGGGAGAACCACAGGAGCTACAATGTCAGCAGCTGCAGCAAATTCTGACCCAGCGGCAGCTCCAGCAGCAGTGGTTACTCCAGCAGCTTCAGCTATAACATCAATAGTTCCAGCAAAAGGAGCAGGAGCAACAGCAGCAGTTTATGCTTCACCTGTTAACCTCAGAGAATTGGAGCCCACAGATGTGGCCATGATTACCTGTGGGGGAAGGAGGAGTCCTCACCAAAATGTGACCCGAAGATGACCTTTAAGTCTTCCTAGAGACTTTTGAGTGGGTATCCAGGACGCATCAGTGGCCCCAGGAGGAATGGACCCTTAAGATCACACCCTACCTAACAGAAGAGGCCCAGGAAGCATATTTTGCCTTGGGAGTAGAGTTGACAAAGGACTATGGGAGACTTAGAGCTGCCATACTAGACTGCCTAGGACTTAGTGAGGCAAGCTATCATCGGCAATTCTGACCTAAACCATTCGCTCTAGATTCTTGGCCAAAGGCTGTAGCCCTGAGAATCCAGGATTTTTGTTCTTGTTGGCTGAAACCAGACATTCGTTCTCCAGCAGAAACTGTGGAATTGGGGATGTTGGAACATTTTTGCCAAATTCTCCTGTTGGGACTCAAAGGGTGGGTCTGCTGCCACCAGGTGACTGACCTAGAGGAGGTGGAGAGAGACTGGGTTTGAAAGGTCTCCTTGCCAGGGAGAACATGCGATGGGCACAGCACTCTCTGGAACAATAATATAATAGAAATGCCTACCTCTGGGCTTACCCTCAGAAGAATGTCAACTGCTGGCAAGTGGCAAGGGAATTTTGAGATTCTCAGATGCATAGGGGAAATAGTCTAAGAGGTTTGATTGGTGAGAAGAGACAGGGATCCCAGATATATTATGTCAACATATTGAAGCCCTGCAGGGCCCAAGAGGTGTGTCTGGCCTATGTCCAAAGCCAAAGGCTGAATTTGATCCCTGGGGATGGGGGTGTCAGACAACAGGGTCATGCACAGATACATTCTTTTTTAGGAGATGTGAGTGAGGACCCAGGTCTGTTATAGTAGGAGCATCAGCAGAGAAACAGTTCCCTGAGAAGCAACAGAAGACTGCAACAGGTTGGGAAGGTCCCGTGGTTCCACTGAAGCTCAAGGAGACCTGTGAACCTTGAGCTACGGGGGGGATGGGGGGGAAATAGAGGACCCTGCAGTATGAGTCCAAATGAGAACTATGACTTGTTACTTTTCCTTTTTTTTGCATTTGTGTGACAGAAAAGTAAAAAAAAGCCTGCATAAAAAGCAAATACAAAGTTGGTTGTGGTGACAGACTACACTTACCGAATAACTGAAGATGCTGTCCAGGCAAACACTGTATCAATTTGCCTGGCAATGACCAAATTCACTTCTTCTTTTTTTCAAGAAAAAGGCTCGTTTGTACATAAATGCCGGTATTCTCATAATTAAAACCTCTATCCTGACCATTCAAAGAGCAAAAACTGACTGTATACAAATTTGTGGAAAAGTAAAAAGTAAATTTAAAATGATATAAATTTGGTTGGATTGGATCACAAGATTGAATTTAGAGAACATGTTTGCAAAGACTGTCAAGCACACTGGAGAGTAGTAAACAATCCAGATAAATACATTTTCCTCATTATTCAACCAGCTCTAGTTCAGACAGGATGCAAAGGTGATGCACTGAAAAATGTAGCTCTCCATAGATAATCAGTAGAACTACTCACACTGGGTGTAAGTTCATCCCTCCCTGCCTGAAGCCATAGTAATCAGGTTTTCAGCAGGGACCCTAGTGGGAGATGGAGGAGTATGGACTTCACTCTTCTTTCTAGTCCAGGTGTAACTTTTCTGTGGTTACTATCTTCTTCAGCCAATGGGAAGGAAGAGTGACGGTTGCCCCTCTGAATCTTTTATAGAAGGTTTTTGGGCTACTGGATCTGTAGAAGTATGGGTCCAGAAAAATTTCCTCTGGCCCTTTCCCCATAGCCCTTACTTGCCTGCAGACGGGTCATATGAAGTTGTGGCACATAGTTAGAGAGGCTGCAATGCATCACTGCTTCATCTGAGCTTGCCCCTTTTCTCACCCCACTCATGGAGGGCTTCAACAGAAAATAAGAACTGAGGTAGGACTTAAATGGTGCATATGTCTCTGAACAGTGGTGAATTTCACCATACAGGTTCTGGAGTATCAAACTTCCACTTGTTTTGCAGGAAGGAGCTCATTATAGGAATTGATTATTATTCAGTGGAATTCACCTCTGAAGGTATACTTTGCAGAAGAAGTCGAATGTTAAGGTTCCAAGGGTACAAATACACACACACACAAAATATAATCAGAACAACTTTATATTCTATTTGTATAAATGAATGAACAGATTACACTGTGCCATGAAGTACTCAGGAGATTTTACAAGCTGAAAGCTTTAGCTTTGTAATTTATGTTTAATAATTTAACATATTAATAATATGTTAGATTTGGATTGTTGAACATAAGCATGGAGATTATTTAAATGAATATTTAATTTTTATTCACCTTGCCAGAAGACAGAACATGTTTTTAATTGCCTGATATAAAAATTAGAAAAATGATCAGCAAGAAAGTAATTAAGAAAATGTTAAAAGGAGAATTCATGGATCTTATCTTTTTCCCAGTCAGAATGATTACCTTAATGCACAAAGTTTCTATGTGACTTGGCATTATTTCTAACTGTGAGACAACTTTGTCATAGTAGCTTTGTGCTACAAGTTTGTTTCCTCAGAAGCAGAATTACAGGGTTTAAAGGAATTATATCTGAAGATCTGATGTTTCTTTAATTAACATAGGTTTGCCTTCTTTTTGTAGTCTATATATGTTAACACAATAGCAGGGGTGAAAGTAACATAAAAGACTTACCGGTACAGGGGCCCAGCTCCGGGCTCTCAGAAGGGGCGGGACCTCAGGTGGAAGGGGCGGGGGATCAGCCTCCTCCAGCCAGGCCTTCTGCACTGCCCAGCCCGCACCAACAGGGGCTCCGGTGGCAATTTAAAGACCCAGGGCTCTGACCGCTGCCGGAAACCCCTCATCCTTTTAAATCACTGGGCCCTGGGGCAGCTGCCCCTTTTGCCTCCCCCCCCACATTGGCTGTGTATGGGCCTGTACCAGTGGCCACTTCTTACCGGTATGCCATACTGGCCCACTTGCACCTCTGCACAATAGACTACAGCAGTGGTTGGCAATCCGCGGCACGCCCGCAGCTCCCAGTGGCTGCGATTCACCATTCCCAGCCAATGGGAGCTGCGGGATGTGGCACGGGCCACAGGGACATTCTGGCCACCGCTTCCCGCAGCTCCCATTGGCTGCGTGTGGCCCATGGGTTGCAGGTTGCCCACCACTGAACTACAGGGTGTATACTTAGAATAATGCTTATTATATCTTACATTTCTATAGTGTCTATTCTTGAGGGATCCCTAAATCTTTCCAAAGTAGGGCTCCAGTCCTGCAAATGTTATATCATCCTTATCTAGAGGACCAGATAGACCAGCTTCTGGCTATTTACAACCTAGTTAATATTTCACGTCCACTGTGTCACCTCCATTTGGGGATGATGATTTCGGAAGTCTCCATGATTCTTCTGGGTATAAGGAATTTCCCTACCATCTTTGTTCTTCTATTGTTAGAGAATGCATTTGTGGAGATTCCCTGATTTTTTAATTTTTTGGGAGAGGAATCTAGTTAATCTTTAGATAAAGGTTTCTTATTTATCTTTAATTCTGCTTCTGTGAAGATATCCTTTGACTGGACTCCCACTCACTCAGCTGCTTCTCAGAGATGGGAAGGAGGGAATGGGGTAACACTCTCAATGACTATTTCCCCCCATAATTTCATCCTTCCACACACATTTTTGGGTGTCCATTACACTTTGGGGAGCACTTTGCTTCCTATTCAAAGAGCTGAAACAATGTTCTGGAGGGCATCTCTGAATGAGTCTCACCTGTAACTGTACTGTGCCTTCATTCACACTTAGGTGCTGCTAAACTAATGAGTGTTTGGTCTCATGATCTGCAAGTTGTGCACATCCTTTACTACTATCCAGTACGTACCATATCTTTGCAGTCTCCATTCAACACTCCTTATGCTTGGCCATGAGTCTAGCTCATTGTTGCTTGCCTGCCAGTTTAGATTTCATAGCATTGTATGTTTTCCCACTAGTGATATTTCTACAGGTCATTATTCATGAGGCCATACAGTACTCCTTATTCCTCCTCACCTTGCCTATCACACACTTGCCAATGCTTCCTCCTTTTAGGTGAGTGGGGGGGTTCAAGTTGCACATTATCCTGGTTGTGGAGGGGCTCTATCCTGCACTCCCCACAATGCTATAGATGTTTGTGATAGCTCTATTTAAAAAAAATACAGGTGGGTTTTGTTATGAACAAAAGATTCACTTATAGAAATTATAAGGGAGGGAAACGATACAAATTGATTTGAATGCAAAACAGGTAAAGAATGTTAACAAAGTTAATAAAACTAATAAGAAAAACACAGAAGGCAGCACTTGAAACCATTAATTATATAAGGGGTTTAAATGCTCATTAGATTGAGTACTTTCTCTTGTGGTAAGTGGTATTGGTTCTTTAGAAGTGCAGTTGATCCAAGACTTTCTGTTATGACTCCTCTTAGAGATTATGAGCGTTCAAGTATTTTCTCTTGTGATATTCAATCCTTGACTGTTTAGGGTCAAAGTGAATTCTTTCTATACAAAGAAACAGTCAAATTCCAGAGAATACAGTTTAGTATATACAGCACATATATAACAATTGCAGCGTTAAAGATACTTTGTGCTCAGCTGATCTGTCATAATTGCAACAATGTAAAACTTTAACTCATGTCTGGAGCATCCATTTAAAGGAACTTCCACATGGAGTGCCAAATCCTGAAGCTCTTACTAAGCATTATTTATTATTATTTATATTATAGTAGTGCCTAGAGGTCTCAGCCAAGACCAGAACCCGATTGTGCTAGGCCTGGTACAAACAATCCATTTCTTAAAGAGCTTACAAAGAATCTAAATAGACAAGACAGATGAAAGAGAAACAGGCAAGGAGAAGGGAATTGTCTTACAAGGTCACACAGCAGATCAGTGTCTGAGCATGGAAGAGATTCAGGACTCCCAACTCCCATCTTATTCACTAAAGGACACTCTCACATTTGTGCATATATTTGTCCCTGTCAGAGCAAATCAGACATCTCTCTAGCATTGTCATCATTAGAGACCAAGTCCTGGAGATTTTGTTTTCCAGTTAGGTCAGACCTCTTCCCTCTCCCTTTTCTCTCCCGCTCCTTCCAAAAAACACACTTATTTAGAGTGATGATGTGCTTGTGCAACTGTATGAACATGTTGCTGTTATCTTTACTCTCTACTTTACTTAGAGAAAAGTAAATGTTAATAAGGAGTCATTATGTTTTCTTGTAACAAAGCTGCTGTATACTACATATTGAACAACAGTTTTGAATGAAATGTGTCATAAGTTAGTAATTAGAAAATGTTACTTTTATGTAAGGCCTTTTTTAAACAGGGCCTTTCTTCTTGAAAGATCTCCTCATTGCAGAACTGCTACCACAGCTGGGTGGAATACAGTAACTGGTAAACAGCATAGCAATACTACAGTGCAGTTTAGAACAGGGAATGAAGAATATTGTATCCAACTGCAATGGTAGGAGAATTTTTGGCTTGCCGCTCATTATTAGCCAATGAGTAATTTGTCCAGGTCATAACAGTTAATACCTTTATTCATATAAATAATGCCATGGAATCCTTAATGAGCAGTAGTAATCAGAACCTCAGTTTTAAGATGAATGGCTATGTTAATACATAGTGATTTTCTGAGAGTATTAACTCTATTTTTATGCCTAGAGAATATATAACTTGTAATAACATTTAAGTTCTCAATTTTACCCCTTGTAATAAGTGAAATTGAATATTTGAATAAAAGTGAGGACATTCTGGGCCTAATTCAACCTGATGTTTTTTCTGGCACATGGCCACGAAAGAGAAATTGAGGCGTCACCAAGTGGCTTTTCCCGCCACCAGAGCACATGTCTGTGGCCACATGTCCCGCCACCAGAGCACATTTTCCCGCCACCAGAGCACATGTCTGATGTGCTGATCAAAATGTGATTGCCAAGGTGCCATGGCCAAGGGGCACTGAACCAGTTTCCTCTCTCATTTGCTGATGGAGCTCCTATTGGTCTCACATTGGGAATTTAAGTGAAAAACCCAGAGGAAGTCTCCTATGGGTAAATCCCCACTTTATGGAGCAATGGAATCTGTTTGTGTAGGGACGTGTTGCCATACGGCTTCTCTCTCTGGAGCACCCTTCTACAGCAAGCCAGGTATGCCCGACTCAGTTTCCCCTTCAGTGGTTCCAGAAATAGTGCAAACAGTCTGAGTGTACATGTAGCCTTTGCAGTGTTAATGTAATACAAACAAAAGCCTTGTGTATATAAGCCATTACAAAACAGGTCCCACAGTCCATCAGCAAACACCTCAAGTGTCTCTCAACATATCTCACCCCAGCCTTCAGCCCTCTCAAGCCTTCTAGCTCAGAGAGCTAGCAGGCACCTCCTTCTGCTGTTCTCAGCCTTCAGCCCTCTCCAGTCTTCTTTGGCTGTGACTGTCTGGCACAGGTGCCTGCTGACCTTCCTTCCTTTTTCCCCAATTGCCTCCCCCCCCCCTGGCAGCCCTGTTCCTGTGCAACTGCAGAGGATTGACAGCCTGAAAGTCCAACATCAGAACAAATGAACCCATGTAATAAGGGGTCTGCCTCTGGGCCACTTCCACCCCACAGTTGGTGTAATTTTATCTTGGATGTTACAAGAACAGTGTTCGCTGGAACATCTTGTGGCATCCTTGCGACATGCCCAAAAAGTGTAAGGCACCACCTGCGGACAACAGCCCCATTAATCTGTAGACCCGAGCGACCATAAACATCTGCATTACAGATGAAATCATTCCACTTTATGCCCAATATATGATGTTAACATTTGGTGTTGAAAGCCTCCAGCTTTGTCCTGTCTGAGCGGCATAGTGTCCATGTTTCACAGCTGTACAACAGTATGGGAAGAATACAGCTCAAATAAATCCTGAATTTGGTAGTCAGACTAAGATGATGATTCTATATCCATTATAAATGGCCCATGGCAGATGCTGCAATGCCAGTCTGATGGAGAATCTCTGTGAGAGAATTGGAGGAGCTGGTAAGTATAGAACCTAGATATCAAAAGCTGGAAACCGATTCGACAGTTTCGTTGTTCAAAGAGATTGGAGTCGCGGGTGGACCTGGTCCTAGATTTTGCAGTTTTATCTTTCACCATAAAACAGAGAGACCAATCTTAGCTGACTCGTCCTCCATATGCTGGAGTTCCTCACAAAACCTGTCGGGGCTCTGTACTAAAAGAACAATGTCATCAGTGGAGTCAAGGTCTGTGAGCAAGAGATCACTGATCTCAATGCCTTTGGACCTGACAGAGTGCTGAATTATGAAATCCATTGCACAACAAAAGAGTGCAGGGGCCAAAATGCAACCTGCTTATCACCAGATACTGATTTAAAAGGCACTGACATCCAGTTCCCCAGATGAACATGGGCAGTGGTTCCATTATGCAGCTCTTTAAGCAAGTCAAGCAGAGTGGTAGGGACACCTACGCCCTTTAAGGCCTTACATAAAGATGACATGGTCTTCTGAATCAAATACAGCCTTAAGATCAACCTATGCTACATGCAGGGGCTTCCTGAATTCGCGATGTATCTCTGACAACCAGTGAACGGCTAAAATGGCATCTAATGTGGACCTGCTCCTTGTAAAGCCTGACTATTGGGGACGATGTTTCTGATGTAGCAAAGGCTTCAGGCGTGCCAGCAAAACATGCACAAACACCTTCCCTGGAACGGAGTGCCAGGTGATTGGCCTGCAGCTCTTACATTCACTGCGGGTCCCTTGCTCTTATAGAGCGAGATCACAATACCATCCTTCCAGGCAGTTGGCAGGGTTCTAGTTCTCCACACCTGACGAAAGATGGTCAGAAGTGATTCTGTTACAGGATCAATAGCACATTTTAGCAGCTCTGAGGGGATGCCATCAGCACCAGCTGCACATCCGTTTTTCAGTTTAGAGATGGCACGCTTCACTTTATCCAATGTTGATGCATCAGTACAAATGTCTGGATCCAGACCTGCAGTGACTGACAAATCATCCAGCTCTGAACAAGCAACAGCTGGAGGATGGTTCAGGACACTGTAATAACGTTCCACCCAGCGTGAGAGAATGTCGTCATCCGATTTACATGGATGGCCTTGGCTGTCATTCAGGATGATGTTTGTAGTGACTACTTCTTGACCGCTAAGGTTGTGAATGGTCCGGAATGCTGGCTTCAAGTCGCCCCTGGCTAAGCCAAATTCAACATCATCCACCATTTGGTTATAATATGCCTCATGATCGCGGAGTGCCAGGGTGTTAAATTTTTGCTTCAGCTGATTACGAGTGCACTTATCACCATGCTGGCGGGCTGAGGCCTTCAGTTCAATTATCTGGAAGGCCTCCTCTGATAGCCATGGTTGGCATGCTGGATGCCAATGGCCAATCATCTGCTCAGCAGATTGGTTGAGGCTAGAAGTGAACAGGGACCAGGCAATCTGCACGTCATCTGGCAGATTAGCTAGAGCCAAGAATCTGTTGCTGATGTCAATACAAAACATGTTGGCTAAACCTGGCACATGGTGTGCATCGATGTCACTTCTTCATCATTGCAGAGGGCTTACCTGTGTTGGTGCTATGCCATCAGCAATGAAGGCTTGTCCGAAATATCACCTTGGGCATTATGCAAGGTGAACAGATCCAGCGTGAACCCTGAAAATGATGGCTAACGCAGGCGGCAAAGATGCAGGGCAGCAGCTGCACTATCTACCCGAGGCAAAGAAAGTCACTGAGAAAGACTCAATGTCTCAGGTTGCACAGCATGAAGCCAGTACTGGTAGACTAGGAAAAGGGGCGTATTACTGTGCCTCCATCTCATCCCAGTGGGACAAGGTATGTCCCTCTGCTGGCATCCTGGCAAATCCTCCATCTTTCCAGGGCAGGCCTACAGAGCTTTCTGCTCTCTGCATGTTTTTCTCCTGTCAACTCTCTACTGCTCCTTCTGTATTCCTTCAGGACACCTGCCAAACTGACTCCCTGGCAGATCTCACCTGCCCCTCTCCTGACTGACTCCCACTATTCTCTAAGGCAGCTCCAACTCACAAGGTCTCTCTGATTCACCCAGTCCCCTTCCCTCTAGGGCCTAAGTGCCTTCTCTCTAAAGCCGAATTGGGGCTCACTCACCTGTCAGAGGTACATTGGCTTTTCCCTCTTAAAGGCCAGAGTCACCCTATGATAGGTATAATTTGGGATCTTATGATAGGTATAATTTGGGATCTTTGTGTACCAGTTCAGTGCACATTGTTCCACTGACTTAATTTCATTTTATTGTAGGTTTGTTTTCGTCCCAGTCTCATTCACTTCAGAAATTTTTAAAATATAAATAAGATTTTATATAGAAAGTAATTTAAAAGGTTTATTGATATTTAATTTATCAATGTAATGTACTGTACTTCATGTTTTAGATTAAAAATTCACAAGGCTCAACATCACTTTTATCTCAATTAGCCAATGTGTTTGTCAGAATGACTTGTTATTTATAATGGAGCCACCTCTTCAACTATAAGGAGGGCTAGCAAGTGCCACGATGCTAATGGTAGAGAAAGGTGCTGGGGTTATATTCCATTCATTGTGGTGGGCCCTACCGTTTTATTTTCAGTGACAGTCACAGAGCTCTTATGCCCACAGATAGGATTCAACTGCCAAAGCTATTGTTCTGACTTTTATTTAGCCTGATCTTCAATTATAAGAGATACAAGGGGTTCTCCCCTGAAGGACAACATTCTTGTGTCTAACTATGAAAGGCACTGCAGTTTCTTGTGGATATATCATGAGGGAGAGAGATTGCTGGTTTGTGAATCTGGGCCGTTATTATGCAGTTCACTAACAAGGCCTATGAAATTTTCCTCCAAAATATACATGTTGGCTAATTCATAGTTTAACTTCCATAACCATATGCAGGTTTATTTAATCTACAAAACCATCTGGCTTGCTCTCACAGCCATTACATTCAGTCACTTTTTGTGTGAATTTCTCTATTGATTTGGAAGTACAATCTAGTTTACAAATCTGAGTTTTGTCTTTATAGCCAGCCTATTCTATCTGTATAAAATCTCTGAAGCACTTTGAAATCACTGGATGGGAAGCATTACATAGATGCTATTTTTATTATTTCACAGTTTAGAAATCAGATTTTCATTCAGTCTCTTATGTCTTCTTAGAAGTACAGAGAGTGTCATTGCATGGCTGAGATACATATTGACTTATTCGTATTTCACTGAAGTAAAGGATTCACTCGCTAAGCCTTAGTGCTATGTATGTTGCAGGTCTAGAGCACAGAAGTTATATGAATCTTGATCCATCTTTTTAAACATGCAGTATATATATATATTTCAGAAGTGTTTTATTGATGGTATCTGACTAATACTCCAAAAAGTTCCCTCCAGATACAGTCAAGTTCTCTCTTGAGTAGAGATTCCATTGTCAAGGGACTAGGAGACTCAGAGCCAATTTTCTCAATATTTTATACCATAAATGTTCTCTTTTGTCCCTTACATGCGAATGCTGGGTCTGTTGCACAGCATGGAATGCCTATTGTTGTCAACAGGAGTTCCAGATTTTAAAAAAATGAACATTTGTCAATGGTTATCATCCAGTGGTGTATGAAATACCCCTGTAGTAGAGAGCTGTTAGAGAGGAAGTAGAGTCTTGCAGTTAAACCTTTGGTCTGAGATATGGGTTCAATTTCTAGATCAGCCACAAAATTCCTGTACGGCATTCAGAAAATCATTTGATCTGTGTCTCAGTTCCCCATCTGCAAATCAGAGATAACAATAATTCCTTTCTCCCATTCTTTATTTGTCTTGTCTATTTATGTTGTAAGCTCTTTGGAGCAGAGACTGTGTATGTTGCTATATGTTTGCACAGTGGGGCCCTATTCATTGTGGGGGCTGTAGGTGCTACCATAATACAAATAAAAATTTTTAATGGGGACCATTATGATTTCCTTTTTAATGCACTACACCGCTACCCCAATATAACGCAACCCGATATAACACAAATTCGGATATAATGCGGTAAAGCAGTGCTCCGAGGGGGGGGGGGGGGGGGAGAGGGGCTATGCACGCCAGTGGATCGAAGCAAGTTCAATATAATGCGGTTTCACCTATAACGCGGTAAGATTTTTTGGCTCCCGAGGACAACGTTATATCGAGGTAGAGGTGTATCATAAAATGTTTATATAAACGCTCACTAATATGCTAAAGAGAAAAGAATGGTATTATTCACAAAATGTCAAGAAAACGCGTACACCTATCAAGTTTGATTTAAAATTCTGTGCTGCTTCTTCCCATACTTCAGAGGAAATCACTGAAAACATTTGATACTTTATACCATTGATTCCCATGTGTCATGTTAGGTGCGAACAAAGGTACCTAGGAAAAGCATGCAGTTTATTGATTGGAGCAAATTGGCTCACCCTTATATGCATGCTTGTATGAGAGCAATTGAGAATTTTAAAGGTTATACATAAATAGCAACTGGTTTGCTCCCAAGCTTTGCATTTCTTATTGAAATTAACTCCAATAGGGGATTTACAGGGATTATGCATAGCATCTTATTAAATTACCAGTATACCTTCCCAGAAATATCTATTATACATAAGTTATATTTTATAACATTTTGTGTTATTAAACTTCCCCTTTGCACTGTAGTTTGATGACATTCAGTTTATCACATTTGTTAAGTTTACAATGGTTATAATACCTAAATCTCCCTTTTGTGATGTTAACTGAAAGACGGATTTAGAAAAAAGATTTGAGTTCCAGAGACCCCAGATATTTGGGATGAAATTGTTGCCCAGATGAAGGGAGTAGGAAAGATTCAATCCTGCATAGTACAAAGTTACTGAGAAAGTGGTTGCATCAGCTGGTGATAAAATTAGGTTCCTGCATTCTTGCTGCAAGGAAATAAGATGCCTGGGGAAGAAGAGGAAAAGAGGAAGAGTACAAAGAATAAATACAGGCAGTTTAATAGTAATTCAGGACAGCTTCCTTGGTCTCACTAGTAATGTATTGCATGCAATGAACTAGTGAACTATAAAGCATAATAATGCACTGAAATGTAGAAACTATTAGAAAAATCAACATTTTCCAGCCATGTACTACACAGTTACCTCACGTTGAGTCATGGTTTACACCGAAAGGATCATGCAATTATTTGTAAGCCACCCCATAGAAGTAAGTTTGTAGGAAGGATTTGAATAAGAAGAAGATGGTGATTTGGCAAGCAAGTCTTGGGTAGGTGTTTATGTACTACTACTGGGTGGGGAATGTTGGCAAGTGCTAACTTTTTCATGGTGATTCTATACTTTGCAAAGAGCTAGTCAAGCTAAATAGCCAGATATACTGACTATATCTAAGCAAGGTGTGTGAGGATTTAACTCACTTATTCCCACTTATAACCTGTACATAATGAATTCCAATTAGCCTGTTTCGGTTTGTCTTAGGAAAAGAAAAGCAGTTGAGTTATTTTACTTCATCATTATGCATTTTTCCAGCTAAGATGAGAAAGACAGACAGGGAGGTGGGGGGTTGGGGAGAGAGAAGAAATAGAGGGATGCAAGGTTCACAAGTCACCAATCCCTTTGAAGGGCTTGGGGTTTTACTAAAATACTCATTTAACAGTCTTTCATACATCTGAAACATGCAAGAGTATTTACATTAATAAAATTAGCACATTTTTCCCCCAAAAACAAACTCACTGACAGTCTTCTACTTTGTTGATTTTATTTTTCTAAAAATGTGTAGATCTCTTCTACCTCGATTCATAAATTTTATGAAAAAGGAATAGCCTACCTGATTTTAATGAGAATGTCAAGTGGTTGGTGTGTTTCACAGTACTTAAAAAAATGACACCTGCATTTGGAAAATGCAAAATACCAAAAAATGAACAAAGTGGATGCTAAACTAATATGTGACTAAAGAACCAAAGGAATTAAAAGGTATGTATATGGATTTTATTATGGCATGCTACAAAGACCCACACTCCAGCTAATTCTACAATCTGTTATGTTCATTAGTCAAAGGACACCTATACTTTCATTGTTACTGTTTGAGAATCAGACTTCCAAAGGGAAGTATGCTAATTATACCAGATCTGTTGCTGATGGAGTAGCTTAGCACACTAGGGGGTTTAGCAAGCACAGTCTCTAGTCTCTTCAGTGCTCCCTTAAGATAGCAGTTTGCTTCCCACTGCTGCTGCTAAGGACAGGAATCAGGATTCTCTACACATTTTCAGACCTGTCTGAACAAAAGGGGTCAATCTGCAGATTCCTTTGAGGGCAGCAATAACCTCAGCCTTCCTTCTTATTTTGGGCTCTTCATCCTTTGAACATTTCTGTAACATATCTGCCTTTTGCTTTTTAATAAGGTGATAGTATCTTCTGTGCTAGCATATTCCAAGGTTGAATGTAAAGCAGCTGTGAATCCCTGTGAAGGCTTTGCAGCCAAGATTCAGCTTTTAAAAGCTGATTGCCAATTTATGCATAGCCCTACAGCAAATCGTCAACCTAAAGCCCAAACAATTCTGACCATAATGGACCATGACCTAAGAGCAAAATTCCACCATCCTTGGCCCCTCTTTGGAGGTAGGAAACTCTGGGCACAATAAAAGCTGAGTGAATCTGCCGCCCGGGGAAAAGATTCTGGAAACCTGATCGCAGGTAGAGTTATAACTCCTGTGCACTGGGGAGCAAAACTCTATATGGTGGTCTCTCTGCAATAGTATACAGAAGGATAGGGTTTGGAGAGGGAAGTGTGAGGGAGTGATGGATGTATTACTATGATTATTCAGCAGGCATTTCTCTATGTTCTGGGGCAGGGGAAGAGGGGGTTTAACACAGTTATGGGACCTATTCTCAATAATCACTAGCAATTTCCCCAAACTTGCATCATCCTGATGTTCAGGTGCATTTTACAAGTTATAATACTCAGCACTTATATCCTACTGATCACCTACAAAGCAAATTGCAAACATTAGCTTAATTACAAAATTATATACTGTAAAAGAAAATGAATCATAACTCTTAAAGTGTGCTTAGTTTTTACCAAGCAGGAAGAAATCCCTGGTGTTTGGCAAAGTTTACAGCACAGAATATTGAGATATTTTCTAAAGACCCTGGAAAAACACAGGAACCCTTCTGCAGGAATAGCTGCCTTATCACAAGTCAGGCCTTAGCCACAATTACAATGCAAATAAAAACATAATTGATAGTAACTGTTACTCCAAACTTTAGTCTTACCTCATTTTCTAAATGGGAGAAACTAGGTTTAAAAAACCTCAAACCCCATACTATATAATTATATGTACTAATTGCTATGTAATGATTATTTCCATAGCAAGAGTTATGTTGAAGTTAACATTACAGATATATGAATCAGCAATTTAAGTATACAAGTTATTCTGTAGGGGAATTACTTTGTTATTTTAAATAGCCCCAACATAGAATAGTAAATACAGAATTCTGAAGAGAAAAGAAATATAGAACATTCCTTCCTCCCCTCTGGAGAGCCTTCTTAAACCTAAAAGAGCAACTAAACCCCAAACTACATATGAAACAAAAAAACTAAAAGAACCCCTGGGGCCACTTTTATAGGGGATCTTGTTGGGCCAAATTGGGGTGGAGTAATAGGAGGGCTTAGTTCACCTGTGACATGCTTGGGCTTTGCTTGAGAGTATAAAAGCCTTACTTGGGCACTCAGGGAAAGATTATGATCAGCTAGGTGTTTCATCTAGAGAAGTTGTTTTTAGTCATAGTTTTTCTAAACTTTTTTTGAATAATTAATAGGGGTTTTGTTTAGAGTTATCTTGTAAAGAGTTGTTTGATTTGTTTTGCTTCTTTGTTTCTGGCTCTATTAGTAGAGGGTTAGATTTATAATGAATGGTTTTGATGAGTCTTAAGGGTATAATCTATTTTTGCATTATGACACACTTTTTTTTTTTCCCCTCCATGATATAAACACTTCAGCACAGAATAGCTGTAACTTTGCCATCTGTCATAAGCTTCTCTAAGAGGCAGCTGTTCATGGTGTGCGGTCTTCTTTTCTCCTCTCCCCCCCCCCCCCCCCCCAAGAGTCTTAGAATGCTTTTTGGATTTTTCTGTTTCCCCGTATGAACCTTTTTGGGTGAAAATCCTCATCTCTACTTTATCAGATTTTGATTGGAAGCCTATTTCTGTAAGGAAAAAAAACTTAAAAAAAAATAAAGTTTAGGTCTTTGTCAGTTTTGATATCTTCTAAATACAAATAAAAAAAACCCACCCAACCTTGTAACTCTTGAAACCTAACTCCAATCATGTGTTTTCATAGACACTATAGCTTGGGCTTGGCTCTATTAAATCTTAAAAATAAATAAATTAAAAAATAAGAGCCAATACAAACTGCTTTAAAGATTATTTGACTTTTTTTCTTTGATGACTTAAGGTTTTTTCTTCTTTTGAAGAAATTCTGCCTACTGGGAACTACGGGCACCTATTTGGGGTTTCTCTCTCCAAAATAACAAATGGTATTAGCTGAAAATGATCCATCCATTAATTCTAAGGCTCCAATCTTGTAAGCACTGTTAGTGGGGTTACTCATAGTTGCAAGTATTATACCCAATAGCAAACATTTCAGGTTTGGGCTATAAAGTATGAAAGCAAAGGGAAAAGAACCCATTTTGTGCTAAACAACACTGCAACTCTCCCTATCCCCTGAAGTATTAGTCTTGACTGAATTATCAGTATCCTATATATCCTGCTAGGGATTTCACACCATGAAATTGCATTGGAACAATAATTGTCATGATTATGTTGGACAAAATTGCAAAATAACCAGACATAAGTAGAGTATTTGGAATTAACAGTAGATGTTTAATCTGAGCTGATGGCATTGGTCTCAGTAATTTGGACAATGAGTAGAAGAAGAGGAATAGGATTTGTGTATAATGTGTGAGCATTTCTCAACCCAGAGGGCAGTTTTTTCCCATTCTGAAGCCATGTGAGCTTCCTCCTGCTTGACTGTTCAATATATTGTATTTGTACCAATGTAATCTGAAAAATTAAACAAATGGAAGTTGCTTAGGGGGAGGGATAGCTCAGTGGTTTGAGCATTGGCCTACTAAACCCAGGGTTGTGAGTTCAATTCTTCAGGGGGCCAGTTAAGAATCTGAGGCCAAATCAGTACATGGTCCTGCTAGTAAAGGCAGGGGGCTGGACTTGATGACCTTTCAAGATCCCTTCCAGTTCTAGGAGATGGGATATCTCCATTAATTATGAATATAATGGAAGTTTGATATTTTAAGCCGGTTATTTACTGAGCATTTGCTGATATGGGTTTGTTTCAAAGACTTGCATATTCGGATATATTATTGTGATGACACTCAAACTGCATTCAGGTTATGTCAGCATATCTACTGTAAAAGTTTAGGAGGGAAATTATTTTTTTCACACTATGGGTATATAGTGTCCTCTTGATGCACAGGCATTAATTTAGGATCCTGAACTTGGGCTTTCTGCTCTGAGGCCTGCAGAGGAAAGCACACTCTGACTACTCTCCAATGACTCTCGTCTCGCTAATGCTCAGAGTGGCATTGACCAGCTCCGCAGGGAGAGATGTCTAGTTCTCTTCAGCTGGGAGGATTGAACCAGGGACTTTGAAAATGATGAGCAAAAACCAGAGGGGGAATAGAGGGATCCCACTGAAAGAACAGATATTTAACTCTGAATTTCCTGTCCTTTGTAAGCTTAAGATAAGAAAATAATCCTACTTTAATATATATTTCTCATTTAATTAGACATTAGACACATTATCAATGAATACAGTGAATGTATACAGATCAGATTACTTACACTTAAATGAAGTTTTGAGGGGATGATGAATACCTTTTAGCTAATCAAATTTGGGTCAAATCCTGTTTGCTTTACTCAGATGAGTAAGCCACTGAAGACAAGTGTACTTGCATTAGTAAGGCAAGCAGAACTGGGCCATGTGTGTCTGATACTTGCATCCCCAGGGCAGTAACTATCTCTAGTTTTCCTTTGTAATATTTTGAACTTTATACCTGATTTAACTAATTAGTTAATAGCCTTTATTCAGAGATGCTCCTAGCCTTCAGGTTTAGTGTGTTGATTGCTGTCAGAGCATATTATTGTCTTTTCTGACTGAACAATTCATTGCAATGTAGCTATTGCATTTTCCTTTATTATAAAACCTCTTGGATTTTTATAAAAAATACCAAATGATCATCCCACATTATCTGGTTAACTAGCACACATTATAGGTAGTTTTGACAAATGCCCAGCTTTTTCATACAGGAATTTGGGAAAACATTAATACTGACTGTGTGAAGGGTTGTCAATCAGAATAGGGCGGGAAATGACTGTGCTATATTTTCTAGCACCTGTTTGTGATCTCACACCAGTTTATATCAATTTAATTCAGTTGACTTCACTGGAGATGCTCACAATTTACACTGTGAGATCAGAATTAGGTTGCCTACATATTGCAATATTCAAAACCAAAATCTGTGGCGTTTTAAAACAGAAATTTGCCACAAAGGGACAGACTGTCTTGTAGGCACAGGCGCAAGTGTGACCTCTTTATCTAGCCACCACCACTAATTCCCCCCCCCCTGTAAAGGAAGGGCAGGGCCAAGGCTTTCTCTCCTCTGCGTCTTTGGGTCATTTTACCCTAGTGGATGGTAGGAGGGAGCTGAGTGCGGGGACTGCAGTGGTATCTGAGTCATGTTTCTCTCCTTTCCTCCTTATACATCTGTATCTTCCACTCTAAATGGAAGGGAGGCTTGGAGGGATATGTAGACAAAACCACCTGCCTGAGAAGCTGCCAAATCACTTTATTACAATAAAATGGGAACAGTCACACCTATTAACTTTCTCTTGGTGGCTCTCTAGCTTCCGCAGGCACGGCTCTGTCCTCTTTCTGCAGAGCTCTTCCAAAGACTCATTTGTCATCACCCACAGACATACGAAAGGGCCAGTCATCTCCCGAAGACATTGCTAGGTTCTGTGTTCACTTTCTCTGTTTGATACTAGCGTCCGCTTTCCTGCCATCACCAACCAAATAGCTCTATGGGTCTGCCAGTCTCCAGATAGGGTCCACAATGAACAGCTCTGCCCAGTGTGGAATAGCCCTCCCATTTTAACTTGCCCTTGCAAAAGAACATTGAATTTAACATTGTTTTAAACATCCTTCCAGGACAATAAATTTTACTATCCTCTACATGAATATCACTATTGAAACATGGCTTCATTCTTCCATAGTTCAAAATCTCTCCTTTTACAGAAATGTCTTCCTAGATAATTAAAATTACATCAAACAAATATGCCTCCATATCAAATTTATCTTTACATAGATGAAACTACTATATTGTTGTTAGATTTTGCCTGTTGGTCAGAATATTAATATATCATCCAACACAAATAATTTTAGGACTAAAATTTGTTATGTTGATGGAGTGGAGTACAGGGGTCCAATAGTTACTCACCACATTTTGAGGGCACCATGGCTGATATTATGGCTGTCCCAAGTAGCCATAAGAGACAATTGATTATTTATTTTTATTAGTATTAAGGAAAAACTTAGATGCTCCAGCCAAGATCTCAGGGCCAGTTGGTCTAAGCGCTGTACAGACACATAGTAAGAGGCAATCCCTTACAAGCTAAACAGAGACAAAGGGCAGAAGAAAGGAAGTATTAGTATCCTCATAGTAAAGATAAAGAACTAAGGTAGGGAGATTAAGCAACTTGTCCAAGATCATACAGGAACTCTGTTGCAGAGCGAGGAATATAACTCAGACCCCTGAGCCCAACTCTAGTGCCTTACCACACAACTATGCCTCCTCTCTGGCCATCTTCTTTGGTTATCATACTTATTTAGATTATTGAAACCAGATGGTATAGTGTTTGACTCTGATTAACCATTCCTTCTGGTGTCACTGTTTCTGATACCTTACTGCTGATAACTAGCTCTGTCTCCTATAAGTGAAATTCAGCCTCCAGGGCAGTGTATCCATGTGGATTGGAACAGTAACTTACATCCTGCTCCCTGGTGGTAACTATATTCAATTTTTCAGGATGATCCTCTAAAGATGGGCTATATCCAGGAGCAGCTTTCTTCAAGTGATGTCTCACTGCATTACTCAGTTCTAGTATCTTTTTTTCTTGCTTCATTGCTCAATTTGCACACTTTGAGTGTAGCATTCCTTCTGAATTCTCATCTGAAACTACAAGTAGTTAAAAAGGTTTTGGTGACGTTTTTTTAACCCATTTGTCTCTTGAGTGTCAACTTTTCTATAGGACCCCCTACTCTTTCCTTTTCTACAATATAGATTGCATACCCTACATCTGAGTTTCCCTGGCCTACCACATTCAGACAGGTTTCTTATCAGGTCCCTGTTTCCTAGGAATTAACATTGATTAGAGGTTGTAATAAGCCTTCCCTCTTGGTGTTCCCTCTTTGAAGTTTCTTCAGTCATTGTTTCCAGGGATTCATGTAGTTAGCATGACTATTACCCTCCTGGTTGTGTACATAGTCCAAAAACTTACATATGGATAATCTCATAAAGCAGAAATGGAGTGGGATTCCTTTTTTCATGCTTGTTGCAGTTATAAGTGCTAGTTGGTTTCTACAGTCCTAATTTGATATTTATTCCTCAGTCAATATTTGTAATATTATTAAATATTGCTCTGTTGAATTTTTCCATTGTTTCCTTGCAGTTATAGGGTGTAGCACAGGACCTTTCATCCAACTGTATTCACAAAAATCTTTGAGTATTTGACTCGCAAATTCCCTCCCTTGGTCAGAGAAGATCATTTTAGGATATCCAAAATAAAGATAAGATCACTGAATATTTTTTCAGCAGCTGCTCTGCCTGATTTACTGGTGGTGGGATAGGACTCTGCAAATTCAGTTACATGGCCTATTACCATTAACATATATTCATATTCCCCATTTTTAACATCTAGAAGCAGATAATCAAGTCAGATGAGCTGGTTTGGAGTGGTGGTGGGTAGTACTCTCAAGAAGGTTTTTATCTATATCAGGGGTCAGCAATGTTTGGCACGCGGCTTGCCAGGATAAGCACCCTGGCGGGCCGGGCCAGTTTATTTACCTGCTGACACGGAAGCTTCGACCGATCACGGCCCCCACTGGCCGCGGTTCGCCATCCCGGGCCAATGGGGACGGCGGGAAGCCACGGCCAGCACATCCCTCGCCTGTGCCCAGCACATCCCTCGCCCGTGCCACTTCCTGCCGCTCCCATTGGCCCGGGACGGCGTCAGCAGGTAAATAAACTGGCCTGGCCCGCCAGGATGCTTACCCTGGCGAGCCGCGTGCCAAACGTTGCTGACCCCTGATCTATATATTAGTTTTTTCCAGTTTACTCACTGACAAACATTGCTAGTATAATGATCTAATAGAATCTCTCTTGTACCAAACGAAATGTGTTCAGTCCCGAGGAGAACAGTATTGACATGCAAGTACTGGTCATCAACAGGTTATAAGTTTCAGATAACATAAACTGGGTTTTGGATCCTACCTGTGCATACACAAGTCCTTCCTTACCAGTCTTAGATCTCACCCATTATTGTATCTGGAGCCCTACACATGGAGTCTCTTGTCATCTATGTGTCCTACTGAGCAATTAATTTCTACCCTGCGGCTCAGTTACTCCCCTAAGGGTGCAGTTCTCACTATATATTCCTTTAAGTGAGGATGGTGTGGATTCAGGGAAACCTGTCCTCCCTCTTACATTAGCAGTTGGACATATGCTGGAAAAGTAAGGTAACACATTTCCCCTCTTGATGGGCTTGTATATCTGTCACCAGAGCCATCAAAATATCCTTTGAACACTTTTGTTTATACCACAGCAACTTGTTTTCCTCCATATGCCTGAGAAAGGAAATCCGTGTCAATGCTGGCTTTCTTAGGCCTATATTTAGATGACAACATTGACATCTCAGCTTTAATTTTTAAAAAAATGTCTGTGTATTTAATGTCTCTAGCAATTATGGTTATGAGGAAAACTTAAGTGTCAACCCTGAGTGTATGCCAATGCAATGTTGTTTTCCTGACTCCACAGAGAGCGTAAAATATGGCTGATGTGGGAACTCCCCCATTCATCCCAAAACGGTGTTAAGTCAGAAACCTAAGGATGATACAACATGTTGACAATGTTAACTATTTCACTGGTTGTTTTATCATAAATGTTCCAGCTAATGTACTTGTCCCACAATTCCTTACTGTTGCCCATACATAGTCAGATAACAAACCTGTCAGCCTGAGCCTTAAGTATTTTCCTTCCCTGTTGTTGTATGTTCTTGCTATATACCTCGATGTCATCTAACAGTGAGCTAAACTTATCAACAGAGATCCCATCAAAACTCATGTATAAGTCCCACTATTGGTGTTTGCTAGTACACATGGTGGGGAAGGATTATGCTAGTGTTCCCACTATTTTTTTCCATCTATGTGCAGAATGAATTTTGTTATGGACAGTTTGTGCACCAATATCGAGGTGATGTGAGCCACCAGTAGAATTAAATTTTAAGCATAAGAGAGACATAAAATTATGAAATGCATAGACCAGTCAAAAAATTAAAATAACAGCACTTTGAATTAATAAAATTACAGAGAATATATGCCTTGCATGGTGTCAAGTATCTAACTTTCACTCCATGCATCTGAAGAAGTGGGTTTTTTACCCACGAAAGCTTATGCCCAAATAAATCTGTTAGTCTTTAAGGTGCCACCGGACTCCATGTTATTTTTTAGAGAATATATGTGCATTGCAGGAAGTATCAAGAAGTAACAACAACAACAACAACACCACAAGTGTGTGTTTGGGAGGTGAGTGTGAAAGAGACTGACTGACTGTGTGTGTGTGTGTGTGTGTGTGTGTGTATACGCTGGCTGCTGGGGAAGTCTATGCGAGACTGTCTCTTTAAGCACAGCAGCACTCACCAGAAGGCTTGTTCAGACCACAGTAGCTGCTAGCAGCTCCAGCCTGCTCCTGAACCAGGTCTTTCTTCCCCTCCCCCCCACACAGCTCTGCAGAGATGGGGGTACATGGGCAGGGGGAGGGGGACATGCTGACATCAGCACCCACCCCTCCGCTCTGCATAGTAAGCAGGAGGGTCCTGGGAGCAGCTTGCTAGGGTTCCAAGGCAGAGGGCAGGAGCAACCCAGCTGCAGAGTAGTGGCAGGGAGGGGCACCTGAACACACGTCACCGGATGTATGCGGCTCTGCTAATCAAGAGTGCAGCACTTGATTGACTCTTGGATGGCCGTGCAGCCATGCAGCTTAGAGACTATGACTATAATCAGCTATCACCCAGATAACCTCTCTACAGCTATCAGCAGTGGTAGCCTGCCTACCATTATTGCGCTGCCGAGCACAGCCAACCAGTCTATGGCTACCTCCTATAGCAATGGTGGGAGGAAAGGACTCCTTTCATTCCCTCTCTCTCTAGCACACCCCTGCCCACAGCCAGCCAATAATTTGGCCCTCAGTGTATAGTGAAATCAAAGGAATAATGAATGGCAAACGGAGATACTTAATTTGTGTTTCACATCTCTCACTGAAAAATGCTGTGGAAATGAGATCCAATTTTATTTTTATGAAGTAGCCTTATAATTAGGGTTTTAAAATATAGTATAATATGGTTATAGATATGGTAGTTATAATATAGACATATTAGATTTGATTAGATTTGGCACAAGGGAAATTTTCTTTTGTATTAGCAGGGCATTTAATTTCAACTTCACAGAAAGCAGACTTTGCAATTGAAATCTGTTGACTGTTCACAGCTCTCTAGTGCAGTCAGCAGCAGCTCAGTGGAGCAGGGTTGGTTGCTCAAGATTTCTGAGCTCTAAAGTTGTCATTTCAATTTTTCTGCATTTCATTTTAAATTCGTTTATAATGGCATGGTTACACTGTCCAGAGCATAAATCTCAAAACAGGATTTGCATTTAGAATGCTGTAAAATACAACATTCCTTCGGGTATACTTATGAGGGGACCATATACCCATTCATATAAATCAAGATAAGAATACTAAAGCAAAGCAATTTGATTAGGTACTAAATTCAAAATGTTACAAGACTGTGGTCTAACAGCCACCAGGAACTTAAGTCGGGCTGCTTATACAGCACTGACTAGAGTGGAAAATTAAAATGACAGGTTTAAGAGATAAAGACAATCCTGTTCTTATTCAGCTTTAGGGTTCCTGCCAGTTTATCTAGGTTATGAGGTGTAATGTAATATTACATACACATCTAATATAAACATTGAGACTTTTATAGATATGTCAAAATGATACCATTTGATGTGAAATAAAATGAATTACAACCTTGTAAATTCTATAATTTACTCTTATGGGCATCCTCTCCCCCCCCCCCCCCCCCGAGAGGCATAGAGCAAAAAGTCTAAATTTTACCTTGTGTATAATCAAAACAATAAAATATAGTTTTAAATTATAAAGCTGCCCTTAGCTAAACTAATAATAATTAAAACCGAATGCAATTTTAATTCATGAATGTCTGAAGTTTAAGGCTTTTCATTTCAGGTTAACAGTTCTCTCAGACACACCCAGTTCTTCTGTTCCTCCATTACTCTTTGTCTATTTTTTTTGCAATATGATTTTTCCCCTCTTTAATTCTCGCAAAAAGTTAGTTTTTCCCCTTAGCACTTCTCTGATTCCATCACTCCTTTACATCTTTATAAATATCAAGAAATCCCACTTGAGGCTACAATAGTTGTTTGCAAATTTCTTAGATCTAGCTCCCTTTAAAACAATGCAGCCTCCTCCCACCTCCTTCTTATAATGATATCAAGAAAGTCTTTTATGGATTAGACATATTTGGCAAGTAACTGAATTCCTTTCCTATCAAGTTTTACAGCTTTTATATAGCCAGTACAGCCCATTTAAACTCATATTCATTCTATACATACTTGCTTTTGGTGATATTTCTTTTCTGCATACCCTCTTATAATTAGGAAGTAAGCCCCTAAGGGCCCAATTAGCCAACATGTGAATGTAATTATAACTCTTGACTTTGTTTCATGTGTGTCTGTGATATGAGTTTGACCATGCACAGTGTGACCTACTCACAAGGTAAATTTAGCCCCATATCATTTGTGCAATCAACTTTATTCAGATTTATATAAATGTATAGTTATGCAACAAATGCCATATATAAAAGTAACTTTTCTTGTTATTCCAATGCCACATTAAAGGCAGTCTCATAGTACATTTAGACATACATTGTCCTGTGTTCTTCTGTATTGTAACGATGTGGTGACGCACCCACCACAGCGCCTCCTGCTGGTCATCCTGGGAATTAGCTTTCCAGCTCCAGAGCACCTTCTGCTGTCTGAAGTCCCACTTGCTGCTGGCCTCTGTGTCCCTCCCAGACCCTGGTGCCACTTACCTCGGGAGTCTGCCCTCTGCAGTACCCCTGCAGTCTCTGGGTCTCCCCTCCCCAGGGAACCCCCAACCCTCTATCCCCACCTTGCCTCAATGGCTAGTGCCAGTGGGGCAGACAGCAGTCTATAAACCACTCATCATCGGCAAGGGGGGTTGAACCTGCTGCCTTTGCCTACAATGGGCTGCACCTCTGCAACCCCAGTACCCTTCCCGGCCTTTAGCAAGGCCTGCAGCCTGGGGGTTTTCCAGGCTGGAGCTCCCCAGCTCCTCTGGCCTTCCCCCAGCTCTTCTCCACTCTAGATACCCTGCTCAGCAACCAGGCCTATCTCTTTCCATAGCTAGAGAGAGACTCTGCCTGAGCTCCTGGCTAGCAGCCCTTTTATAGGGCCTACAGTGGCCTGATTGGGGCGTGGCCCCAGCTGTGGCTATTTTAACCCCTTCAGGGGTGGAGCAGGGTGACAAGCCCACTACAGTATCTATATATTTCCATTGAATCAACATTTTCTGTGGCCTCATTAATGTGCCAATAATATCTGGGTTTATTCTACTTGTTGTTTTAATATTCAAAGTACAACCTTCATGCTATTTCAATGTATTTGGCTGTGGTAAATAATTGGACAATGGCAAGTTCCCGTATCCACTAGATTTTGAGAAAAGTAAGGTTGTTTCACTCCACTCCAAATAATTTCTGGGGGTTTCATTTCCCTTTCATATTTCTATTATCCTTTTCACTGTGTTGGAAATAATCCTTCTTTCAAGTAGCTGGGATTTTTCCATTTTTTTTTTTCTTTTCATGATCAACCAAAATCTATAGTGAAAAGTTCATTTTATCATCTAAGGAGCATTGTAAATTGCACCCATTAACTGCAATGGACTTTCAAACACTGATTCACAATTTCATATTTTCTAGTCTAATTTCCAGTCACCTATTTTGCACTGGTCTCCTTGCTATAAGAACTGTATATATTTCAAAGTGCTTCACCTAGACTGTGTATATATACTTCCTTTAGTGAGGGTTAAGGCTGGTCCGGCTTAATGATGATCAACATATGCAGAGGATAGGCTCCACCATAAGAAAATTATGACAGTTTTCGCTTTTTACTATGAATCAACACTGAGTATTCTGTAACTTGTGTGGCAGTGGGGGAGAGGGAACGTTTGTTAGCAAACAAGCCAGTAGTTTAGTTCAGAAGGAGAAGAAAATAATTAGAAGTGTTTTTTTTACAAGAAGTTTACCTCTAATGATATGTTGTACCACACAGGCATGGAAAATATATCGTACCAAACACTGGATAATACACTCTAGCCCACAATCCTGCATTGACAGTTGTTAAAAAGGTCTGTTATTGGGTCTTTCCTATCAGTAGTTTCTGTGATTCCATCTCTAAGGACACTTGTTCATAAGCTTATGAGCAAGTCTAGAAATAGGCACTGTTTAAATTGTCTCCTCTGAGATGTAACAAACTAGCATTACAAAAATGCTTGGCATATCGGAGTTAGTTATGGTTGGTACCTTCCATTTTCATTAAAAATGAAACACTGTGGCAGATGGACTTCAGAGATATTTTCAAGATTTAAGTGCTGGCCCATGGGAGGGCTCCAGTGTAAACAGCTCCTTTATAGAATTTCAGTGCATGAGGGGAGGGGACTGGGCCAGCCTGATGATCTCACACTTTGTTCTTTTTATTGATTTGGTGTTGCAAAATTTCCTTTGGACTATATAGAGCAAGTCATTTTACTGGGTGAAGTTTCCCTCCTTTCTGAGTTCTCCTCTGACATTGAAAGTGAAGTAAATTTAATGTTAATTAGAACAAGGTTTTAGTCATATTGTGCCCTGAGAGAAAATGATATCCTTTGGGTCAAAATTAGTTTCTCAATTAATGCTTGATCCTGCACCTTTTGAACTCAATGGTACTACTGCCATTGTCTTCAACTGATGCAGGATTACCCCCAGTCCTCCCCCCACATTCTCCCACCCGTCCTATCAACAAAATTCATTATGATTATCAAGACAACCTAACACATATGCAATGGTAGCTGAGTATAAAAAGGAAAACACATTTAAAAATATTGCAGAAAAAGCTAATATCAAACAACACGTCTGAGTTGTGAAAAAGGCGAATATCATTCTGGGTTATTAACACGAGTATCATATGTAAAACATGGGAGGTAATTGTCCAATTCTAGTCGACCCTGCTGAGGCCTCAGCTGGAACATTGTCAGGTTTTGGGTGCCACACTTTAAGAAAGATGTGGACAAATTGGAGATAATCCAGAGGAGAGCACTAAAAAGGGGGTTTAGAAAACCTGACCTAGAGGTTAAACAAAATGAATAGCAAACGCATTCAACAAGCCCAGTTCACAAACCAAAAGTAGGCTTCAATTTGTTATAAAGTGTTTATTTTTATACATTTGTTAAAATCAAAGTATTATTACTAATTATTATTTATGTTGGAGCCCTAGTCATAGACCAGCATCCCATTGTGCTAGGCCCTGTACAAATAGAACAGAAAGATAGTGTCTGCCCCAACAAGCTTACAGTCTAAGTATGTTTGGGAATCATTTGTCAACAGCAAATATGGAAAAAAATCATGTAATAATAGTATGAGCATTTGTACTACCAAACTTGACTAGATTTGAGCCAGTGACATAGAAATGAAAAGGCTCCCTCTTCACATTTTTCTTTAAATGTAGGGTGATGTTGATTTGAATATAGCTAATTCCCTAATTTGCTAAACTGTTAAAGCAAGAGTGATAAAGAGCCAGGTCTAGGCCTAAACACATCTTTTCTTTACAGAATTTCCTCTCCGTGGTCTTGGGCATAATATGTGGGGGTCACCAGCAATTTTGCTTCCTGTTTATAAAATGACAGATTTCTTTATTTGGCTGTAAAAGAGCTTGTTTGTATCTCTGTAGATTCTCCTCATATTATACAGTTGGATCAGCAGCAATAGCTGCAGCAACAATGTCTGTCAAGAACACAGGAATCAACAGAAAAATCAAATGCAAAAGCCAGATATTTATCATCATCATCATCATTAGCATATGATCCCAAATGAACTACTACAGGACTTGGGTTTTTTTAGATAACCAGGATTCTGGATGGAGGGTGTTTTGGATATTGTACATCTTCTTGGTGTACTTACAGAAAGCAAAATAAATTCCCACATTGGTTGCGTACCCAACGATGAGCCTTTATCTCAGTTAGAAAGTAAACAAACCGAACTCTTGAAACTGAAATGCTGCTTTTTTTTCCATGGCCCCCAATATTTTTCTCTTCTCCTTCCCCCCCAGGGCAAAAGCTCCACTATATCTATCTTCCAGGAAAGGCTGGATTTTGTTGGTTTGATTTGGGGTGATGTTATTATGGGCAGGATGGGTCACAGAAGTGGATTTTGCATTTTGCTCGGGTGCCAAAGTTCATGGTGGTTCTGATAACTCAGGCAGTTCATACTGATGTCAACCAAAACCAACCAACTAAAGGTTTGCTAAGTTTCTTCTAAACTGAAACTGAAGTTTCATGCAGCTGCAGTCAAGTCAGAAGAGCATATCTAGAATAATACACACAAGAAATGGGCTAACTGAATAAATAAATAAGAACTGCCCAGAACATAAATCAAACTGAAATCAAACAGCTCTAAAGGTTTGATTGTTTCTCAGATTTATGTGCCTTTATATTTCTCATTTAGTTCAGGGAACAAAATTAAAATGAGAATATGATAAAGAGAGGTTGTGCTAAGGACATTTCCAAAATAGCCTAAAGGGAAGAAGGAAATACCAAAAATCTCAGAAGAAAGACCATTCACAGGAATTATGCAGTCTGATTACCTTGACTGGTTTTGGCCTATATTCATTGCATTAGGGAAACGTGAAAAAACATTCATAGTTGATCAACCAATGTTATTTGAGATGATGATAATAATACCTACCCAACTCCACCAGTGTCTTAGTTAATAATTTAACTAACTAAGTGATCTGAAGCATAAGGTTCTCTTTTCCCTGTTATCAGTGCAGATTAATCTTCTATTTTACTATAGCTATCCTATGCTATGTATATTCATGCAGTCATCAGCCCACTTTTAAATTCTATAAAACTAGCAGAACCAATAAATGTGAATTCTACAGAGTAATTACACCTGGTGTAAAGAAGTATCCGTTCTAAATTTGTTACCAAGCAATTTCAAATGAGTATCCCCTAGTTCTAGCTTTTATCTAACTACATGAGGAAGCATGATTGATCAGTGTTCACTGTACCTTTCATTATTTCTAAACACACATTTATCACATTTCCTATTCTCCACATCTCTAAACTAAACTGGCAAGTTGGTTGGAAGAGTCAGCATACCTGCTGTTAAGCTCACCAGCGGCAGCAGTTCAGTAGCTGCTCAAAGCATTTGCCCATCAGTGTGTTAGCTCCTGCCTTGCCTGCCTCTAGGTAACCCAGTTCTGACCTTGGGCTCCAATTTCTGACTTTGGCTTTGACACTTGTCTCTGGATTCTGGGTTCTGACCCTGGGCTCAGACTCTAGCTCTTCCCCTTGGCTCCAGCCATTAGGCCTGGCTGGCCACACTCTGACCTCCAGATAGCTTGCTGCATTTCCTTATTAGCAATGACTACTCATTCAATTATGGAAAATTTTGTATTCTGCCTTGACTTAAACTGCATCCAACCCTATTGCATCCTGTAGGATTGCATTGATTGGTTGCCTAGAGATAGCAGTAAGCAGTGTCATGCAGGGGAGCTAGATTTGAATCCTATTCTTTTTAGATCGTGCCCCAGGTTATTAATGAATGCAACAAAATATCACTAACATGAAGCCATACCACCATGGGGTGTGGTCATAATTTCCTCAGCTAAGTAAGGTTAGATGTGCTCAGTCAATATGTGAATGTTAGATAAACCCCAAAGTAAAATGGAGTCTTGGCACTCACATCTGTTAGAAAGCTATTCCTTCTCCTACACACTGTCTTGTCATCCCCATATGAAGACATACTCTTCCTTATCTAAGATAGTGAGTCCCCACTCACGAAAAGTAGCCTCCTCTTTTTAGTCACCAAGCCTCAGACAAAAAGCCGCTCTCTTCATCTGAGACAAAAGAGGCTCTTTTCTCCACAAGCAGCTCTTCCTTAAGATGTCCACCCATGTATGTTCCACCTGCCTTACTCTATGGTTCATCTAGAGAGGTTCTGCTTCTCCCTACAGTTTTCAGGAGGAATCCTTTCTCTGACTCACATGGAACATCCTACATATAGCCCATGTACTAGAGTAACGCATGCCTGCTTGGTGTGGTGCTCTGTCACCCTCTAGTGGCACCTAGATCATCTAGAGATTGATGAGTCTGCTATGGCCTCACCTAAGAGCCAGGGGGCTTTTAGCACGTGCAATAGATGCTCATACACAAAGCTTCAGAGATCCCAGATTTAATCCTGCCCATGAATGACTGGGGTCTGTCAGTATTGCACTTACCCCGCTATACATTGTATGCAAACAATGCAACAAGAGATTGTTAGGTAAAGAATATGTGCTAAGTCTAAAACTAAAGTTTCAGTGACTACCTTATCCCTGAGTATTATGTCTCTTGTGTAAATGAAAACCTCACTATTAGTGTTCTATTAATGTAGTTTTTTTGTATATAATATCTAACCTATTATTTTTGTTTATATACTACTTCAGACTTACATTTATAGTAATGCATCAGTTCTGGACACTGACAAACATATTAGCAAGCAGTAGGAATTACATGGAAACCTGTCAGGATAGCTCCTCTTCCATTCATTTCCCTTTCATCTTAGTAATTCACATATTTACCTCACCGTAAATCAAATGCTACTACTTTTAGTGCACATACCAAGCCAGTGTAGGACATGCCTGTTAATGTATCCAGCGCCCACTACAGTCAATGGAAAATTTCCCATAGACTTCAATAGGTCTTGCAGTTATACATCCGGGTTACAATTTATCAGGCAGAGTGAAGTTAATCATCATTATTGATCACGTTTACTTCAGTAGTGTCTAGGGATCAACCAAGAATGGGATCCCCATTGTGCTAGGCAATGTACAAATACAGCTTCTGCCCCAAAGAGCTAACAGCCTGAATGGTCAAGACAGACATGGTGTGTAACACGCAAGCAAAGTAAACAATGTGATGGTGGCAAATGTCATGTTAGTGGCATGATTTTCTAATCTAGATGTCATAAGGAGACAATTTCATTAAATGGTCTGTGTATGGAATAAAAAGCACAATTTGCCTGCCTCTCTGGAATAATACAGATACATCTCATCAGTGAACATTAAATGGTTGTAAAATATATGCCTCAAATTTTAGAAATTTTGCAGCTAAAACCCAATAACATTCTACTCTCAGAATCTGAAAAAGAAGCATAAATAAGAATAAATATAGTGATCCATTCATAGGCATTTGACTAGGAAGTAGATTAAAAACTTAAAATACTGCTGAAGTTCTCAGGGCAAAAAAAGAGTCAAATATAAGGGCTGAAACCAATCAAAGTTTCCAGTGTCAGGCAGCAGTATTTTCTCCTGAGCTAATCTATGCATGTTGTATTTATCTAAACAATCCCAGAACTACAACCAATGATATTATATCACCAAAAGAAAGGGGAGAAAAAATCTTCAAGATGATAGTTTATCTTGCACTTGAAGGAGAAAATGAGAGAAGACATTTGCATTTAGCTCACATTTTTTTAAAAATGGGAAAACAAGAAGGGGAAGAGAATCCAAATTTGACATCAACCTTTCTTTCCCCCTTATTTTTTTCTCTGCAGCACTGTTTTAATTTAAGAAAGAAATTCCAAATTGACATTTAAATGGTGGCAGGGCAATTTTCATTCTCTCCCTTGTGAAATGGCCTCCGAATATGTACAATTATGCTGTCATCTTTAGCGCTCCACATTGGACAGAGTTTAATTATTAATGTGTTTCCCTCAGAGAATGACTCGATCATGTCACAACTCTAGACAAATACAGCTAATGCAAAATCATAAAATATTCACTTGAATACTGCTGAACTGACAGGAAATTAATTCTATGAACACTTTTGATATTACCAGAAAATTAGTTTCAAATGCATAAGACTGAAATAAATGTGTTCATAATTTGCTCAAGGGTAACGCTCATCTTGCAATCAGTTTGGTGTCTTTTTATAAATGTTACAAGTATTCAACGTGGCTTTATGATAAAGAGGACAACTAATGTAATGTATTATTTGTAGACAGTATTTTACTTGTAAACAGCAGGGAGTGAAGATTTGCTCTTAGAAATATTTAAACTCTAGCAATATTTTACAATATATCATTTTGCAATTCTGAAGAAGTACCTATTCTTAAATAGTCCTAGGAGAACTGAAGGGCTTAGGGATTTAGTAATAAAACATGGAAGCCTTCCTTAGCTAAATCACTGGCTTGAGCTTCATTATCCAGATTGGTAGTGTATGAAAGTTGTAATCACCTTAAGTGGTCAATGTACACGGAGAGAGAAAATGGATTGAGATCCTAAATAGGCAAATGTCTTCACCGCAAACAACACTAATGTAGTGGACTCTACAGCTGGCTGGATAATAGAACAAGTGGTTTGAGACAATCGTCATGAATAAAAATGGCAAGTTCTGTTTGCTGTTACTTGTGGAGTCCTATTGCCAGAACTTCGCTGACCTCTTGCTCCCCATGAAATATGAAATTTTAAAGTATTTAGCAGAAATAATTATTGGTCTGAAAATTCAAACTGGAAATGTATTGTGTATTATTCACCATTCATTATTCTTCTGTTCAACATGTTTCATGTATGTGATCAGGGAGCAGAAACAATACCATGTGAGAAATCACACGCTACAAATAATGAATAGTGAACAGCGGTCAGAGTGAACTATTTGGCAATGATCCATAGGCTGAAATTTGTTGTAATTCCAAATAACGAGTACATTAATAAAAATAGAGACTGGTTCAAGAACTATTCCAAATCAGGAAAAAGGTATTTACAAAAAATTACTATTGACAGTGAATAATTTAGCTACTTCTTGTGGGCATCTTTTTTGGAAGGTTCAGCAGACAGGCCAAGGATTAAATCTGTATGGGGACTAAACTGTCTACCCATTCCTTGTGTAACACAACCCCCCAGTGAAGTCAATGTGCAAATCTTGCAGGATTAATATTACTGAGTTGCATTAGTTGGGATAGTCAGCACTGCAACTGCCTCTTTTGTAACTGTCCAGTGTGGGGTACAATTCACTTGTGGGATAGAATGCCAGTTCAGGCATCTCGGCTCCACTGAAGCCCTGCTGCACAGTAGGTCTGCTAGCAGAGCAGCCTCAAATTCTTTATTCGCTACAGGAAGGGTAACGTACCAGATTTAGCAGAAGGCCACAGTGGAAATGCAAAGGGGGAGCAGATCCATGGTTGCACAGATCCAGTGGCCTCAACACTGTGCAATGAACACAGAGGATCTGCAGGCACTATTCTAATCAGAGTGTGAAATAACAGTTTCAGGTGGAGCAGCACTGAAACCACATATCCAGACTTTAAATTGGGGGTGAGTGGGAGGTTCCACTTCCCAACTGCTTCACACTCCACCCACATGGAGCCCAAGTATCTGAACTCCATGTGAGTGGAATGGATTTCACCATGAATGAATGCAGGTCTTCGGTCTCCAGTGTAGTTAGTCTGGAAATCTCACAAACAATACATTTGCTTTCTGAAAAGGAAAACCTCTTTTCTACATTTTGGCTGCAGCTTCTGAAACTGGAGACTGGAAATATTCTCCAAACATCTTTCCTGTTCTCTACATGGCCGCATAATAAATACACCATTAAAATATGCAGTGTCATTAATGAACACCAGCAGATTGCACAGTTTAACTGTTTAAACTTTTTATTAAAAATTGTAGGAAATGAGTATTCATTATGCTATAATGCTGTTTCCCATCATGACAGATTGAACTAGTCCTCAGAATTAAGATGTCTGCATAATAGAGAAAGTACAGCACTGAGGATATTTGCAGTATGTGGGAAGTAAAAACCAGCAGATTACATGATAATAAAGAAAGCAGATGAGAGACAATAACTATCCACAGCTGTAATTTGTTTTACTAGGTGTCTCAGATGTTGCTGTCACAAGATGATATTTAAAACCCAGGCACCACAAGAAAATGTGAAGTTTACATGATAAAAATAGCTTGCAAACAACTGTTAACTTCTCTTGGGTTTGTTTTTTTCTTTTAACAGGTAAGGTATTTTTGTGTCTAATGCAGCGTATGCGTGGTACATTCTGGCACTTACAGCTAACAACTCTCAGATAAGATACAAATGAAAAGGAACTGGGATGCTAGTCTACACGTATTACACAGATGTAGTGAATTATTAAACATAGTCAGTCTGGGGTTGTCAGTGAGGCAGATTGGCTACATAATATCATTGAAGGTAATTGCATAGAGGGTTGTTTCTCCAAAATGTCTACATTTAAAAAAAAAAAGCTTCTTCCTTTTAAAAGAAAAAAGTTTCCTAAATGATTGTTTATTACATGGCTGAAACAAAGTCCACTTGAATAAAAAGAGAAAAAGAGATGGCTGTTGAAGGTGATTATGTTGATAAAAAAGATATTAAAGGTATGACCAATACCCATTGATTTCAGTAGAAAGTCTCTCATTGGCTCTAGTGGACACTGGGTCAGGCCCTAAACCTTTTGTTATGACTAGAACTTAGTGCAAATGAACAAATGGCTGGAGCAGATATTCCACTCTCCTTGTTTTCAGACTGCTTGGTTGAATGTGCCCATCACTCTTTCCTTTTGTCTCCCAAAGTCTCTCCTTATGCTTAAATTACATGTTTATAAGAATGGGTTTTGTTAGGAAGTGGGAAAAATATCATTTGAGATTGATAAAGTTTTGGGTGTTTTTTTTTCTCCAGACAGTATCTAATTTTGAAGAAGTAAACTCATTGTTCTAAAATGTATGTGAGTTCAAGAGCTTAAATTTGAAAATTATACATTATGGTCAGCATACACTTTTAATTACAGGAACATTTAAAGTAGTTTTAAACTATTCCTTTGTTTCCATGACAGAGTTTATGAAATTAAATACATATTACAGTTCTGCTGCTAAAAAGTGTAGTCATTCTGAAAATTTCTTTCAGATTTGCAACTAAAACAAATTGAAATCAAAGAGTTTAAACTAATTACATATGCTAAAAGTAAAGAACAGTCACTGGTAATATTTTTACTGAGTTGTCTTTTGGGATCTTGACTCACTTGTAAACCTCCAGTGGTGAAAATTGGCATGACTCCATTTGCTTCAATCTAATTCCTAGTGTGAAAACTTGCATGTAGGCTCTTGGGCTGAGTCCTGCCCACTGGCACACAGTGGGAATTGCTGCTTCTCTTAAAAGTGCAGTCAGGAGTATATGTATCATCTTCTTCCCTTGCCATGGAGGCTCTCTTATCTGTTATACCTTCTACTGGGGATGTCCACCAAGGGCTACACCCACACAAACCAGCATACATTCTGGGCAAACTCAGCTCAAAGAATGTAAATGGACATACCACACACATGTTAGAATTAAGGCAATCTCTCTGACCAGCATCAGAATGAAGGTTATTTTAAAATGTAATACTTTTGTATTAAGAAGAACAGGAGTACTTGTGGCACCTTAGAGACTAACAAATTTATTAGAGCATAAGCTTTCGTGGACTACAGCCCACTTCTTCGGATGCATATAGAATGGAACATATAATGAGGAGATATATATACACACATACAGTGTATATATATCTACAGTGTATATATATACACTCCTGTTCTTCTTTTTGCGGATACAGACTAACACGGCTGTTACTCTGATACTTTTGTATTGTATCTTTCAAGTAATTGTCAGCTAGCATAAAATACCCATATTTATTTAAATAAAATGATGAGCAACTGTTAAAGGGTTCCTATTGCATATGACAATATCAAATAGCATATCATGAAACTATTACTACGCTAAACACTGTAATTAAGCCTCTCTGAATTAGGAAGCTCCAAACCATCCAAATAACAAAAATCTGCTTCAAATCTCCTGGATAAATGAGCAGAGGTGAGTATAAGTTCTAAAGCATGTACTCATTTAACATATTCTCCCAACCCTCGTTTACTACCATCATTTCTCACTGATAACATATGCACAAACATCCCATCAAATGATGTTCTTAATTATCTTTGTTTATGCTGAGTCGATGTACTACAAAAAGCAAAGCTGGGTAATATGTTAGTGACTCTCATTGCATTGAAGCTGATGCTTTTCTGAATATGGACTTACGGATGTGTACTTAACCTGCTGGGATATGGTCTCATGGGTCACTAAATCCAGCTTTGCTTAGTAACGTTTTCCAGAAAATAAGGATATACAAGGAAAGGGTTTTGCTTACTTCTAATACATCAGCCATGTTCTTTGTTCATTCACTTCCCTGCAGTAAACCCCACAGCCTGTGGAAACTCACCTCATGTCACGTTTGTGTGGTTCTGTGGTCTCTGCACGAATCTCACTGCATAGTTCAAAAATCCAGGAAATGGAGCTAAATCTTTCCAAGCAGAGTACAATTAAGGATTTCAGTTTCTGCTGGAGCCCGCTGGCACCAATCAGATGGGACCTCAGATAAAGGATCTCTGATGACACTGTGGGAAGGAGTTGAATATGTGCATATGGTGTGGTGCTTCTTGATGAGTTTGCAGCTATATAGGAGACATATGCCTAAGGCTGCTAATGATACCTGAATACCACTAAAATACCAGCTGTCAATCCACTGTATGATTTTTGGATAGCTGAAATTTACACAAACTACAGAATAGAGATTATAATTTTTCTATAGGTGACACAAGCATTCCCCAGAAAGAGCCTTTATAAAAGGAACAGCGGTTGATACTGTTTCTAGGGTCACACCTCAGTAACTTAATTGGCTTCAGAGATTTATACCATTGTAAGTGAGAGGGGGAATTGGGCCACCGTTTTTCCAGATGCAAAAAGCAACTGTACTTTCAGTTAGAATGACATAAGAACATAAACATGGCATTGTGGGTCAGACAAAAGGTCCGGCTAGCTCATCTGTCTTCTGACAGTGGCCAATGCCAGATGCTTTAAAGGGAATGAAAAGAATAGGACCATTATCAAGTGATCCATCCCCTGTTGTCCAGTCCCAGTATCTGGCAGTCAAAGGCTTAGGGATACCCAGAGCATTGGGTTGCGTCCCTGACCATCTTGGCTAATAGCCAATGATGGACCTATCCTCCAGGAACTTATCTAATTCTTTTTTAAACCCAATTATAATTTTGGTCTTCACAACATCCCCTGTGAATGAGTTCCACAGGTTGACCTTGTGCTGTGTGAGGAAGTACATCAATTTGTTTGTTTGTTGGTTGGTTTTAAACCTGCTGACTATTAATTTCATTGGGTGATACCTGGTTCTTGCATTATGTGAAGGGTAAATAACACTTCCTTGTTCACTTTCTCCACACAATTAATGATTTTATAGGTCTCTACTATATCCCATCTTAGTCATCTCCTTTTCCAAGCGGAACAGTCCCAGTCTCAATCTCTCCTCATGTGGAAGTTCTTCCATATCCTTAATCATTTTTGTTGTCCTTCTCAGTACCTTTTCCATTTCTAATATATCTTTTTCGAGGTGGAGCGACCAGAACTGCATGCAGTATTCAAAGTGTGGTTGTACCATAAATGTATAGCATGGCATTATGATATAAACTGTCTTAATTATCTATCCCTTTTCTAGTGGTTCCCAACATTGTTAGCTTTTTTGATTGTTGCTACACATTGAACCAATGTTTTCAGAGAACTTTCCACAATGACTCCAAAATCTTTGGAGTAACAGCTAATTTAGACCTTTATTTTTTCTATATAGCTGAGATTGTTTTCACTTATCAACAATGACTTTCATCTACCAGTCACCCAGTTTTGTGAGGTCCCTTTGTAACTTTTTGCAGTCTGCTTTGGACTTGAGTAATTTTGTACCATCTGCAAACATTGCCACCTCACTGTTTACCCCTTTTTTATGAATACATTGAACATCACTGGTCCCAGTACAGATCCCTGGGGAACACCACTATTTATTTCTCTTCATTCTGAAAACAGATCATTTATTCCTACCAATTGTTTCCTGTCTTTTAACCAGTTATTGATCCAGGAAAGGACCTCCCCTCTTATCCCAGGACTGCTTACTTTTCTTAAGAGCCTTTGGTGAAGAACCTTGTCAAAGGCTTTCTGAAAGACCAGATATTCACTGGATCACCCTTGTTGACATGTCTGACACCCCTCCAAGAATTCGAATAGATTGGTGAGATGTGATTTCCCTTTACAGAACCCATGTTGACTCTTCCCCAACAAATCATGTTCATCTATGTGTTTGATAAATCTATTCTTTACAGAAGAAGCCTGAAGTTAGGCTTACCAGCCTGTAATTGCCAGGATCCCTGCTGGAGCCTTATTTAAAAATTGGTGTCACATTAGCTATCCTCCCATCATCTGGGAGTACAGAAGCTGATTTAAGTGATAGATTAAGTGATAGATTGTTTAAGTGATGACCTCCTGAGGTCCCTTCCAACCCTGATATTCTATAGCACAGTTAGTAGTTCTGCAATTTCATATCTGAGTTCCTTCAGGACTCTTGGGTGAATGCCATCTGATCCTGGTGACTTATTACTGTTTAATTTATCAATTTGTTTTAAAACCTCTTCTATTGACTCCTCAATCTGGGACAGTTCCTCACATTTGTCACCCAAACAGAATGTCTCAGCTGTGGGAATCTCCCTCACATCCTCTGCAGTGAAGACAGATGCAAAGAATTCATTTAGCTTCTCCACAATGCCCATGTCTTCCTTGACTTCTCCTTTAGGGCCTCCATTGCCCAGTGGCCACACTGATTGTTTGGCAGGCTTCCTGCTTCTGATGTACTTAACTTTTTTGCGCCTAATTTTTGGGCTTTGCTAGTTGCTCTTCAAATCTTTTTTGGCCTGCCTAATTATACTTTTACCCTTGACTTTGCCTTTATTTTATTTTAGGAGAACAGCTGCAGAAGAAAAGACTAAGGCTTGGTCCACACTAACCCCCCACTTCGAACTAAGATATGCAACTTCAGCTACGTGAATAACGTAGCTGAAGTCGAAGTACCTTAGTTCAAACTTACCGCAGGTCCAGACGAGGCAGGCAGGCTCCCCCATCGACTCCGCGTACTCCTCTCGCGGAGCAGGAGTACCAGCGTCGACGGCGAGCACTTCCAGGATCAATATATCGCATCTAGACAAGATGCAATAAATCGATCCCAGAAGATTGATTGCTTACCGCTGGACCCGGAGGTAAGTATAGACCTACCCTTAATGTAATGTTTAAATGGAAGAGCACAGTGTGTGTGTTTTGTCTCTCCTCTATTGCAGGCTGCATTTGAACACAAAGTGCCAAATCCTTATCCAGTGGAAATCAATATAACTTGATGGTAGACCTGGTTGTGAATTTTCCAATGAAATATTTTTTTTTCATTGTAAAATGATGATTTGCTGGAAGTGAAATGAAATGAAATGAAAATTTGAAAAGGGTGGTTAATGCAGGTTCCCTTCTAGAATACAATTTAAACCTCCTATTGGACCAATTATTTCATTTTATTGATGCCGTGAAGTTTATTTTATAGGATTTTTATATGAAAGACTCCATTTAATGGTTTATTAATATTGTCAGTGCTGTCTCATTTAGAGACTGAACTGATGAGTACATTGTATAACTCTATCATAGAAGACTGTAGCATCAAGAGAAGTTATTTGGAACAGTGATATACAGGATTGTGTTGTACTCATTTTAAATATTTCTCTCCCTCTTCTTCCTGTCCAAGCAGTCTTTGCAATGAATCTATTAAGAGGGAAATGGACTGAATAGCTCAACCAATGCGAGATGGAACTGATAAAAGCAGAAAGCATGATTTGTATTAAAGAATGAAACACTATAGATTCCATTCATGTGTGTTATGTGAAAAGGCAATTTTGCAACCAGTAAAAATCAGACTCCAAGTATTAAAATATGTCTCTGATATGATGCTCCCTTGGACTAATCTATCCCTTCCTCCCTCCCTGCACTATTTCTCCTTCTCTTCACAGGATGCTGTCATTTTCTCTCTTTAATTTTAGAATGAGGGACTTTGTGTCTGCTACAATGGTTCCCAGGATACTTTTTCTGTCCCTATCTCCATCTTCTTTTACTTCAGGCCTCCCTTTCACTCTTTCACCTCATATGGCTGCTTCTTTTTTGGTCGTAGGCCTGTCCTTTCACTTTTACTTCTCACAGATTTTTCTTTTTCTCCTCTATATCATCCCTCCTGTGCCTGCCAGAAACTTTCCCAGTACTCTACTAATGTAAACACACCTGATTTTGACATGCTTTCTCTCTCTCCTACCTTTCACATAACTTCTTATATATAAGTCAAATTTTCTTACTGCACAATAAAGTTTCAGTTATATAAAGCACATTTATCTGAAACTCTTTATATTTTCAGAGAATAGGCTGGGTTCCCAGGGGGTTCTTCTGAAAAATCAGCTTGCTGAGTGAATGGGGGATGAGTTTCAGTCCTGCTCCAATCTTTCCTCTGTTGACCTTCCCAGCTGAACAGAAAATCTACTTCTCCAGAGCTCCTGAATTCCACAGCAGCAGCTGGGACTTCTGTGGTGCTGATGGTGTGTACTTTACAGCAACTCAGCTTTGAAGAATGACAGTTCTCCCAAGGAGATTCTAAACTGAGATAGGAAGAAGATGGCAACTTTACTTGGAGCACAACTGTAGGCTTCATCTCTTCTACCTCTCCCTGCTCCCAAATAGGGGCTTCACCAACATAAGAGAAGGTCCCAAAGCCTGGACATTCTGCAGAAGCTCAATCCTGCAAATGTATGGACCTCAACAGAAGCCCAGATTCAGTGCTGTGGTAATTACAAACATAGCAGGACTGAATATCAGGTTCTGCATGACCGAAGTTCTGCTTCTGCAGAGATTTAGAAGCTCCACAGTAGCAAAGCTCCTTAGTAACTGAGAAACTAGCTGGAGGTGCTTTATCATCATCTATGAACAGGCTTTGAAGTCTGATCTGAAGGTAGCTCCCAATATTACTCAGACCTCGTTTATCCCTTGGTTTCTCTTCCAAAACTTAGACTATCCCTGTTCTGACTAGAGCTGGTCAAATATTTGACTGAACAACAAAATAATGAATAAAATTCTGTTTCAATTAAATCAAAGTTGGTTTTTTTTTTTTGTATAAAAACATTTCAACTTTTTGTAATGTCCTATTTATTGATGAAAATTCTAAACAAAAAATGTTGGGCAATTTTTTTAAATGAAAAAAAAAAAAACTTTTCATTTACTTTTGTTGGGAGGAACCCCACTTTCTCAGACTATCTCCCCCACCAAAATGTGTAAGATTTAATCAAAAATGGCAAATTTTCAAGGGAAATAATAAACTGTTAGTTTCTTTCGAAACTTTTCAAAAAATTGTGTTGCTCTGTGGCATGAGCAGTTAGCCAGTATTTGGGACCTTAGCCAGTATTTGGGAGTTGTTTCCGTTAGGAGGAGAAATTGATATGTCAGATATTTCTTTAGTGCCATCTTGTTTATTGCTAAGAATGTACAAAATCCTGTTTCCCAGATCACAACAGAAACACACACAGTTTCCTTGTTCACTGTTTCTAAGCCTGCCTTTCCAGTGATTCCAGGGCCTCAAGAAGCTCTGTCTCAGGGCCACTCTAAGGAATGCTTATCTCACTTTTTGCTGGCTATCTGGGTGCTTTCAGCTTCTGACACACATACAGACACAGCTTCAACCAATCTCTGCACTGGCCTTCAATCACCTCAATCACTTTCCTCCTGCATTGGCCAGGGAAACCTGTCTGACCACATGACTTAACTCTTCTCAGGCTTTGCCAGGTGGCTGATTGCAATGGGTGAGAACATCTATTGTCTCCAGCTATCTTATTAGGGGCTTAATTGTTCCTTCTATTTAGCTTAGCACACCTGTCAATTATAAGCAAGTCTATGATTGTCTATAGAACAGACATGCTTGATAGCAGCCATTAACACCTTCGAGAATAACAAAAAATATATTTATCACTTTCTATCCAGGTCTACTCCTGATGTATTACCAAAATTATTATTGAGGGCTTGTCTACACTACCGGTTATGTTGGTATAATTTGTCATTCAGCGGTGTGAACAAACTACCCCCCGAGCAACGTAAGTTATACCACCCTAAGCGTCTGTGTAGACAGTGCTATATCAGCAGGAGAGCTTCTCCAACTGATATAGCTACTGTCTCTCACGGAGGTGGTTTAATTATGCCACTGCTCTCCTGTTGGTATAGAGCATCTTCACCAGACACAGTACAGTGGCACAACTGCATCAGTGCAACTGCGCTGCTTTAGCACTTTTGTCTACACTGGCAAGTTTCTGCTCAGTAAAGCAGCTTTCTGCTTTTTAACTCCCAAGGTGCACACACTGCCAAGCCACTTAGTGTGTAGAAACTGTCCCACAATGCCTATTCTCGTCTCTCTGGTCATTGGTTTGAAGTCTACAGCCCTGTCCTCAGGTGACCAACTGTAAGCCCCACCCCTTAAATTCATTGGGAATTTTGAAAGTCCCCTTCCTGTTTGCTTGGTGATGCATGCAATGGTCTCAGTGCATCTTTCCAGGCGGCCATGCCTGCTCCACGCACCAGGTGATCCCCCATTGGAGCAATGTCGAGCTGCTGGACCCCATCAGCATTTGGGGAGAGGAGGCTGTCCAGTCCCAGCTGCGCTCCAGCCGTAGGGATTATGATACCTACGGACAGATTTCACGATGTGTGACAGAAAGGGGCCATGACCAAGACACACTGCAGTGCACGGTCAAAGTTAAGGAGATGTGGAATGCCTACTACAAGGTGTGAGAGACAAACTGCTGCACCTATCCTGCATCCACAAGCTGCCAGTTCTACGAAGAGCTGGACGCAATACTCGATGGCGACCTCACCTTCACCGCGAAGGCCACTGTAGATACTTCACGTGACAATCGAGAGTGGACCAAGCCAGGAGGAGGAAATCTTGGATGAGGATGTGGAGGAGGAGGGGGACCCAGAGGCAGAGGCTGACTCGGAGGTCAGAGATGCATGCAGCCAGGAGCTCTTTTCTACCCTGGAGGAGGCTAGTCAGTCACAGTTGTTGGATCTTGGCAAAGCGCAAACAGGAGAGGGGGCCCCTGGTAAGTGGCTTTGATTTTGGGAATTGCTGAAGTGAGCTGTTGGGGGAAGAAGGGTTGCAGAAAGCAGGCTTGTGTCTCTATGATGCACATACCATCACATGCCTACCTGAAGGGCAGAACAGGGTGTTGATTGACTCCCTCACTTCATGGGAATCTGCCTCCGAGATCTCCACAAAACTCTCATGGAGATACTGGGCAATCCAGTGCTGCAGGTTCTTAAGCAGAGCTGCTTGGTTTCTTTCCCCATTAAGGGTTACTTTCCTGTGCCTCTCTGCCGTCACTGCAGAGGGACCATTGCTGCACACAGGCGAGCCGCATAAGGGCCAGGGTGGAAGACTTGGAGAAGATCCTCCCTTCATTCCCTGCTCACCCTCAGCAGTGAGATATCTTCCATAATGACACAGCCTGTGGAAAATCGCTGAATCAGTGGTCTGTGTGCTGCAAACAATACTGCTTCTGTAAAATGTTGCATTTTGGCTTCATAGATATGACCTTGGTATCCCAGCCTCCCTCTTTGTTATCGCTGGCTGAACGGCTGTGCAGAATTAGAAAGTGGCCATGAAGAACTAAAGAGGATTTTCTACGTGATGTCATGATGCACTCTACGGCCAAAAAACAAGAATTGAAGAAGTGGTGGGACAGCGAGGAAGAGGGACCAAAAGGAGAACTCAGTGTGCCAGAAAGAAGCCACGGAGCATCTCTTAAATGTTATGGAGCACCAAGTGGACACACTCCAGCCACTACTAGCACTGCAAACCAAGCAGCTCCGTGCCCGCCCTCCCCTGCAGCCACTTTCACAAAATTCTTTCCCAGGTGCCCCCAAGACACTGCCAACACACACTTATCAACCTCCTGGCTCCAGTCTGTACCAACTGCATTCCACTCCTGCCCAGTCACAGTCCAGCCCTGTGGACTCCCAGTACCCACTTCACTCAACATCCATTCCTCAGCAGTTTAGCCTTGCTGAAGTACAGTACCCACTGCACTGTACAAGGACAAGGCTGAATATGATACCTGAACCTATACAAATATTTAACCCTCCCAGGACTCCACCTCCTCCTGGGACCCTCTCTTCCCCCATCCTTCACAGTGTTGATGTGTGTTTTTTTTATTTCTCTCTCTTCTCTAGTTGTTGTTTTTTAATAAAAGAATTGTTTTAGTTTGAAAGCAATCTTTATTCCATGAATTGAAACCAAACAGAGCCCTGCAAGTTGCCCAGGCAATTTTCTTAAACCTTCATAGTGAATCGGCTGCACCAGTCACAATCACCTCCTAGCATTACAAGCACTGCACTCCCAAGCATAGCAACAATATAAGTGGCTTTCAGGTTCAAATTGCTGCCTCAAGGCATCCATGATCCTTATGGCCCTATGCTGTGCCCCTCTAAAAGCCCTGGTCTCTGGCTGTTCAAATTCAACCTCCAGGAGCTGAGCCTCAGCAGTCCAACCCTGAGTGAAGCTTTCACCCTTCCCTTCACAAATATTATGGAGCGTTCAGCACACGGCTATAAGCATAGGAATATTGTCATCAGCCAGGTCCAGCCTCCCATATAGGCAGCACCAGTGGGCCTTTAAATGGCCAAAAGTGCATTCAGCACTTGCTCAGCCTGTTGTTGAACTGCTCCTTGTTGCTGTCAAGGTTCCCTGTGTATGGCTTCATAAGCCACGGCATTAAGGGGTAGGCAGGGTCATATCTCAGGATCATAATGGGCATTTTGACTTCCCCTATGGTGATCTTCTGGTCTGGGAAGAAAGTCCCTGCTTGCAGCTTCCTGAACAGGCCAGTGTTCCAAAAGATGCTTGCGTCATGCACCTTTCCAGACTAGCCTGCATTAATGTCGGTGAAATGCCCATGGTGATCCACAAGTGCCATAGAGAACCAAAGAGAAATACCCCTTCCGATTAATATACTCGGTGGCTAGGTGTTCTGGAATATGCATGCCATCTATCACCCCTCTACAGTTAGGGAAGCCCATTTGTGCAAAGTCATCCACAATGTAATGCACGTTGCCCAGAGTCATAGTCTTTTGAAGCAGGATGCGATTAATGGCCCTGCACACTTCCATCAACACATGTCCAACTGTTGACTTTCCCACTCCGAACTGGTTAATGACCGATTGGTAGCAGTCTGGAGTAGCCAGCTTCCACAGTGCAATTACCATGTGCTTCTCAAATGACAGAGCAGTTCTCATTCTCGCGTCCTTCTGAAGGGCTAGGGAGAGCTCATCACACAGTCCCATGAATGTGGCTTTCCTCATGTGAAAGTTCTGCAGTCACTGCTCATCATCCCAGGCATGCATCACCATGTGATCCCACCACCCAATGCTTGTTTCCCGAGCCCAAAAGCGGCGTTCCATTGTGGTCAACACCTTCGTGAATGCCACAAGCAATCTCGTGTCATAGCTACTATGCATGATGCAATCAATGTTGAACTCCTCTTGCCTTTGCAGTTTAAGGAATAACTCCACTGTCACTCGTGATGTATTAGTGAGAGCGAGCAGCATATCGGTCAAAAGTGTGGGATCCAGTCCTGCAGATCGAAGAGGCAGAGCACACAGTACACAAACCATTGAAAGGTGGCTCCAAATACAGATGGAAGCACAGGGATTGCTAGGATGTGAAGCAATGCATCACGGGGCATTGAGACAGTAACCAGGATGCCCCACAACCCCCTCTGCCTTGCCACAACTCTTAGTGGCAGAAGAGGTGCTCTGGGATAGCTGCCGAGAGTGCACCACTCTGAATACCACTGCAAGTGCCGCAAGTGTGACCATGCCATTGCGCAGGCAGCTGACAGTGTGAACACACAACAGCGGTTTCCCTTCAGTGCTCTCTGAGTGGCGCTGTAACTACCGGCAATGTAACTCTGGCAGTGCAGACATACCCGTAGTGTAGACTGGCCTTGAGACTACAGCAAACAGTCATTTAACAAAAGTTTCAGAAAAAGAAGACACTGTTGAAAATTTTGTAGAAACAAATTTATAGACTCTTTCCAAAGATTCAGATACATTCAGTAATGAGAGTAAATTTCAAGTCCGCAAAGTTCAATTGTGTGTGAAATATAGGCAAATTGCATCTGCCTCAGGAGAGAAATATAGCATTAAGTATGTAGCTTTGCTGTGCAACAGTTTAGAACCTGAAGTGATAACTGCTATCTCCAATTGGAATCACAGGTGTAATTTTTAAGCACAAAGTAATGATTATCCACTGTGGAATTTGGCCTAGACACTCTGTAGCGGGGTGGTCACCCTCTCCTGCCCTGAGGGGTTTAAAGACAGCCCTGGGAGAGGGCTGTTGCAGGGGGAAGCAGCTACTGGGTTGATTGGGGAAGCAGCTGCAGCTGGGCCACACCCCAATCAGACCTCAGCTGGCCCTATATAAGAAGCTGGGAGCCAGGAGCTCATCAGTCTCTCTCTAGCTGTAGAGGGAGATGGACATGGACATGGCTGCAGGGACCTTAGTAGATTACCTGAGTGGAGCAGGGCTGGGGAAAGGCAGAGGTGCTGGGGAGCTCCAGCCTGGAAAACCCCAGGCTACAGCCTAGCAGAAGGACAAAGGGTACTGGGGTTGCAGAGGGCAGCCCAGGGGTAGGCAAAGGCTTCAGGTCCAAAACCAACCTTGCTGGTGATGAGTAGGCTGATACTGCAGTCTGCCCCAGGGAGCAGGGGCTAGATGATGACTGGTAGTAGCCTTATACTGAGGTAAGGTGGGGATAGTGGGTGGAGGCTCCCTAGGGTGGGGAGACCCTGAGAGAAAGGGGTTACTGCCAAGGGGCAGCACCCCTGTCAAGGCTGCTTCCCCACTTTGAACTTTAGGGTACAAATGTGGGGGCCTGCATGAAAACTTCTAAGCTTAACTACCAGTCTGGTAGATCTGGTCCGCTGCCACCACTCTCAAAATGCTAATTCCCTTCCCTAGGTAGCTTTGAGAGACTCTTCACTAATTCCCTGGCGAATACAGATCCAAACCCCTTGGTTCTTAAAACAAGGAGAAATTAACCATCCCCCTCCTTTCTCCCACCAATTCCTGGTGGATCAAGATCCAAACCCCTTGGATCTAAAACCAAGAAAAAACCAATCCGGTACTAAGAAAAAGGCTTTTAATTAAGAAAAGAAAGGTAAAAGAAAACCCTCTAGGAGAGATTAGCATACCAGCTACTCTCACAGACAACAGATTCCAAACACAGAGGATGTTCCCCTGGGCAAACCCTTAGTTACACAAAAAAAATACCCAAAATGCCCAATTTGTCTATTCCTCTAATTGCACAAGACAGGTTACAAAGAAATAAACATAAACCTATTTATTTCCTTTACTAATACTCACTACTTAATAAGAGGCTGAATTCTGGAGCTTTCCCACTCCGGTCCAAAGTGAAACTCAACAGACAAAGGGAACTTTCCTCCTTCCCTTTGAACCATCTGGTCCTCCCATTGGTTCCTCTGGTCAGGTGTCAGCTAGGCTAGGTGAACTTCTTAACCCTTTACAGGTAAAAGAGGCATTAACCCTTAACTATCTGTTTATGACAACCCCAGATAATGGGGCACCAGGTCCGGGAGGGACAGAGAGGGGCCAAGTGGCAGGGAACACCGGCCTGCAGACAGCGTTCGAGAGGCTGGATGAGCTAACTCCCAGAGACAACCAGCAGGAGGCACTACAGGGGTGAGTCCCGCATCGCTACACACTCCTACTCTTGCACAAAGTTGTTTCATCTTTAACACAAATGGTCATGCTCTCGGTTTTGAATCTCATCTGGAAGACTGAAAGACACCAGCAAAGTATCCACTAACATAGTGTTTGGTCATTTCCATTTGTCCAGTACTGTCTCAGAGGAAAGAGTGCCACCTACTGAATTATCTACACCACTTCCCACTACATTTAAGTCTTTTTGGGACATCTTCCGTTCATCTAATGACCAATGGCTTCAACCCTTTTTTTAGCTTCTGATCTCTTGACGGGTTCTGAACCTCTGATGTGGTTGTATTGCTGGAAGACTATTAGATATGCCCCAATCTTTTTTTTGAGATATTTTAAGATTCAGTACCATTCTTCTTAAAAGATAATTACTAGAGCACTGTAGCAAACAATAGTCTATGGAAAGATACATAATTTCAATTGGGATCACAGCATTCTATGGTTATTTGGAGAATCTTGTTTAGGATTCCGGTGACTACCTCAAGAAGTAAACTAAATTAATGTAGCCAGCCACATCATTGCAAAACATTTTATTTGAGAATGTATTAGAGAATCAATTATTCTGCTCGCTATTATAGCTACTGTAATATATGTCAGCTCTCTGTTAGAAATACCTACTGTCTGTGCATATATATACACGAGTCAATGTAATATAAAACTGTAATCAGTTGGGACTTGCTCCATACTTTAGATTACTGAACTATCAGTTGCACTACATTAAAATAGAACTTAATCTGGTTTTTAATCTCAAAGGAAAAGCAGCCATCGTAAATTTTTTACAGATAACTGCTAAGGAAAATAGTTCACCCTTATGTGGTCGGAACAGCCAGATCAGCTTTTGGAACATGGAGGATATTTCTACACTCTAGTCTGGCCTTACACTTGGGTCTGATCATGACCTTAGCATCATTATGGAGGTAGTCATTCAGAACTCTTTGGTACTAGATTCACTGCCTATAAATAGCTAACTACTTCTTCCCAGAGGAGGCAAGCTCTAAAGAAGTAGTAATTTGAAAACCCAACCATTTTCTAGCACAAGCATAATTATAAAAGTAAAAGAGGCTGAGGGAAATGAAATTGATTAATACACTAGCTCATATAGTAAAACCATAATTACTAGATAAGGAATAACCCGGTCTTCATTGTTCTGCTTTATCCCCTAATTTACGATTACTCCAGACACTATTATATCAGAGGAAATAACAAATTAAATTGAGAAACAACAGTGTCTAGGAGGAAAGCAAAGGACTGAGAATCAAGACACCTGGGATCTCTTCCTGGCTCTGTCAACAACTCACTCTGTCACCTTGGGTGTGTTGTTTAACCTCTTTGAGCCTAAATTTCCCCATGGGGTTGATAGTGCTTACCCAACTTCACAAAGCACTTTGAGCTCCTAAGATGAAAGTCACTATATAAATTCAAAGATGTATTTTATTAATTACTGTACAATTTCCTGTACATTAAATTCCACTGGCATTAATGAAAGCGTTATGTGCACCTGGCGATGTGAACAAACTTTAAATGATAATGTTAATGAGCTAAATGTGTTCATCCATTCATAGGAGAACTAGATGAAGTAATAGCTGAAACCTGAGCTAAATAACTCCACAGAAAACAGCTTACTTATTAGCCAAAGCTATGGTTCTGACTGAGTTAACAGGAAACTCCATTAGGTTATTAATTCACTGAAGTAACTGATTTGATAGTTTCCAGAAATAATCTTGTCAAATTAGGGTTTTTTCATGAATGGAAGAAAATCTGAAACAGTACAGATGAAACAAGTAGTCAAGACATCTATATTTGCTGTGGTTATAAAAAGGAGGGTGATTTCTGACAACCATTCGTGAATCTGAGTACAGGGCTTTGGGTACTGGCTCAGTATCTGGAACCTAACATATAGTTAGGAATCAGTAACTGTGAAGTTTTCCTTAGTATCTATTGAGCCATAGCTTACTGCACTGCATGTACCTGGTACACGTTTCTTTAAGTATATATTGTGAGGCATTATAGGGACCAAGAAAGCAGAGCTCCTACCATTAGAACAGGAATTCAGACAATAAGGTTTCTTGTGGATTAAAGGGTAAAACATTTATATAATCTTACTCTTCTGAAGTGGGCTATATTTTTTCACTCATGAATTGTCAAGATCTCTCTTACATATGAGCAGGGATCCTAGTTTTCCATAATAACCCCCCCCCCCCAAAATTCTCTGATTAAAAAACCAAGATACAAATCTGCATTTTCCCATGATTAAAATGAAAGGCTGAACTTTAGTTTCCCTAACCACAATATATAGGTATCAGCTGAACCCAATGTTTTACTGATATACAGTAGAACCCCTTTTATTGCAGCCTCATTATCCTGCTCTCTATAGTAACCAAACTACCAGCTGCCCGGTGCTGACAGTGGCTGGGGCTCGGCAGGTCTGCCCTGGGCAGCTGGGGCTCAGGCAGTCTGCCCCCACCACCCATGGTTGACCCAGCTGCCTGGGGCGGACCTGTCCAGCCACTATCAGCCTTGGGTGGCTGGTGGTTCGGTTAATATGGAGAGCCGGATAATGGAGGCTGGGATAAATGGGGTTCTACTGTGTATACTTTATTTTTTTCGCAAAAAGTAAAAACTAAAGATTCTCTGTAAAAACACAAATTCCACATTTTTCCTTGGCAAAGGGATTTCTAGGGTCCCTGCATAGGAGGGATCCCTGAATGGTTGCAGAGTTGGCACAGAGTTGCATACTTCTGCAGACTAGCGTAGGGGACATTCCTCAGGGAAATTGGGGATGGCCAGGGTACATTGGATGCTCCAGATATCGCTGATTGTCAAAACAGCACGTATTGGCCGCAGGCTGCCCGGCACAACTTTGAGCTGGGTGTGCTGCTTCAATTTTCTCTGGGGATCAGGCACTGGACAGACCCAGAACCTGAAGATCATAAAGGTAGCTGAAGCCTCCTTTGCCTTCCCCCATTCCCAAATTCTGTGCCAGGCACAGCTGAGCTGTACAGAGAATCTGGGTAGAACTTCTCTGCAATGTCCTTTTTCTCTCCTTAACTGGTCCTTTCACTCCTTTGTAGTATAGCAGACCCACCGACTGTCTCTCAGGCTTCTTGGTCGTGATATATTTAATGGATTTCTTGTTTGTTTTTATGTCTGGCTAACTGCCATTCATATCCCTTCTTAGCCATTCTAATTTCCATATTACCTGCCACAGTTTATGTTCCTTTCTATTGACTTCAGAGGGGCAAAGGCAACATTTCCATATTTCCCTTTTCTGAAGGATAGCTGGCTCAAACATCTTGCATCATGAAAGCATGTCAGGGCTGGGTTTTTTGTTTTGTTTTGTTTTTTAACTATCTTGTTTCCCTCTGCTCCTGTGCTGCTTCCTCATCGCACTCTTTGAAGTCTTGGGGAGTGGCTAAAAATTTTCACCTCCTGTGACTGTGAATGATCATAAAGCCTAAAGCCCACTTGACTCAAGTCCATATGCTAGTGTAATACACCCTCAGCTGCTGTATTACTTCTCTTGTCAACTGCAAAAGGAGCTTAAAATCTTTAGGATGAATCAACTTGTGAGCTAGAATATTATTAGTGGATGACAAACACATTTTCTTTCACCATCAGTTAGCGGGCAATCAGGCTGGACTTTCTCTCTGGTTTCATCGATGGCCTAAGTAAAAGAAAAACTTTAGCATTGTCCTTCAGTCAGTCTTTTTTCTAATTCTCTGTCTCATTTTTCATACTAAGCCTGCGTTTGAACTTTTAAACAAATGCAAGGTAGACGACTGATCATATATGAAGTCAGATAAGGACATATGTTTTCCAAACTTATGCTTGATCTTCATTTATTTGTATTTTTTGCCTACATAAATATCTAGTTCTTCTTGTTGCATGCTTTGTCAAAGGAAATGTATTATACATTAGGGTGACTTTAAACAGAGCATGTTCAAGTTACTGCATAAAGTTTTACAACTTATGCATTTCCATTTATATCTAAAATTGATTTCCTTCAGGAAGGATGTACTGAACTTCTTGACATATTTTACAAGGAATATCAACTTCAGCATCAAATATACGACCTATGACTGAGCAGTGGATAAATATACAGAAAACAGGAGAGTCCTATACACTCAGTTAATGATCTTAAACAAAGCATTAAAAGGATACATTGAACGAGGACGAAATTTCAGAGCATGTCTGGAGAAAAGGAATGTTCCCACTGATAAATGATACCTATTTTCTGATGAGTTTTCTGTATTTTCTAGCCAAAAATGTCATTCCCCAAATAATAATGTCAAAGCAATTCCTGTCCAAAAATTCTAAATAAATTTAAACCTACATGACTATCAGCAGTTCATAAAATTTCTGTACTGCTTTCTACTTCAGTTTTAATGGTAGAATTGAGATCTCTTGTATCCATTACCTATGTTGTAATTCCTATATAGTCTATTTACATAATGTCTCCAAGACTGACCAAAAATGGCTGCTGATTGAAATCAGGTAGCAGGTCCATAATAAACTACATGTAGCCCCTTCTGTGGTTTTATTTTACTGTGTAATGGTAATTAATTCCACATAAAGACGGAGTCTAAGTTACTTAGAGCCGAGTACTGGAAAATACACTATAGTTGTGTCATCTACAGGAAACCATTTTGACGTAAACAAAAGTATATCCACTGTATATCCCAATGAAGTGCTCTAAACCCCTTTGTTAGGTATGGAACTTAAAAACTTCTCCCCTACAGCCCCAGAGGGCTCTGTGGTTGGTTCAGCACATTAATACTACTATACTAAGTAATCTCAGACAGTAACCAGCTGGAAAAGAGTGATATGTGGGACAGTTTGGATAGATGTTTCCCTGAGATCCTTCTAGTGAAGTGTTCTGGACACAACCTGGAGTGGATAAAATCAAATAAAAGTGGGCTTAGCTTTATGCCTTGTGAGTGATTTCAATGGGAGCACTCACACAATATAGAGTAATTGATCTCTTGTATAACACAGGCCGTAGGACTTCCCTGAATTAATTCCTGTAGCGTTAAACTTGTGTGTAAGTATTTGCCGGATTTTATAAATTATTTAGAATATGGGTAATTGAGTTATTTTTAACCTTCAGCCTTAACATACTCTTCGGAAAGAATGAACTGATATTGTACTTACAGCACTACCTTTATAAAGCTCCAATTTGACACTAATGGTTAGATTTTGAAAAACCGAGTCTTTTTGGATCACCACATTATATTATATCTCATTTACTGGTTAAACCATGTAACACTTTTCCACTGCAATGGGAACACCTGCTAGCAAAGCTGTTTAACTGCAAGTTTTCCTATTGCTCAATTCAACTAACAAGCTGTTTTAAACGGCCTCCTAACGTCTGTGTAACACAAGTGATTTTTTTCTGTCCACTCTTGGGGCACATTGTGGAGAGCTATTCATCAGTTATTAGGGTTTTGTTTTCTCCCCTACAGAGAAACCGGCTATGAATGCTAGAGGAACTTAAAGCAACAAATCTAACTTTTACTCTAATGCAAGTAACAGAAATATACATCCATAGAAAATAGCTGAGGAACTAAGATATCACAAATCTCAATTTTAATACATATATGTGTCAATTTTCAATGTTAATAGCTTTTAATAATAGCTCCTAGCTTTTAGCATCTTGTACAGTAATTCTGGATACTGCAGTAAACTAGTTTTATTAATAAAATAAATGATAAGTAAAATAAATGCATAGCTCCTGCTAGTCATTTTCAAAACTAACAGTTACAAGTCATTTAACTTTTTAATACTATTCTCTATCTTTTTACAGCAGCATATATAACACATGCACAATGAATCCTATCTGCAAAGCATTTGTTTACCAAGAAATTCTGGAATGTAAACTACATTTCTGAGCATTAATGTCTCTTAAATGACACCACTTAGATATGCATAAGTGTGATTCATGTTTGAAGACAGTTCACCTCACACAGAGTGATGTACTGTCACTCTTCTATTCATTCGAAATGCAGTATCTATAAGGATTTAGAGAATAGACATCACCATAAATCAATGTTATTGGACTATATTTTCAAACAAAACATTTTACAGACACAGGCATCCCACATTCCATACTGATCATGAAACACTTGCATGAAGGTCAGACAAAGTCAGCAACAACTTATGGATTAATTTTCTGTAAGAAATAAAAGAAACCTGCATTTTTGGGAGTACATTAATAGCAGCTTGAATCTATGCAAGTTTCTAATGTGGAATTCCTAATGGTCTTAAGAGCTTTGTAAAATCTGTAAAACAAACAGCATTATGGGGATATGTAAGTACTTGAAGTTGTCTTTTCTGATGAAGCTCAGAAGAGACACAAGAACTATGCTGGCTTACATCATTGCTTTGTAAAGCATATAGTAATATTAAGGGTCAAAATTTACTAAGTGTAAACTGTGATTCATTTGTAGACATTTGCTATATTTGTATTCATCTAAGAAATATAGAAGAAAATCCAATGTACTGAAACAAGCTGACTCTGATATGCCTTAGAGACCTGGTTGTTTGGTAGATACAGTTATCTACAGTTGATATCCCCTCTTTCTCAGTTTTGTTTAGCAGAAATACTGCACTATGGCATGTCAGAGAGGCTTAGGTCTACCAGTTCTTGATACAGAGCTAGACTGTGCAATATAGGCACTATCCTGAGTGGCAGTGCTGCAGGTAAGGAGTGACTGTGTTTCCCTGGGCAGCCTGGTGGGTTGGAAGGAGCACAGTCTAGGCCATCCTTTAGGGCTGTGTACCCTGCTCATCCCAGTACACCTGGCATATGTTACCCTGCCTTGATGAACATAATTTGTTGGGGAAGAGTCAACATGTTTTTTGTAAAGGGAAATCATGTCTCGCCAATCTTCTAAATTCTTTGAGGGGGTAAACAGGCATGTGGACAAGGGGTATCCAGTGGATATAGTGTACTTAGATTTTCAGAAAGTCTTTTACCAGGTCCATCATCAAAGGCTCTTAAGTCATGAGGTAAGAGGGAAGGTCCTCTCATGGATCAGTAACTGTTTAAAAGATAGGAAACAAAGGGTAGGAATAAATTGTCAGTTTTCTGAATGGAGAGAGGTGAATAGTGGTGTCCCCCAGGGCTCTGTACTATTCAACGTATTCATAAATCATCTGGAAAAAGGGGTAAACAGTGAGGTGGCAAAATTTGCAGATGATACAAAACTACTCTAGACAGATACGTCCAAAGCAAACTGTGAAGAGCTACAAAGGGATCTCACAAAACTGGGTGACTGGACAACAAAATGGTAGATGAAATGCAATGGTGATAAATGCAAAGTAATGCACATTGGAAAATGATGGGCTCTAAATTAGCTGTTACCACTCAAGAAAGAGATCTTGGAGTCATTGTCGATAGTTCTCTGAAAACGTCCATTCAATGTGCAGCGGCAGTCAAAAAAAGCAAACAGAATGGTGGGATTCATTAAGAAAGAAAATATATTGACTATATATAAATCCATGGTATGCCCACATCTTGAATACTGCATGCAGATGTGGTTGCGCCATCTCAAAAAAGATATATTAGAATTGGAAAAGGTTCAGAAAAGGGCAACAAAAATTATTAGGGGGTATGGAATAGCTTCTGTATGAGGAGAGATTAATAAGATTGGGACTTTTCAGCTTGGAAAAAGAGACGATTATGGGGGGATATGATAGAGGTCTATAAAATCATGACTGGTGTGGAGAAAGTAAATAAGGAAGTGTTATTTATTCCTTCTCGTAAAAGAAGAACAAGGGGGCACCCAATGAAATTAATAGATAGCAGGTTTAAAACAAACAAAAGGAAGTATTTTTTCACACAATGCACAACCTGTGGTACTCTTTGCCAGAGGATGTTGTGAAGGCCAAGACTTTAACGGGGTTCAAAAAAGACCTAGATAAATTCATGGACAATAGGTCCATCAATGGGTATTAGCCAGGATGGGCAGGGATGGTGTCCCTAGGCTCTGTTTGCCAGAAGCTGGGAATGGACGACAGGGGATGGATCACTTGATGATTACCTGTTCTGTTCATTCCCTCTGGGGTACCTGGCATTGGCCACTGTTGGAAGACAGGATACTGGGCTAGATGGTCTGACCCTCCATGGCTGTTCTTATGTTCTTATGCCTTCTGCCCACCCCCATTGGGGCAATATGCAGCCCTGGTGATGTAAGAAGACTTTGTGCTTTTGAACTATGAGAGCCATCATCCTGGCCCACACCAAAGACTGAATTGGGAACCTTTAGAGCTAAAAAACCATAAGTCATTACAGCTTGAGCTAGCTTAAGTAGCTAATGTCCATAATAGATCAAGTACAGAAGAGGAACCTGTAACACACACACACTGCAGTGAGTTACATAAACACAAAGGTGGTGATTATCCTTGGGTCTTTCATGAGGCGTGCAAGAAAAGGCTTTTTGTGCCCCCACCTCATGTATCTGTGAAAGGGACAGGAAGCCATCTGGCCCATAATAAGCAATGTGATGTCTATGAAGCCACTGGCATGTTGAACCAGAGCAAAACATGCTGACTGCGGAAAACACAGTTCAAAATATGGTAAGATCAAAGGACAACTGCAAAATCAACTTTCCTTAAAGGCAATTACAAATAATAATATAAGATGGTATCCAAATAAATTGTTGGATCTTGGAAGACAAAGATGAGTTAATTTCAATTTTTGTTTAGCACAAGCTTAGTTGAATGTTTAAGTATACACATAAAGGCCTGAAAGGGTAGAGGAATACAAAGAGCTCACCGTGTTTTTGTTTCAAAAGAACTTTAGTTCCTCTTTAAAGATTTTGGACCAGATATTCAGCCTCACTAGAGTTGCAAGGGCTGCTCTTAAGTTTTGTGTTTTGTTATAGACAAACACAGAAGCCACTGCATGGAAGGAATCCTCAACTCGCCTGTTAATATGGCTTTCCAGGCCATTAGTGCTGCTGGAACAGAGACCAGGATCTGACCATTACAATTTGATCAAACAACAATTTCAACTTGTATATAATAACCAAGGGCAAGATGCCTACAAAAGTTTTCAGGTGAGATAGTTGCCTCTGAACCATGAGAAGGGAAGAAGCCTTGAGTATTATAGCACCTTCACTACCTCTGTATGTTTTGCCAAACTGTTTGGCAGACATTTCGGGATATGAAAAAATAAATAATTTACTATACACTAATAATAAAAAGAATCAATTACTCTAAAATGAAAATGTTCTGTTGCATAATGAAATGCATATGCTGCAATTTAATAAATGTTCTGATTGGTGTAGTACATAATTTTTTAAAGGAAAAAATGCATTACACAGCAAGTAAAGAAATTAATCACATCCTGAAATTCACATGTTATATGCTGATGAAATCCATCTCTTACATGCTCACTTATGCCACATAATATAGAGAAAGTGGCCATCATCAATCATGTCTTACTCTAGCTCCATCTCCAAATTCTACCTCTTCTGGATCATTTGGAAATAGCAGTAATAATGATCAGACCTGTAATTACAGAGCGAAGTATGTATACTGAGTTCCAGTGGGCATAATGAAGTATACTTTTCATCCCAATATCAATTTCGTGTAAAATGAAGTGCTAGTTATAGAATATCTACTGTGTACAATATTGTTGTACCTATGTATTGTAAGAATCCAAAAGGTGCACACACACAGCACTATAAATTTTAAAATACCACTCTTTGGGGAAGTTAATGCTAAACATCATAGGAAATTATCATGCTATTTGGAGATAGCGAGCCTGATTCGCCATCCTCTGACACATGCTAATCTAGAGTAACTACATTGAAGTAAACGCTCCACTGATGTAAACAGTGTAAGCTGAAGGAGAATCCTGTTCAGGACTGTATCTGGGTATGTTTAACAACTTGTACTATAACTCTATTGACTTCACTTTTAGCAGCAAAGAGTCCTGTGGCACCTTATAGACTAACCGACGTATTGGAGCATGAGCTTTCATGGGTGAATACCCACTTTGTCGGATTCACCCACGAAAGCTCATGCTCCAATACGTCGGTTAGTCTATAAGGTGCCACAGGACTCTTTGCTGCTTTTACAGATCCAGACTAGCACGGCTACCCCTCTCATACTTCACTTTTAGAGCATCCCATTGAGAAGTGTCAGGTTGTGACGGAGCAGGGAGCGGGGTGGATTTGACCTGGGAATGTTGCAGGGGAGTTACATTGGGGATGGGGGACTTCCCTTGAAGGAAGATCCCTGAGATGTAACCTGAGCCAGGATGGGGGGTTGGGAGAAGTGACACCTTCTGGCCGGAAGACTGGACAAAGGAGAGGAGGAACTGCGGGGAGGAGGAAGAGAGCTGCTGGAGGAGTTTTTGTTTTCAGTCTTGGGCTGGGTGGTGCAACACAGGGAACCCCAAGCTGGGGTCTAAGCTCCCTAAACCCCCCAGAAGGACTTGATTGAGGGGTTCTGGCTGTACCTACACACTCTGCTTGGGACTATGTTCCTGTCATCTAATAAACCTTCTGTTTTACTGGCTGGCTGAGAGTCACGGTGAATCTCAGGAAGAGGGGTGCAGGGCCCTGACTCCCCCACACTTCATGACAGAGGTCAATCCTCATTAACAGACTATTTTGCAAACGTATATCAACTGCTACAATGATCAATACACCTTTCAAGATTCATGAGTCTTACACATGCCTATCATGATATGTGGGGGTATCTCAGCCAGTGCACAAAATGCCCCAATAACAATCACTATGCATCCAAATGAACTCACACAGAAAATGATATTACCTGTGGGTGATATCACAAAGTGATCACTGCATATCTGACCTCAGTCCTTGTCCTCAAAGGAAACCTTTTCACAACACCTTCAAAAGCAAGCCTGGGAGCTTAAATTCATAAACTCTTCTAAACACTAACAATCATGGACTTAGGTATACTCTCCTGCCGACATAGCACTGTGCACACTACCATTTATGCTGGAAAAACTTATGTCACTCAGGGTGTGTTTTTTCACACTCCTGAGCAACATAAGTTTTGCAGACATAAGTGGTAGTATAGACATGACCTTATTAAAGACACTGGATTCATGGTTCATTACAACAATCTGTAACTCAGGCCTTGGCTACACTTGCAGATGTACAGCGCTGTGAGTTAAACCTGACTTCGTGCAGCTAAATAGGGAAAGCGCTGCAGTCTGTCCACACTGACAGCTGCCCAGCACACTGTCGTGGCCACATTTGTGGCAATTGCAGCGCTATTGGGAGCGGTGCATTATGGGCAGCTATCCCACAGAGCCCCTTTTCCCATTCTGGTGCCATGGGTTGTGGGAAGGGGGCGTGGGTGCGGGGGATTCTGGGTCCTGTCCCGATGCCCCGTGATGCATCGCTTCGCATCCCAGAAATCCCTTTGTTTCCGTCCACCTTTGGCGCCATCTTTCAACGGTTTCTGTGCAGCGCGATCTGTCTGCGGGAAATGGAGCCCGAACTGCTGAGGCGTATGGTGACGAGTCTTGCCAGCACGTCATGTTTGGCTGTCGAACTATTCCTTAAGATCCAAAGTGACAGTGAAAGTGAGGGTGAGGAGTTCGATGATGCTATCGAGCCGCGTAACGCGTACGACACGAAATTGCTTGTGGCATTCACGGACATGCTCAGCACCGTGGAACGCCACTTTTGGGCTCGGGAAACAAGCACCGAGTGGTGGGATCACATTGTCATGGAAGTCTGGGTTGACAAGCAGGGGCTGCAGAACTTTCGGATGAGAAAAGCCACTTTCATGGGACTGTGTGAGGAGCTTGCTCCCACCCTGAGGCGCAAGGACACGAGATTGAGAGCTGCCCTGCCAGTGGAGAAGTGGATGGCTATTGCAATCTGGAAGCTGGCAACTCCAGACATCTACCGGTCAGTTGCAAACCAGTTTGGAGTGGGAAAGTCAACCGTTGGAATCGTGTTGATGCAAGTTTGCAAGGCCATTAATCGCATCCTACTCAGAAGAACCGTGACTCTGGGTAACATGCAGGAAATAGTGGATGGCTTTGCACAAATGGGGTTCCCTAACTGTGGAGGGGCGATAGATGGGACGCACATTCCTATTCTGGCACCACCCCACCTAGGATCTGAGTACGTTAATCGGAAGGGGTATTTCTCTATGGTTCTCCAGGCACTTGTGGATCAGGCGTTTCATTGACATTAACACAGGCTGGCCCGGAAAGGTGCATGACGCACGCATCTTTCGGAACACTTGGCTGTTCAGGAAGATGCAGGCCGGGACTTTTTTCCCAGAGTGGAAGATCACGGTAGGGGAAGTTGAAATGCCCATTGTGATCCTTGGAGATCCCGCTTACCCGTTAATGCCGCGGCTCATGAAACCCTATGCAGGGAGCCTTGACAGCAGCAAGGAACAGTTCAACTACAGGCTGAGCCAGTGCCGAATGACTGTGGAATGTGCCTTTGGCCGTTTAAAGGGCCGGTGGCGATCTCTATATGGGAAGCTGGACTTGGCTGAAAACAGCATCCCCGCGGTTACATCTGCGTGCCCTCCATAATATTTGTGAAGGGAATGGTGAAAGCTTCACTCAGGCATGGACCTCTGAGGTTCAACACCTGGAGGCTAAATTTGCACAGCCAGAGAGCAGGGCTATTACAGGGGCCCAGCGCGGGGCTGCAAGGATTAGGGATGCCTTGAGGGAGCAATTTGAGGCTGAAAACCAGCAGTGATATCTGGTGCCCTGCACGGGAGTGAAGTGCAGTAGTTCCGATCTTTAGGAATCAGTGTTTGCTAAGCAGACTTGTAGTGCCTGTTTATTTCCTGGGCTAAGGAGTCTTTTACTTTATGCAATAATAAAGAATGTTTTCAAAGCCAAAAAATCCATTTATTGAAAAGAAACAAGGGGATGGAGTGGGGAACAGTACAATCACAGATTCGCGTATGTCCTGTCTGGTGTGCTGTGCAGTGAGTGCTGCACTTCAGGACAGCTATACTGCATGGTGATGGGGGTTGAGTGCAGAGGGTAAGGGTCGTGGTTTTCAGGGCTGGGTGGTGAAGATACTGGTGTTGGAGGCAGCGGGTGGCGTGAAGAACACGGAAGTTGGGGAAAGTGGGTTGGAGGTGACAGTTGGGCACAACGGAAAGAGTTTTGGGACAAGGGCTGTAGTGAGGGGTGGCGTTTCCATTTGTGGTACTGCTCCTCTTTCTGCATGGCTACCAGCTCCGGATAGCGTCTGCTTGGCGCTCCAGGATGCTTATGAGCCTATCAGTGCTTTGCTGCCGGTGCGCGGTGCTTTGCCGCCGGTGCGCTGCGTTTTCCTGGCGGATCCTGCTTTCTCTCTCCCTCCAGTCCTGTGCTTTCTCATTCTCTTTAATAGATTGCCGCAACACTTCGTGCAGCGTGTCTTCTTTGCTTTTTCGCAGTCTCTTCCTGAGTTTTTGCAGTCTCTAAGCAGGCGATAAGAGGGACGGCTGAGGTCTCAAGGTTGATGCAGCTGTATAGGCAAAATGCAACATTTAACAGAGGCAGCATTGTTTATACCAGACAGAGTAATGATTCCCCCTGCATTTAAGAAGTAGAAAACACACAGGGTCTACACAATAGCATAATTTTCCTGTCCGTAACAGAGCACACATATCCAACGGGAGCCTCAAAATGGTGAGTAAGGGGGACTGATTGTTTCAGAGCTGCACTGTCCTCTGGATTTCTGTGCCTTGGGGAGAGCCAACAGCTTCAGGGGGCACCTACACTGAACACTGTCCCAACATTTTCCACAGGAGTTCGTCCTGGACGATATCTCGCTGCTGAGGGTGACCTGGGAAGCAAGGGAGGGTCTTCTACTGCAATGCGGCTTCCGCCCTGGCCCATATGCAGCTTGCCTGTGTGCAGCAATGGTCCCCCCACCCCTCGCGGCACAGTGGCGCGGACACATTAGCCTGGCTGGGACAAGGACCACGGTGGCTCTCCTGATAAACCTGCGCAAGCGCATTGCACACGTTCTGGATGAGACATTTGAGGAGATTACTGAGGCCAATTACCGCAATGTGATAAACCACATCAATGCACTATTCCGCATCTAGGCATGCATGCCTAACCCTCCTCTCCCAAAGAGCCTGCACCGAAAAAATTTCTTCCCGAAAAAAAAAAACGCTTACCGGGAACCTGCTCTTCTGTTTGTCCTCCACCAAGTACCAGCCGCTGCGACTGGCTACCTTCCTCCTGGCTCGAGAAGAGCTCCTGGCTGCATGGCTCCAGGGACTCTGGGGTGTCTCCATCCGGTCCACCACCCTCACTCCTGTTTTCCTCCTCCTCCTCCTCCTCTTCCCCCCACACCAGCTCTGAAGTGTCCATGGTGGTGCTCGGAGTGGAGGTGGGGTTAACCCCAAGTATGACATCCAGCTCTCTGTAGAATCGGCAGGTCGTGGGGGGAGCACCCGAGCGGCCGTTTTGCGTCGCAGGCTTTGCGGTAGACACTCCGCAGCTCCTTCACTTTAATCCTGCACTGCAGGGCATCCTGGTCATGACCCCTTTCCATCATGTCCTTTGATACCTTTCCTAGGGTATCGTAATTCCTACAGCTGGAGCGCAGCTGGGACTCTACAGCTTCCTCCCCCCAAACACTGATGAGGTCCAGCAACTCGCCATTGCTCCATGCTGGGGCTCGCTTGGTGCGTGGAGGCATGGTCACCTGGAAAGATTCGCTGATAGCACTCTACACCACGCCGGGCTGAGCAAACAGGAAGGGGATTTTTAAAATTCCCGGGGAATGTAAAGGGTGGGTCACATGGTTGGTTACCTGAGGCCAGAGCAGTAGAGTTTGAACTGATGATCACAGTGGCTAGAACAGGCATTGTGGGATACTGCCGAATACTTCTGGAGGCCATTCACAGCGCATTGGGCGGCCACACTGGCGCCGCAGCGCTGCAGCGGCAGTGCAATAATTGGTATTCCTCTCGGAGAGGTGGAGTACATGCAGCGCTGCAACCACGGAGATACAGAGCTGCAAATGCTTTGCCAGTGTGGACGGGGAGTGAGTTACAGCGCTGGGGGAGCCTTTACAGCGCTGTAACTCGCAAGTGTAGCCAAGGCCTCACTAACCCTCCTTTGTCCTTTGACTGTAGAGGTGTTAACTGCCCCTTTCACACTGCATGGTCTCTTGCAACATGTGAATTCCTTATATTTAACAATCTGTTCCATCTTGTATCTAGCTGTGACACTCTGGGTATGTTGCAGTGGTTCTCAACCCACTTATGGCCCAATCAGCACACAGCTGTGGCCCATGTGACATTCTCAGGGCCATGCAAGTAGTATATATATTGTGTGGCTGCGGCCTACATAACACACAGAGAGCTGCATATGTGGCCCACAATGGTAAATTGATTGAGAACCAGTGGAACTCTACAGCAAAGAAAACCTGTGGCTGACCAGTGCCAGCCGATTCGGGCTCCCGGGGATCAGGCTGTGGGGCTGTTTTGTTTTATGTAGACTTTTGGGTTTGGGCTGGAGCCCAAGCTCTTGGACCCTGCCACCCTGTGGGTCCCAGAGCCTGGGTTCAAGCCTGAGCCCAGAAGTCTACACAGCAATGAAACAGCCCTGCAGCCAGAACCCTACAAGCCCAAGTTGTCTGGCATGGGCCAGCTGTGGGTTTTTCTTTGCTGTCTAGACATATCCTCTGAATACCCTTCCCGGATCTGAAGAAGAGCTCTGGGTAAGCTTGAAAGCTTGTCTCTTTTACCAACAGATATTGTTGGTAAATATCCAATAAAAGATATTATCTCTCTGCATCAGAAATTGGCAGTTGTTCCTTCAAGCTTGCAAATCCCTTGAAAATATTACAGTAATATAGAGAAAACAATTCATAATGGTTATATCATAAACAAATTTCCAAAGGTTTTTGGAACTTGGATTTGGCTCAGATTAGCACACAGACATTTTTATACTTCTTTGAACATATTGGATCTGATTCTGATCTCACCCCAGTTTTACAGCAGCTTGAGATCAGATCAGTGTGAAGCAGCATACTTAAATGGAGTTACTCCTGATCTTCCCATCTTAAGTAAGATTAGAATGAAATTCTGTGGGCCAGAAGTCATAAGAACAGCACTTCTGCTTCTAGCCAAGCTGGCAATACTGTGAACAGCCTTTATACTGTTTCCTTTCTTTCAGATCTGGTCCTGGCCAGAACCTAAAAGTGCAGAGGCATACACATGTTTAAAAAAAAAAAAAAAAAAAAAAAGCTCTAGAACATTCCACAACCTTGAGAGAGGTTCAGGACAAGTTCATTTCTAAAAATAAGTGAACATTCAGTGATTTTTTTTTTTTGTTCTATCTGAAGTGTTTTCTTCATCCTAAGGAATTTATGGTCCTGGTTCTGCTTTTATTAGCATTGGTTGTATGATTGTGTAGCTCCATTCACTTGAATGGAATGACAGTGCTTTATCCTAGTGTAAGTAAGAGCAGAATCAGAGCCCTATGTTTCTTAGCATTATGTGGATTGTAGGCAGTCTGCTCAAACTTTGCAGTCCATCTTCAGTCAGAACTCTCCATTCATTTCAGTGGCAGCTTTGCTTGAGAAAGAATTGCATCCATATCCATATTGCCTACACCCATCATTTTGAAAACTGTAACCCCTTCTTTATTTCAGACTGCTACTTCCTGTAACAAATCTCATACCAACACACCTTGCAAAGTCTCAGTTTTTCTCATAGACATTCTCTCTACTGCTTGCGGGAATGTCTGTTTTCATTCAGTTGCTTTAACATGAAAAAGCAGTAGGTAGAAACAAAAACACAACCACCTTGCTTAGATCTCCAGGTTTTAAAGATGTGTGAAATCCCCCATCTTTTATAATTTCTATGTATGTAGAACTTTCATTGTCAAGATAATGCTATAAAATAGTTAATTTGCTTTTATCCTAATGGGACACTTGCCTTGCATAGATTTAAACCTGGAAATCTATTTCAGGCTTTACTTAATTTGAAGAATGTATGGTCCAATTTCCATTCTGTTGTCTAAGATGCTGCAGTAAAAATTCAGATGTAAACAGAAACTATGTAAAGCATACTGAACCTGAACATTCATTACAGCAATACATTATGCTCAACAAAGGACTTCAAAACTGCCCTTGTTTTGTCAGTATGTTCCAGGTAGTTAATTTCTATGTTCAAATAGGATGCACAGATGTGCTGATATAATACCCAATGTTTCAAGCTCTTTACAGATATTGCTGTCTTACGATTTGTGTGTATGTAATGTTTGCCCCAAGAAAAGGTTATAGGCCTCATGCTTCTTTCACTTGCACTCATATAAATAAAAGGATAGTTCAGTGAAGTCAGTAAAGTTATATCAACATAAAGCTGGTGTGAGAAAGCAGTATGGCTTCATAGCTCAGAATTTGCAACCTTGATATACACTTCAGAGCCTTGCAAAGCCAAATTCAGTTTAAAACAGGTTTGTGGGTTTTATTTAATTTATTTTGCACTATTACTGATTTGCATGGCTTCTAGGTATATGTAATCCTGTCTTAGCATGGGGGGGATGAGGGCAGGGGTGGTGGTAGAATTCTTGAGGTCCCTTCGAGCCCTGCATTTGTATAATTTGATGATAAATCAATTTTTTTTAATTTAAATTACCCATTTTCCCTTAGTCTAATCATATTGCAAACTCAAACATGATTTAGGTTTGATGAGTTTATGTGATCATATCAGCCTGACAGACCTGAAAAATGGGGTATCCACGCTGATAGTTTGCTTGGCATTATACAAAATAGAAATAAAAGACATGGGTTGAAATCCGACTCCACTGAAGTCAAGAGTAAAACTCTCATTGACCTCAATGGGACCAGGATTTCACCCGTGGCCTCTTGTCTCAGGTTTTTACACTGTTAAAGATAAAGAAAATTCACATAATGCAGCAGGAGATACAGAGGATCTGCTCTTTGTCTTCTCGCATCCTCAGGTGCATAGGATGTCAACCATTTCCCACCATTTATTTTGGTCTTGTGCTGGTGTATTGGGCCTTTCTTCTTTCTCTACTGTTCTGCATAATGTTTCTCTAGATCACCCTCTTTTTCTCTTTCCAGCTGTGTCCATATTATGACTTGCCATGGAAGTTGTGTTGGTGCCATCCTTAAAGTATGTCCTAAATATGTCCATTGTTGTCTTTTCACCATATTTGATGTTTTAGTTTGGCTTTCTCTACTTAGAATTTCTGATGTTGCAAGAAACTCTACCCAATGGAATCTAAAGATCTTCCACAGGCATTTATTTTTGGAATTAGTTGATCTTCTTATCAATTTCTGTTGCAGATTTCAATGAGTCTGTTCCATGAAGAAGGACAGGCATGTTGCCAGTGTGAAAAATTCATATTTTTGCGTTAGTGCCAGTCATGCTACTTTTCCAAATCTTTTCAAAGTTATGAGAGTTGTTTGCTGCTTTTGATAGTTATTGCTTTTTATCTAGCATGGTGTTACCATCGTTGCACATTTCACTCCTGAGACAGGTACAATGATTTACCCTATATAAAATTTCACTCATGTAAAGTTGACTTAACAGTAACAGAGATAGCTTAGAATTTGTGCATCTCAAAGAAGAAGAGGGTTTTCAGAATCAAGATAACTGAATACAGAGTATCACCGAGTGCATTGAATGTTTATCTGAATGGTCAGAAGGTGAAGCTTGAAGTAGAACTGGTCTATCTAGGTATGACCTTAGACCACACACTGAGTTACTATTCCCACCTGAAGAAGACAACAGCTAAAGTTAAGATGTGCAACAATCTTCTTAGCAAACTGGCAGGTTCGTCATGGGGTGCTCATGCTCCAACTCTGCAGATGTTAGCTCTTGCCATCTCGTATTCAGTGGCGGAGTACTGCACACCAGTATGGTACTGCGCACCAAACTGGTGGATACGCAGTTACATGCCGCCATGCGTATCATCTCTGGCACCCTGCATCCAACTCTACTCCCATGGCTCCCAGTTCTGAGCAATATTGCTCCTCCTCATATCAGATGAGAGGTTGGCACTGGCAAGTTACTGGAGAAAGTACGCACTCAAGCCTGCTGCTGCACAATGACCTTTTAAACCACCAGCTACACATTTGCCATCACGTCGCCCATTTTGGTCTCATCCGCCACACCAGGATGTTAGGGCGGAAACGCTCTGGTGAGAGGAATGGATATCTGTTATAATCCCCAACCAGTCCCTCGTCGCTGACCCCACAATTTCCCCCCCTGGTTTTGACCTGCCCTGTTGCCAAACATCCCTGTTGAACAGGTTCCAGACCAGGCAAGGTCTCTGTGTAGCCAACCAGTATCGCTGGGGCCTTCGTGACAGCCCTTTGTGCAGCTGTGGTGCAACACACACGATGACGCACATTGTCGATGAATGCCTGCTGACTAGGTTCAGCGGTGGCCTAGAAGAACTGCATCATGCCACTGAAGATGCCATCGCTTGGCTAGATGACTATGCACACGCTAAATAAATAAGTGCACTGGAAGGAGAAAGCATTTTGTATATAGGGCAGGAGAAGTTGGCAGATTAATTACATGACATGTTACTTTTTGCGCTGAAGTAGCTGGGACTGTATTTTAATTTTAGGGCATGGGGGAAGGGTTAGCAGTTTGCTTTGTATAATTTTGTGTTATGAAGTATTCCCTTCTGACACATTATTCTGTTGGCTTTCCTGATATTAAATAATCTAGTGCAGTCTGAGGTAAAGTTCTCCTGTAGCTTTTTTTTTCTTGTTCAGCAACTTCCAAATACATTCCACTCCTGTCTTGAGTCCATTCCTGAACTGGAGCCAGCTCACAGCTGGTCATGCAGCCTAGTGCTGTCATATCATCCGCATAGTCAAGATGTTTCAGAGCTTTTATTAATCTTCTGAAGCTGGCTTTTTCCTCACAAAATTGCATGGAATATTCCCCCCCGCCCATGTCCATTTACTCATGAGTGAGCAGATTGCAGAGATTATAAAGTAAGCAGAGTGCAAGTCAAGAATTAGTTGCATGAGCCAGAAATTGCTGCTCTCTCTCACCCTGTGCCTGATTCATTATTTGTATTTTAATAGCAGCTTCCCGATAAATGATGATAGGCATCAGTACAATGCAGTGGGTAGTACTGCGGGACAAGTTTAAATGTCAGATCAAATGTTCATCTCCTGTTAATGATGCCTTGATTCGAACTGGCCTTCATATAAAACTTATATACCCTTACTCAGTTTTCATTCAGTCATTACTCTAAATGAGTAAGGGTTTCAGGAGTTGGTTCTAGGATAACAGGCTTAGTAAAGTTCAGGTAAGGTGTTTTCTTTTTTGTAGATCAAATGTATATTTGATTTTTTTAAGCAAAAATGTTGACTGGGATCATTCCTTCTGCTTCCTGATACACACTCAGATTGGACCTACCACATGTGGATTCCCCCAATCTTTGCTGAAAGTGTTCTGTGAGTCCAGTGTCCATGGGAGGAGAGGAGAGTGGGCAGGCTGGGGCAGGAGAGGGCAGAATAGAAGTGGAACCAACATGTTAATTATCTCCCTTTCTTCTTCCATGGAGAGTCTCAGGCCTGGTCCACACTAACCCCCCACTTCAGACTAAGGTACGCAAATTCAGCTATGTTAATAACGTAGCTGAATTCGAAGTACCTTAGTCCGAACTTACCGCGGGTCCAGACGCGGCAGGCAGGCTCCCCCGTCGATGCCGCGTACTCCTCTCGCCGAGCTGGAGTACCGGCGTCGACGGCAAGCACTTCCGGGAGCGATCCGGGATCAATTTATCGCGTCTAGACAAGACGCGATAAATTGATCCCAGAAGATCGATCACTTACATCCGGACCAAGAAGTAAGTATAGACGTACCCTCAGAAAAGGATAGTACAGCTTTTGCTGTATTAACTTTCCTCTGAGACTCCTCAAATGTCTTGGAGGCAGTTGTGGCTTGAGTGGCCCAGCCTTTAGATTAAAACACAGAACCTGTGAGTTAAATAAGGACTGAATAAGGGGCAGCACTGTTTGACTCATACAGAGCAAGAGCCTTTTCTAAGACAGCAATTCTCAATAGGGATGGTCTACTTCTAAGACACCCAAGTTTGCAAACTGCTCATGGAGATTTTAAAAATTGGAACATATGGTCCTAACAGAAGCACAAGACTTCTTTTTTTTTTTTTTGGTTCATTTTTAACTTTGTCAGATCTCATCACCTTATGGGAAGTTACATTGCAGAATATGATGTGCTGCAAATTTTAAAAGCTATACCTCCTCTTGCCATTTCAAACAGGAGAGAATTTCAGGGAACAAATTAGGTAGCTCCCCACTGAACTAACTGGTCAGCAGACCTATGTAATAACCATTTTCAAGTTCTCCCTTAGTAGATTTGTCACATTCCTGCCTCCCATTAAATTAGGCAGAAAATAAAGCTCTGTCAAAAATTATGTACCTCCTAAGAAATTACCCCTTTGGGGACATTTTTTGTTTGTTTTGGCACTCATTGTGGGAGCGGGGGGGGAAAAAGCTCCTTTTACCTAGGATGGTTTTGCCACTTTGACCGTAAGTGAAAAGCAGTTTTGTCAGCAAAGTGCTTTTTGCTTCCTGATGTGTAATGTAATGTGTGAGTCACTGTGGAAGTGGAGCTGAAGGTCATAGCTGAACTGCTACTTGCTGTGTCACTCGGACTCCTGATCTGAACATTATGCATGTCATTACCAGAGCTCCCTGTCAAAGGAGAGAGACCATATTGGGGCAGGGAGTTTGCATGAGTATTCAAGGATGAATCAAAAGCAAATGACTCAATCACAATGTGCTGGAAATAGGGGGAGGAGGAATCACTTCTTTCAATTTCTCATGAGCACTATGTGTTTGTTCACATACTCCCTTTTATGTTGCTAGTCAGCTCTTCCATTTGTGAACAATTTTGAGAGTGCAAGCAAAGTTTTTAAAGATGTCAGTTGAAATCTTGGCCCCACTGAAGTCAATGGGAGTTTTACCACTGACTTCAATGGGGCCAGGATTTCACCCAAAGATTTTAATTTGTTTTCTTTGACTGGATTCATGTGTGTGATGTTTTGTGGCCTTTTGATTTTTTTTGATACTGTCTGGCTCCTTTGGCAATATCTCGCTGCCTTCCTAACCATTATCTATGTGAGTGAAGGTTGCTGTATAAATCTATCATTTAACGAACCACTTTTCTATCGGCTCCTTTTCTTTTAGTGCTTTTTTACTTCTTTTAAAATCTAGAAGACAGGATCTGATAAGCATCCAGGAAACCCCTTGGTCTAATCCAGGCTCTGCTACTGATTTACTGTGTAGCCTTGAGCAAGTCAGTTAGGTGCCTGTGAGTATCTGGGCCTATCTACCTCTATAGGTGACTATGTTCACCATTTAGGTGCCACTGACATTTTCAAAACTGCTGCTCAGCTGGTGTGTAAGTTTCCACCAGTCAGCATTCGCAAAACTGTCTGAGCACGGTTGCTGCTGACAGCTAATAAGCAGCTTTGCATCCTAGCTCAAGCCAAGCTCAGTGGGATACTCTTAAACTGGGTGTGGGGATGCTTACCATGCCAGCAGGGCCTGATCCTGTAGGTGTGTTCTGAGCATGACTAAGCCCTGATACCTGTCAGACCCTGCAGCAGGAGGGCTGGATGCAGGCTAGCAATAAGGTAGAGGGCAGCACAGAACCCACACAAAGGCAGCAGGGGCACAGGGAAAGGTAGGGTGTCTGTGAAAGAGGTATCAAGCATGAGAAGGAGACAGGTGGTTTGGGCTGCTATGTCATGGGCTACCTAAGCAGCTGACTGTGGCTTAGGTCTCTAAATTCAGGTGAGGGTTCATGCCTGAGGTGCCTCCCATCTACTCAGGATCCTATCTCAGGCCCATCAGCCATACATTCCAGGTCGGCTGCTTAGACACCTAAACCCCACTCCCCTTTCCTTGCCTTTTTCCTTGGCATTTCACTCCTAGGTAGCTTAGGCAGCTCCCCTCTCAGGTAGCTGGCTTCTGAGAATCCCTTCCTTAGGCACCATAAAATGCATTATATGGGAAGCCTGGGCACCTGGCTTGAAGCTGAGGATTCCACACAGAAGCAGGCCACCTGGGGACTGGGCATCACAACACTGAGCAGAGCAACGCCTCAATACTTTGGAGGATCTGGGCGGTAACATCTCTACACAAGTATAACAAAGCAGAAGCTGATCTTCTGTGACTTGGATTCTCCTTCTGTAAGTGGGGTTTATGATAATACTATCAGCAAGTTATTTACCAACTTAAAAGAGCTGTTATGAGGATAAATGAATCAATCATATGTAAAGAGTCTTGAAGATGTAAAGAGATATAGCTAGAAATGTACGCGCGCGCGAGAGAGAGAGAGAAGCTCATTGAAATTTCCTGAGTTTTGATTTTTCAACTGAAGTTTTCATTGAAATTTGATTTTCAATGAAAAATTCCCTCGCCCCCTGAAAAATATTGTTGAAAATGCCCAACTTGCTCATAAGCAACATTAACAATTAAAAAATGAAACTTGTATATGCACACGGACTTCCTTGTTCTCAGCAAGATTTACTATGCAGTTTCTGCTTTTTTTACGGTTAAAAAGTAGAATGAAAGGTTTCTTTAATGAACCATCAGCTTATTTACTCTGAGCAACAGGACATTAGTAACTTTGCTCCATGCTTTTCAATGACTGCTTGTAGGTTTGTGGATTGGGTTCAAAGTATTGTTTTTGACATTTAAAGCCTCTAATTGACTAGGTCCCAATCAAATGCCTTACTGAGCTTCTGGCATTCTGCATACTACTTCTTCCTCTGGGGTCAAAAGGTGCAGAGCACTGGCATTTATGGGTCTGCAGAAGTAGAAAAGGCACTGTTCATATATTTTTGCATCTGCAGCTACTGATTATGGAACAGCTTCCCATCTGACTTTTTAAGGATCATGAATCTGGCCTGTCTTAAAAAGTAATTGAAATCTTTTATTTCAGAAGACTCTCAGCTTGACAGTCTGACCTAATTTCCATTTTATCTTTTTTGGATTTGATAGTTTGATAAATTTAAAATTTGTTGTAGTGTTTGAATACGCAAGGAACCTGGAACATTGATCAAGAGATCAAATTTAACTTTGTTTCACACAAACCTGATGCAATTCTACTTCATTGGCCTCAGAAACTCTAAAACATATTCAGTCTGAGGAAATGAATCCTGCATCTTGCTTCATCCCTTGTGCTTCTCATATAGGCCCTGAGCTTGCAAAAGTTTCAGCATGTGAGTAACTCAATCGGACTACTTGTGTGTAAACTTACTCAGAGATTAAGTGTTTCCAGGATCAACCCCTTGGGGTTTGTCACTCATTTTACAGGCCAGTGATGTAAACCTGGGTCTCAGCCAGTTGAGAGATTTATTTTCAAGTGCATTATTTAGGGGAGAATGAATGAGAGAAATGTTTCAAATCAATATTTTTAATATTACTCATTCACATTCTGCCCCTGTTTTGAGGTTCCAGTTCATTCTCTTATTAATAGTTCAAGGTATTGTGTTGCAAAGAAGAGTCAAATTGGGATTACTGAAGGATCATTTTAAGTTACAACATTATTAACCAGTCTTGCTGCTGAGCACAAGGCTATAAATCAGGGGAAGTCTCCCCCTCCTCATAGTTTCTTGTATTTCTCACAAATTCAGTGGTTTCGATGAAGAATCATAATTTAAGAACTGTAGCAAAATAAAGAAGTTTGGTTATGGGCAACTTGTGGAAATGTTTTATAAACTGAATTTAAAATGGTCTGCATTTCTATATATTGTTTAAAGATCTTTAGTAGATAGTCTCTAGAGAGGCATAATTTTAATCAGAGCTTTTAGTTGTTATATTTCTGTGTACTGTATCATGGTGTCATTTTATTTCAGTGTTACTGAGTGAAGGAGAAGTAATCATGACTGAAGTCTTTCAAAATCCCTCTAGATATTACAATTAAACCAATTACCAATCCATGGGTTTCAGACATATATTGGACAAAAAAATGCCACATTCTATACAACTTTGCCATGGGGAGCATATCTGATGTCCATTTTTATAAAGAAAAAAATAATGCCACATAATTCATACAGAAACCGGCTCTTATCCCCATTCATAAACTAAAGCACACATAATATCTACAAAATAGAGCTTTTATTAATATAACCCTCATGTTTTCATTCGGATATAAGCAGCATGAGCACCTAAAATTGCACAACATATCGCTACATCTGTGTAACAATGATAATATGAAAGGAAACCAAAATGATCAGATTTTACAGATTCTACGGGTAAAAGGGAAGCAGTTTTCGCTGGGTAGCAGCAAGACTAACCTTAGCCTCTAAGTGTCTGTCAAAATAGTGGAAAAGGAGGATGGTAAATATTATTATTTTCCTGATTTTACAGGAAAAATGAATCTATCTCTTTGGGTACTTACATGGTTCCCCTCCCTGTAACATCTGAGTACCTCTCCAGAGAGGAGCATGTAGATGCTGGTCCAGTCTGGTTCAGTCCAGTCCCTCAGAAACTGCAGGTAGGGAACCCTGAACCAAACAGAAGTCTTGTGCAGAGTCCCTGCTCCTTGGGATAGAGTTTCTGATCTCTAGGACAGAGCTCTCTGCCCCCCCATCTTCTCTTTAATTTGAATCCTGTTCAGAACCAGAGTCCTGAAAACTCACTATGTCCCACTTATTCCAGGACATATCTTTCCCAATTCCTTTCCCCATTCATGAATACAATTACAGAAACAATCTGTTAACATTCATACAATCAGAACATAGACAAATTTAGCTGGTTGATTGGTAAGAGGTAAGACCCTTACATGCTCAGACTGATCACCATATGTGGGGTTGGGAAGGAATTTCCCCCCAGGTCAGATTGGCAGTGGCATTGGGTTTTATTTTGCCTTCCTCTGCAGCATGGAGTAGTATGGGTCACTTGCTGGGGTTATCTGGGTATATCTCTCTTAATCACTTCCCTGCCACAAAGGGGTCACAAGCACTGGTGCACCATCTTATTCTCTGCCTGTGGCACATAATAGTTTAGTCTTCCATAAGCTGTAATACTTTGGCTTAATTTTGATTGTTGGGTTTAGTGTGTGAATGCTGGTTGGTGTTGGTGGCCTGTGATATTCAGGAGGTCTAACTAGATAATCTGGAAATCCCTTCTGGCCTTAAATACTTTAAGAACACAGTATGTGGAACTATGGGTAAACAACATTATAATTCATATAAATGGAGCTGGCCAGATATGTTAGCTCCCTCCCCCCTTTTCCTCTGTAGAAGAGGCAGAGAATTCTATCCCTTTAAGACGTCAGGCTTATATATATCCATAAAGAGAACAACGGGTGCTCACCACTGCTCACACCCCAAACTCTATGTACAGTATAACTACACCATTTCCACAGCCAGGGGCGCCTCTGCGTATGTGGAGGTAGGGGCAGGAATTAGCCCACTGCACAACTCTGCGTTCTTCTTCATGTATTGTTATACCTTTTTAGGAATGAGATCACCATGTTTTGTATCCTATTTTCATTTTCTTATATTTAAAAGCTTTACTGCCATAATTAATATAATGATACCCCATTGAAACCAAAATAAGGGATATAGATTATATATATAAAAGCAGTGGTGAGAGCCATTTGCACTCTTCATGGATTCCTTGTTCAGCAGCATACAGGGCTTGGGGAGAGAGTAAGGGAAGAAGAAGCTTTGTTGTTATTCAGGTTCTCCGAACCTTGTCATCTCACTGGGGAGAGGAAGGGGTTTAGGCTATGATACCACTACAGAAATTTGGAAGAAATGGCATCTGCAGACTGGCCTAAGATGGAAGAATCCTCCCCCTCTTTCATAACTGTTAAGAGTTACCAGCACCTAGATGAGACACTTGGGCAGGATACATGTGGATTTACCCCTATAAGGAAGGTAAGGTATGACATGGGAAATGTTTAGGTTAATAAGAACCTCATCTATTCCCCTTGAAGTTTTTCACACATTATCACTTACCACATCACAATTGCTTTAAAAACCATTTTTCTGGCAGCAGGTGAGAACAGACACAGAAGTAGCAGTAGAATTTTATTCTTTTACCAGTAATGTTTTTTCTTATGTGACTCACATGCAAGGCTCACTCATAGTTATATCTGTTTTCCTAACATCTTGAAGCTTATAGGAAGGAACTAAATAGACACTATGATGGCACTGGCACACGTCTACTTATATTCATAGAATTCTTGGCTTTAGGTTCATAGAGATCAGGGTAAAGTGAAATAACTTTATACACAGAGGCTCAGGGAATCTGAGAACAGACCAGATATTTTTCAAAGCAAAAGGTATATCAACTTTCATGTAAATTCTAATGTAATCTAACAACAAAACATAGTCCATACTAAGAAAATGATCTTTTTGGATGGCACCTTCTCCACCACTTTTGAAAATTAATTACATTATTCTCCCTGTAACCTTGTTGTCATAGTAGACATTTCTGTCTCTCCTCCCACATTTCTTCTGTAGTTTTACCAATGCATTTCTATATGCCAGGGGATTTTGTGACACAGCAGGGGAATGGGGTTTCTAAATACCTTTACCAGAATACTGGCTAGAGGCACAGAAGAGCCAGATAAGGATCTGAATGCAGACCTATGACTAAGCTCACACATTGTGTCTATATCTGTTGGTGATGACTGACAACTACAAGACAGTAAATACAATATACATGGTATATTGCTAAAATAATATGCTGATCACAGAACCAGGAAGTTTGAGGGGAGTCTGGTGGTGGGAGAATTCTTCATCTTCCCTAGGGATAGAAGATTCTCCTCCATGTCATGATCAAGATTCCCGGACCCAGAGCATACGTTGCCTGAGTCAAATGAGGGCATTCCGGTATCTTAGTGACAAGTAGCCCAGTTTCAAGGTAAACCCTTTATCAGGAAGGAAACTGTACACAATAAGGTAACAAAACTTTACACCATTCTCTAGTTGCAGTTAGTTGCAGGTTGTAAATAAGCCAGTCCAAAGTTCCTTTGTTGTTTTTATTACCCAACATATCCAGTGCCTCCTGGAAAACAAGTGGCTTCAAGTGTACAGGAACTGTTGTATATTTACACCTCCTGGAGGACATATTCCATAACAAAGGCACAATACTCCTTTTTGAACAGAAGTAAGGAACAACTCATAAATATATTATTCTTTGGCTTCCCTGAATTGTTCTGCCCTCCACTCAGCCCTCATACTCTGCCACTCTCCATTTCCCAATAGTAAGCCTAGAATTCAGCCAAGAATTAATTTGATGTTAATTAATAATAATAATTAATATTGCAAAAGACCCTTACAATCCATAGAGTATTGTTTTACAAGAAGGAGCTGTGTAGCTCACAGAGAATATTATTTGAGCCATGTGACATTAAGTTTCTAAGGGTGACTCCTGCTTTATTGAACAGAAGCCCAGAGTCTTGGAGTAACTCTTCAGTACAGTATCAGACCTACTGTAAGATAGATACCTCCTCCTTGTGTCAAAAATATATATGCACTTGATTTGCCTATATCGCTTCTCGGCTCTCTCTGAGCTGTGGCGCAAACGTAGTATCTATATTTGCTCTTTTAAACGGGAATCTCTCCAGTCACTTAATTCTGAATCTTTAATGCCCTGTCTAAAGCTTTGGTTAAGCTTCAGTCACTGGGCCAGAATCCTCGGCTGGTGTAAATTGGCATAGCTCAGTTGCGGATCTGTCCCACTGCTCTTTCAGCAAATCATTAAAATTCTACTGGAAGCCCCTATAAATGGTCATGACTTTGTTACAGGACCTTTACTAATAACAATAAACATCCATGATATTTCCAATCTACTGTGGCATCAGCTTTGGCAGATGACAATGAATTAATCCTCACAGAAGATTTCCAATAACATGTTTTATTATGCTGATTGAAGGAATTCACTTGAGATGACAATTAACATGGTACTATAGCCAAAAACACTTTAGAATAACTATATGTCTATTCATTGCAGCTGCCATTCTTGAATGAACTAAAAGAGACAAAGGAGTGATGTTAGGATGAATGATGAATCACTGATGATGATCAGTTTCACTATATCATTGTGCAATACACCAAAATATATATAAAAAAAGAAAATTATTTCAGAAGACAAAATATTTATTTCATTTGTTGGTTTAGATAGAAAATATCACAATATCATATTTCAGATAAATGCACCATTTTAATATTTTTTCCAATAAATGATGTATAACTTATTTCATTATGCCTGCGCTGTTTCCTATATAATATAATGTGTTTTGTGAATTTTTCATTTTTAACATAGCCAGCAGATCTAGTCTATATATAAAGGTGTGTGTGTGTGTGTATATTACATACAAAAAACTTCATGAAAATAACTTTAAGGTTGCAAAGTCAATTACTGAAAAGCTAGAAAATGCCAGAATTAAGGTTGTCCATGCAAACCTTAATTTGGGCCCCTCGTGCATATGCATTATGATAAGTCTTTAATTACATGATCATTTAGTTCTTTTTTTCCTACAGTATCCCTGGCTTTTCAGTGCATAGGATGGACAGTGCTTACTTAATGAGCAGCTATTCAATATTTTGATCTGTCTTGGTTCAATTTATAGCCCCATGTCTTAATTACTGCACACTATTTAAATCCTGCTCTGAATACAGAATTATGAATTTATTCATGGACTTTTCTATGGTGTTCATCACTACTGCATCAGATTGGTTCACAAACATTAATTACGTTATCTTCACACACACCCTCTGAATGAAGGGTGTTGTTATCCCTTTTAAGCACACAGAAATTAACATCAAAAGTGCCCACTCATTTTCGGTGCTCAAATTGAGATGCCCAGGGCCTGATGTTTCAGAGTACTAACCACCTATCCAAGTCTCAGTCCTATCTCTTTTTCCTATATCCCTGGCTCCTCATCCCTGTTTCTTCTCCCCCCAGTTCCTCATCCCAGTCTCCGTTTCCTTTCTCAGCCAGATCCAATCTTCCCCCAATGGCTCTTGTCTGGGTCCCAGTTGTCTCTGCCTTAGTTCTCCAGACCAATCCACTACCCATGGTTCTTCATTCCGATTCACATTGCCCTGACAGTCTCCCAGCTCCTCATCTGACCTCAGTCTGCCCCCCTCACCCACAGTCAGCTCTGTTTTCCTACCCATTAGCTCCAAGCCTCCTTGCCAAGCCATTTCCAGTCTCCTTGCACCCTGGTTCCTTCTCCAATTTTATTCCGCCCCGCATGCACACATGCACACTGGTTCCCAGTCCCCTCCCCCACTGGTTTCCCTTCTGGCTTCTGGTCTCCCCCTGCCGCCCAGCTCCCAGTCCCAGTCTCCCACACTCTAGGCTCCTTGTCCCAGTCTATTATCTCCCCTACCCATCCAGGTCAGTCTCTTGTATCCTCTGCATTCAAGTTCCAGAACTTTACCCCCTCCATGCTGCCCTAGAACTAACGGGGGGATCATTGAGAGCATAAGACAGTTTCCCTGATCATGCCTCCAGTTTTATACTGGTGAAACTGTAGTGACTTCAGGTACCAGTGGAGTTATTACTCATTTACACCATTGTGATTGGAGAATTGGGATCTGTTAATAGAAATACTCAGATTGCATGCAGATAGGATTTACATTGGCTTCAGTGGTTTGGGTAACCTCTTGGGCATCAAAATTCACAATTCAAGCTGATTGAATAACTAATATTTTTGGCTTGGTGGCTGAAAAAAAAGTCTAGCCCTAGCCACAATCCTACAAAGACTTATGCACATACTTAACTGTAAGCTAAGGAAAGCTAATGTGAATAATGCCATCAGGTTGCTTGTGTGCTTTGCTAGATGGAGCCAGAATGCTGAACTCTTTGCAAGATCAAGCAGCTTAAAAGGTCCTGTGTAGTATGTTTTTCTGGTCTAAAAGAGAAATATTTTGCCTATATAAAGCATTTTGTGACATGCATTTGTACTTATTAGTATACAATAGGCAATGTTATATGTTCTACAATTGTATATGCAAGCCTGATTTGTGTAATCAATGATCCTTCAGAAAAGAAGCATGTAAACTCTTAGCCTAATAGATAAACTTGATTTACTATAGATGTGCCAATTGCAGTATGAAAATATATGTACACTGTGGTTTTGCCATATTAAAATTGCAACCAATTTTCTTGTACTTAATTTAAAGAAAATGCAGCAAATAAAAATGAATGATAGGCCTATTTCATAGTGTTTTAGAGTTGTAAACTCATGATGTACAGATAAATTTGAGGTGTCATTAATTCAATATTTATGAATTGGAAAGGCAAACAGCCCTTAGTGTGAAGGGCCATATTTTTGTTTGCACTGAATTACATTGGTTGTACTTCTTCATGTACAAAAGCACAAAGAAAGACATTTTTAATTCTGCATTTTTACCACTGGAAAAAATAGTTGGATACAATTTGATTTGGAAATATTGGTCTGATCATGGTGTTAGAAAATGCTGCTGAAAAGGACCTTGGTGTAGGATTAAATGTGAATATTGGGGGCACTATTTTCTTGTTCTGAATTTGATTGAACTCATACTTCTGCCCTCTCAGCATGTAAGAAAGATATTAATAAAGAAGATGCAGTAACACATCAGTCTTTTCAGTAGATAAGCATCATCTACCACTACAAACCATCCAAGAAGTGATGAAACCTATACATAGGAAATAAAATAGATGGTTTTCATTGCCTCATCTCTGTCTCTTATCTGTCTCTTTATCTGTTTATATGAGTTAGTAAGCTTGTGATTTGTTGTTAGTTCATTTTTTATCTACCATATATTGTTTATATTTCTAAGTGTACCAATATAGACTCCTATTATAGAATTTGATGATACTACTCTTATTCATAAGTATTGGCAGGATTGTGATCTGTCACCTTTGTTTATTCAGGACTCTATCTTAAAAGTCTGTTTTTTGTAGGGTTGTTTTGTTTTCTGCTTGACTGAATGGCTGTTAAGTGGAAAAGTGTTCTGATGGAAATATTCCTGCTTCTCAAAAACCAGCAGGAAGCTAACCATTTGTCATATCAAGTGGATAACATCTGTAACCTGGTAGTTAGATACCCACAGAAATCCAGAGGCTATATTTGTTGCTTAAAAAAATAAGTTCTTTAGTTGACAAAAGGGGATCTTGGAAAGGAATTCTTAGCAAGAAAGCAGGAAAAGCATTAACTTGAAAGTGGCAGCTTTTATGTTGCAGAACCAGTCATCACTCAAGTGTATATTTATTAGAAATACAACAGGGTGAAAAAAGGGGAGGAGAGAAAAAAAGGGAGAAAATGACCCACACCGGGATTTGGATGCAAAGGTTTAAAAGGAAAATGAAATGAATACATAGAGCCAAATTCTATGGGGAAGAGGTGAGAAAATTGGGAAGCACTGAATGACAGAGCAGAACTTAAGAAAAGAAAACAATGGTTGTGGGAGGGTTTAGAAAATACTCTCAGAAAGAACAGAGTGAGTGGGATATGCTAATGGGGTGATCAGATTTTCTGTTCTGCTCATATTTTATTTGTTCAGTAAAAAAGGTTAACAGGATTTATCTTAATCACTTTTTGTTTTGGGGATGAATTTGTGTTATAATGGCGACAGAGACCAGATAGCAAATTATATACGGTGGTCACCATTAAAAAGTCAACATTTACCAATAATTCCCACACATCAGTATCTGAAATTCCATAGTTTTCTATTCTAAGCATTGGGAAACCTGGCATATCTCAGCTGTTGCTGTGTGATAACCATTGGCAAATTCTCATTTTTAGTGGCATCCTCCATATAATGATGTAATTCATTTGAGGGATTCTTCCTTTCTCTCCCTTCCCCACCCCTCCGCAGTCAGAAGGCTTGAAAATGCCACAAGGTGCTTTTAAAGTTACAACTGCTTTAATTTAAATGAGACTCCTAAAGAAAGCTTTGGTGTCCAACATGTTTTGAGTGCTCAGTGTTGTCCTATACCTGCTCTCATCGAAGTAAATGACAAAACTGCTGATTTCAAAGGGAGTAGAATTATGCCAATGAGTGCACTTTTGAAAATCCCACTCTTTATTAATAAGAAAATAAAATATGTTCACTGCTAAATCAATCATAAATGCCTGCACACTTTATTTATGACTGGTAAGTAGTGGCTGTGCATGGACTATGATAAATCTTGTGCTTCCCCTCCTCCCCGCAAAAAAAGATACAGCTATGTCAACAGCCATGAAAATGGTCTTTAAATATCACAGCAACGAAGGACACTTGTTCGACTCTAATAACATCTTGAGCTTTACCACTTAGTTGATATTTCTCCTTGCACTCTGGCTTCCTATTTTGTTTAGCACTAAATACCTTCTGCAACTCTTAAGGCCTGCCATGCTGCTGAGTTTAGATTGTAATTTCCTGATTTTTGATTTAATATTTTTTTAACCAGCCTCCCTTATGTTTTTTTTTTAAAAAACCCTCTAAAATTTAATGTCACCGGCTTTGGTACAGTCCCTCCCCCAAGGATCTGAAGGTAATTACATTTTGGACACTGTTATTTAGTGTTTCAGTTATACTTACCTCTTCAAATAACCCTCTGTGTGTTATGTAGGGCTGTAACCTCTCCCTTTGTGTGCTTTAGGACTAGATGTTACAAGAAACAAGTGCTTCTAAAGTAAAGAAATTGCTTCCCTAAACTTTGTCCCAATATGACATATGACCAGTTTATATGCTGACACTTGAAGCCACCCATTATTACTGCTTTATTAGATTTAGTTGCATCTCTGGTCTCTCTTGTTATTGCACACACAGGATCACTTTCCTGATCTGAAAGCCAATAGTGTTCTCTACAAGTATATGGGTTTCCTTATATAGGTTGAAACTGACATGTGTGCAGAGGATCAGCACAAAACTGTGTACCACACTTGATTCCATGTATGCCCTATTTAAAGGGTTTTAGTGGGACATAAGTGGTGCGAAGATTTTGAGTGGGGTCTCTGCATATGTCACTTTCAGCTTGCATGGATACAAATCCCAAATTTTAAAACACCTGGAGATGTCAATACTCTAATTCTGGGTGAATTTAACTACTAATTCTGCTTTTAGCTTTTTGGTTGTTCTGTATTGTTGTTTTCCTGATGCTAGTCTATGCCGTCTTGTCTTGCCAAACTAGAGACATGGGCTGCATCTGATGTTCCAGTTGTATAGATGCCAAAATGAGTCATTTCCCAATCCAATACATTTCTGCTCCTTCAATTGTCTGCTTGTATAGCTTGGATACAGAAGGATATAGATATTGGCCCCATTATAGTTATTAATATTAGTGTTTTGCAACACTATGGGTTAGTTTCCAACTCAACAAGTTAACAGTAACTGTTTAGGTCACTGCTAGAATTGTTGTCAGACTCACTGCAATATTTCTGTGGTATTAGTAGAAGCACTATCTATGGAATACATAACAAGCCTTCAGTTTCATATTTTCCATTTTTTATTCAGGCATCCCATTCATACCAATAGCATTTTGACTGAGTAACAAAAATCAAAGATGGGTGCCTAACTTTAGGTACTTGAACCTATTTTTAAGTATCTAAAGAATTGGACTTTAGACACCCAAGTTCAAAAACAGTGGTCCAAGTGATTTGCGAAGCATCACACAGTGAATCAATGACAGAGCTGGGAAGGGAACCCAGCAGTGTAATCCTGGATTTATTGAAATCAAGGGCTATTGAATGTCTTCAGTAGAGCCAGGATTTCACCCAGGTCTCCTAACTCCCAGGCCAATATTGAGTTCCTTGGGCCATGCTCTCTGTATTGTAGTGTCGTGACAAATTCCAATATTGAACTTCATCGGGTTACACAGAACTGCTAAATTTGTTAGTTTTTCATTTTCCATAATCTTCTGTTTTTTAATGTAGTCTTCTATCGTTATATCCGAAGGCACCTTCCCACCCAGCGCAGATGCCACAGTGTTTTCCCTCAGCACATCTCCCTGTTTTGTTGCTCCCACATCTGTAGTTGCATACCTGAGACCAATTTTGTAGTTTTATCCTGTAGTTAAACCAGCTGTTTAGTAATAACATTGTTGATTTCTCTGAATACATAGTACAGACAGTGTCTTTTACATTATCATAACATTTGTTAGACAAGAGCCCTAAAGGATCTGTGAAACTCCATAACACAGGAGCTTTCAAAACAAAACTATCTCAACACTAACTTGTTTTCTTAGTGCAAAAGTTAGGAACAAAGCAAACTATGTTCACTTCTCTATTACTATGGCAAAGGCTAGGATAACAATAATTGTTGGTCTTTAAAACTGTTTAAATCTCAGCACAATGTCAGAACGTGTTTGAAAGGAGGAAGAAGATGGGGGACGAACAAAATCAAGTTTCTGCTATTTTGAAGTCAAAACCACAAGTTATTCTCCACATTTCAAAAGGCTAGTCATTTCCTTCTTTATTAATAAAACTCAGGAAATCCATATTTTTTCAGGTACAAATCAAAAGTGTTGCATTAATAAGCACAGAAATTATCCCAGGCAGCTAACTTCAAACTTTTCACTACCTTATAATTCATCAAAAGGAAATGACTAGCCTTTGGAAATGTGAAAAATTACCTGTGGTTTTCTTTTACACTAATTTTCCATATTTTGTGCTTGTATACGTCCATTTTTTTGTATATTTATGATATCCTGTTTATGGGCAGTAGTGTTCTCTATGGCTAGCTCTCACACCATACAATGATTAAAGTTGTATTTTGCCCACAGTCCTTGCATGTCATTCACCTGCCACCTGTTTGGGTTTCTCTTATTCAATACATAAGCCAATATAGTCTATTTGTTCTTCCTCTCTGGCTTAGAAAAATGTGCTTTAGTAGAGTTTATGAGATAGTACAGTGAATCTTTTTTTATCATGATTGATGAATTACCATAAAAATGTAGTTCATCCCTGAGCATATGTAACAGATGTTAAATACTGTAAACAAGTCCTATAACTCACCGCATTAGCAAGAGCTTTTGAAACAAGGTTAGGGTGCAACCACATGTGTGGACCAAATTTTGCATTCAGTAACAGCCCAGCAACCCAGTGATTTGAGAATAAAAGAGGTAAAGAGAACCAGTATATTAAAACTTTCAAATTGCAAAGACCTGTTTACTAAAGTGAATGAATATTAGATGTGCTATTGAGTCTTGGAACCTCATTACCAACATGCTGCACTTAGTCTATGCAATTTGTTCTTATTTTATATTCTAGGTCAAATTACAATTGTTCTGGCAATTGTTCTAGATGGGGAAGGCACTGGAAGCTATTTTATCCCCAGCACACCAAGGTACCAAAATGTGACTTTCTGTGCTCTTTGGGGCTGGGTGGAAGCTGACTAAAAATGTATCCTGAGATGTCATGATTGATGATGATAAAAGAAAGGAATACCTGGAATGATGTATTTCAAATGCTTCCTTGTTAACATTCTTTATCAAGAGCTCAGATTTATGGGTCCCAGCATCCCAACTTTACTTAGCCTTGTGCTGGAGGAAATACGGGATTCTCAAGGGTAGTAGACAGGGGAGAAAGGCTCAAGATATATCTACACTTTCAAGACAATTTTCTCAAGACATGCACTCTATGCACCACAAAGGGATTGGTCATATCACATTTATTAAAGGCACTCCAGGGCAGAAAAAGAACATATTGTAATCTGATCTGGCCAGTTTGTGCTTGCTCTTACGAAATCCACTACTTCCGGAGATTGCTTTTGTTCCAAAGACAGCTTTTGTCTTAGCGCACAACTACTTGCAGTTTACTGAAGCTTTCTCTTTCGCTTGTTGGTCACTTTTCAATAACTGTTCAACATCTCGAGGGGCTGAGAATAAACTTTGCTTTCAACTATTGTGTTTGAAATGAGGGCTGCCTGAACTTTGTATACTCTGCTCACAAGGGATGGCAGTGATCCAATCCCTGTAGCTCTGCTTGGAGGTTCAGGTCTATGTGAACCCCAAACTTCAAGAAAATCTGTCAAATATAGCTGCATGTTTAATTTGCTAGATATGTTTAAAATGGGGCTCCTTTAAAATGGTTTTAGTGGGACTCAGCTAAAGTGATCTTGATGCAAAGGCACTTGGGAAGAAGAGGAGTGCTTTGGAGCAATTTTGACCCAGAATTGTGAATTCTTTGGAAACCTGGGCCATGGTTTGCAAACAGAGTAGAACCCTAATCCCACTCAAATATCAGGTGGAAAATGAGTCCTAAACATACTGGCAACATAGCTCTACTTCCAAGATTATAATAAAAGTTAAGACTCTAGAATTTGAGATTGATTTCAGGACAGATGTTGAAGTTCAGGTTTCAGTTTCCATGGCCAGATCCTCAGCTGATGTAAATTGGCATGTTTCACTTGACTTCAGTGGAGCTACCCTAATTTACACCAGCTGAGTAAGTGACAACAGGATTTCATGAAGTATCTGGGGTTCAGTTAAACCCAGATTTACGTCTCAGTGCACCTTTACCTAATTCACCAAATTATAAAGTCGTGGACTCTTTAATACACTAGCCATGAAGCCAAGGAACACCTGTCCTCTTCTCACACATGCAGTTCATTGAGAAGGACTAACAGATGCCTGGCAACCTCTGATCTCAACGGAATGGTCTTCTCAGGAACAAGTATGTGATTCCTGTCAGGCAGATGTGTGGGGGAGTCAGAACCATTGACCCTGCTATTCTACATTCTTTGGGTAGAAATAAGGAAGAAATTAAATGATTGAACCTATGTTGTTGGTGTAGCTGGTTTGACTTACCGTATTCCTGCTAAACATACTCTTGGTTAAAAGTCAGCATAGCACTATTTACTACAGAGAGGCTGTCTGGAAACCAGGAAGAATAGTTGTTCCATTTGGCTTGTGCCAGCCTTTCCTCTTTTGCTATCCTTACAGAAAAGCAAATGGGGTTCACTGTGGGGTTGCTCTGTCATCTAAGAGTCTGAGTTTTAGGTTCAGAATGACGGTGAGGGGTGCTATAGAAGAGAGAGAGAGAGTGTGTGTGTGTATACATACATACGAATATGTGTATATTAGTTCAAACACACATTCTGATATCAGTTCTTTTATTACACAGCCACAAATGATATGAAAAGAATGTTAGGTTTCAAAATTACACATTTGAAAGTTAAGAAATGACAGTTTTTTGGTTGCCCATGTAATATTAACTCTGCCTCTTCTTAGCATAGGCATGGAGATGCAGCCTAATGACAGGTTTCACTGTGCTACTTTGACATCAGTGCAGGCCCAGCCTTTCTGAATGTTTGTGTTCACAATGTGACAAACGGAAAATGATATTTTGAAAAGTTCATATCTCCTGCAAAATGCATGGAATTTCATGGAGCAAAGAAAAGGCAGTTTTATTGGCTCAGGACTTTCTCGTTGCTGAATTTCAAAGACCTGCTGTATGCAATGGAGGTGCAAGAGCTCAAGGAAAGGTTTCAAGAATCTTTTCTAAGTAATGGAAAGTGTTAGACAAACTAAATATGTATTTAGGGGTTACTGGACTCCTACTGTGTGAGAGAGCCTGATGCCTGATTTTTCTGAGGTTTCCCATATTAAATATAACAGGATGAAGAAATTGAAGCTGGGAAAATAGCACCAAAAATTCTAGAAACGTTTGCTAAAATAATAATAATGATCAATTTATTTATTTGTTTATTTGAGAAGTGTTGACAATATGTTCAATGAGACTTATTGTCACTTTTTCCATTTTCATGATACCCTATATATATGGTTCATTCTGCTAGTTCAGTAGCTCTGAATCTTTTCCTACACTGACCCCCATGTTACTAGCTTGGAATGAGCACAACATTTTTTTTTTTTTTGTCTAAAAAGAATGGTAAACGTGATGCACATTCAGGTTTAATCCATCAGAAACTGTGTAGCTTCAAAACTGTTATCTTCAGAAATAAAGTTGCTGGAAGTTATTGTTCCCTACTTCTTTGTAATTAGTTATGGCATTTATTAAAATGTTTTAAAAACTAAAACAACATGCCCACCAATATATGCAAGGACATTCATCAGAGAACAGATGGTCTCCTAAATGCAAAACCAAACAGTTCTAGAAACATGACAATCCATTTATCTTAATGTGTACATCCTCTAGCAGATATCAGAAGCAGCAACAGAGACAGATTTATACCTTGTGAAATACTTTATGTGCAAGTTTGCAAGAGATGTTTCCATGAGAGGACATTATATTTTGTATCAGCAATAGATTTTGGATTTTCAAATTATTTGTCATCTAGAACAAGCATAATGAACTGGACCATCTGCTTCAGCTGGGCTTTGTAGAGTACACCTTTATTCCTCCTCACCCCCCAACATACGTACAAATGCCAGGGTCAACAGGAGCTCTTTAACCCCCAGCACAACCAAAAGCAAACTTCAAGATGCATCTAGTATGAATACCCTCCAGGAAGCCATTTCAGCATCTGGAAATCACTCGAAAGCAATGGTGGACATATCCCCCAGACTTGCCCCCTATCTCAAGGGGAATGTCCAGGTAGCTCTTTAAGCTGGTTTTACAGAGCCTTTGCACCACTGGAGAAGTACAACAGTGCCATAGTGGTAGCCAAGATCTGACCCATTCTTTAAACAAATATTACTAATTTCCTGAAGCCTAATTAGGTAGCGTACAAAATTCACATCTAAAATTCATATGGTCAATATTAAGAAAGTGACTAGTTCACTCTGTGTATGTTAGAAGCAGTAACACATAACAATTTTATCAAAGCAACAACAAATTCCTTTGGCTGGAAAACCAAAGGAGTAATATATAAAGTGCTGGCTTTCCAAATGTTCTTTTCAGGAAATTATTACAGAAACACAGACAGTAATGCTGTGAATGTTCTGCAGCTGGACATTCATGGCATTTAAAATGCTACTGATGACCTTGTGTGGAATGCCATAACTTTAGTTACCACTGCACTCTAAGAAAAAAGAACAGGAGTACTTGTGGCACCTTACAGACTAACAAATTTATTAGAGCATAAGCTTTCGTGAGCTATAGCCCACTTCTTCGGATGCATATAGAGTGGAACATATATTGAGGAGATATATATACACACATACAGAGAGCATGAACAGGTGGGAGTTGTCTTACCAACTCTGAGAGGCCAATTAAGTAAGAGAAAAAAACTTTTGAAGTGATAATCAAGCTAGCCCAGTACAGACAGTTTGATAAGAAGTGTGAGAAGACTTACAAGGGGAGATAGATTCAATGTTTGTAATGGCTCAGCCATTCCCAGTCCTTATTCAATCCTGAGTTGATTGTATCTAGTTTGCATATCAATTCCAGCTCAGCAGTCTCTCGTTGGAGTCTGTTTTTGAAGTTTTTCTGTTGTAAGATAGCCACCTGCAGGTCTGTCATTGAATGGCCAGACAGGTTAAAGTGTTCTCCCACTGGTTATTGAGATTCCTGATGTCAGATTTGGGTCCATTAATTCTTTTGCGTAGAGACTGTCCGATTTGGCCAATGTACATGGCAGAGGGGCATTGCTGGCACATGATGGCATATATCACATTGGTAGATGTGCAGGTGAACGAGCCCCTGATGGTATGGCTGATGTGATTAGGTCCTATGATGATGTCACTTGAATAGATATGTGGACAGAGTTGGCATCAGGCTTTGTTACAAGGATAGGTTCCTGGGTCAGTGGTTTTGTTCAGTGATGTGTGGTTGCTGGTGAGTATTTGCCTTAGGTTGGGGGGTTATCTGTAAGTGAGGACAGTTCTGTCTCCCAAGATCTGTGAGAGTGAGGGATCATCTTTCAGGATAGGTTGTAGATCTTTGATGATGCGCTGAAGAGGTTTTAGTTGGGGGCTGAAGGTGACAGTTAGTGTTGTTCTGTTATTTTCTTTGTAGGGCCTGTCTTGTAGGAGGTGACTTCTGGGTACTCGTCTGGCTCTGTCAATCTGTTTTTTCACTTCAGCAGGTGGGTATTGTAGTTATAAGAATGCTGAGCATACTCTAGGGCCAATACATGTCCTTATTGCAGAGAAAGGATCCACAAGCAGATGCACTTCAACTTTTAAGTCTTTCCACTCAGAGAAGACTTTGAGGAAAGGTTTACTTCCAGTGAGCAGACAGGACAAATATATTCGCAGAGAGACAGGACAAATAGATTCGCAGAGAGAAGCAATACTGAAATGCCTATCACACCTGGTCTGATCCAGGCATCTCATCTACCATAGAGACACTAAAGTTTATGGGATGAGCTTGCATCCCATTTAAACAAATGTACCAGGAAATACCTAGCCAGATTCTCTTCTTGTTTTTTGTTTTGTTTTTAAGGCTACCTCATGAGTACAGTGTTGTGTACAGAAAACTGCACCCAGAGATGTGGATCTCGTCTAATACTTTTAACATGTAATAATTCAGGGGTTGGTATAACAGAGTCATCAGATACATTGATGTTTGCGCTGTCTTTAGATTACAGATATTGCAAAGCTCATCTTTTCCCCGGGCATTTGAAAATGGGGATACTTCCGTTATAAGGTCAGAGAATTGTTCAGGGATAGAGGTTGGGCCTTGGGTACAGGAATTTGAATTGTACTAATATAACTTGCTTCACTTTATTTATTTAAACAATAAAATGACACTTGTCTTTGACTCTAGGCCCCCTAACACATGATTAATAATAGTAAAATCCCAGCAGCATTAAAATAGTCATTTACTCAGGAACCCAGCCAACTATAAAAAGTCCCTCATTTTCACTCCATCATTACTGTGGAATGGATACTCTCAGCACTTTCCATACCTGTAAGGTCAACAATTGGTGATTTATTTTGGACCACGATAGGGAGCAAGTTCCAGAGTTTCGAGAGTCCTCTGAGAGAACATTGTGCCAGCAAACCCTCTCTTTTTTTAATGAGGGAACTCTATCTCAAGTGCCTCTGCTGACCACAGCTGTGACAGTATGGCACAGGGAGAGAGGCGATCCCTCAGGTAGGCCAGTCCCAGGCCATGTTGGGCTTCATAGATGAAAATCAGCATCTTAAACTCCTGGAGACCAATGGGAAGCCAGTAGTGATCCATTTAGGATGCATTTTTAAGTTAAAAGGTGCATGGAGCATATTGATAGGTGCCTTTTTAGCATATTGAAGGCAGGAATTCAGTCAGAGTAACACCATGTATAGTGGCAGGGCTCGTTGTTTTTAACACTTTTCCTTGGGTGCCAGGTAGTGATGAAGATACATCTTCTAGACACTGTTTCACACAATTACACAATTTCAGACCATGTAAATACAATATTTCTGAGCTGACACTTTTTGTAGTTGTAGTTGTGGACTACTAGGCCGGGAAGCGGCCGCCAGCACATCCCTCAGCCTGAGCCGCTTCCCGCAGCCTCCATTGGCCTGGGATGGCGAACCGTGGCCAGTGGGAGCCACGATCGGCCGAACCTGCGGACGCGGCAGGTAAACAAACCAGCCCAGCCTGCCAGGGTGCTTACCCTGGCGAGCCGCATGCTGAAGGGTGCCAATCCCTGATCGAAATCAATGAACCTTCTAATACTTATAATACATTTGGATAATTTACCTTGAACTAAGGGCCTAGTGGTCAACAATTACAAAAAGTGTCAGCTCAGAAATATTGTATTTACATGGTCTGAAATTGTGTATATGTGTGAGACAGTGTCTGGAAGAAGTGTCTTCATCACTAGCTGGCAGCCAAGGAAAAGTGTTAAAAACAACGAGTTCTGCCACTATACATGGTGTTACTCTGACTGAATTCCTGATAATGTCTTCAGTATTTATGTGCACAGCTGAGTTAAAACAGAATGTAAGGACTTGTCTACGCTTAAAATGCTACAGCAGCCCAGCTGCAGTGCTTCAGCGTAGACACTATCTACCCCGAAGAGCGGGATTCTCCCATCAGCATATGTAATCCACCCCCCCAAAGAGGCACTAGTAGGTTAACAGAAGAATTCGTCCATTGACCTAGTGCCCCCACACCAGCAGCAGAAGGAGTTTGTGTGTGGCAGGGGGCTCAGGGATGGGGGTTGGAGCACAGGAGAGGGTGAGGGCTCAGGGCAGCGCTTACCTCGGGGGGTTCCCCAGAAGCGGTGACATGTCTCTCCCTTGGCTCCTAGGCAGAGTTGCGGCCAGACAGGTGGCTCTGCATGCTGCCTCTGCCTGCAGGCACCACCCCCACAACTCTCATTGGCCGCGGTTCCTATCCAGAGGTGAAAATAGGCCAGTACGGTCCGGTACAGCGTACCGGCAAGAGCCAGTATGCCGTTCCGGACTGGACCAGCTTCTCTGGCGGTGATTTAAAGGGCCCAGGTCTCCAGCCACTGTGGGGAGCCCCGGGCCCTTTAAATCACTGCCGGAGCTCCAACAGCTGGGCTCGGGTGGGGATTTAAAGGGCCCGGAGCTCCAGTCCCTGCTCTGGCAGTGCTTTAAAGGGCCCGGGGCTCCCCGCAGTGGCCGGAGCCACTGGCCCTTTAAATCGCTGCCGGACTGGACCAGCTTCTCTGGTGGTGATTTAAAGGGCCCAGGGCTCCGGCAGCAGGGCTCTGGCGCTGATTTAAGGGGCCTGGGGCTCCAGCTGCTGCAGGGAGCCCCGGGTCCTTTAAAGCGCCGCCCGAGCCCTGCTGCTGGAACTCCGGCGGTGCTTTAAAGCACCCAGGGCTCCTCACAGTGGCAGGAGCACCGGGCCCTTTAAATCCCTGCCCAAGCCCTGCCGCCCCAGGATAGCAATGGCAGGGTTCCCGCAGTGATTTAAAGGGCCCAGAGCTCCGTGGCGGCTGGAGCCCCAGGCCCTTTAATTCGCCCCTGAGCCCCGGGGATCCCAGCCGCCTCTGCAGCTGGTAGCTCCAGGGTGATTTAAAGGCCCTGGGGCTCCCAGCCACAGCCAGAGCACCAGGGCCTTTAAATCATGAAAGGCCCCGCCTCTTCTGGCTGAGGCCACGCCTCTTCCGGTTGAGGCCACGCCCCCCGCTCAGGACTCCGGTGTACCGGTAAGTCCTTTAAGTTACTTTCACCCCTGTTCCCAGCCAATGGGAGCTGCAGAGCAGGCGCTCGAGGTGGGGGCAATTCATGGAGCCCCCTGACTGCGCATCTGCCTAGAGCTCACAGGGACATGCTGGCCGCTTTCAAAAGGCATGCAGGGAGCCTGCCAGCCCTCCAAGCCCTCCCACCCCTCCAGCACCAGCGGGGGTCCTGGGCCACTCCCCCTCCCAGAGTACCCGTGGCACCCCTGGACCACCCCCTACCCCAGAGCATGCAAGTTTTAGTCAGGGGTATATAGCACAAGTCATGGACAGGTCACATGTGGTCCATGACTTTTACTAAAAATACACATGACTAAAACGTAGCCTTACCTATAAATAAACCAAATGCTAACTGGATTAAGAACTGGTTAGATGACAGATCTCAACAAATAGTAGTAAATGGGGAAATCATCATTGAATAGAGGTGTTCTGGTACAGTTCCATAGATATTGGTACTAGACCAGATGATATTCAGCATTTTCATCAGTGATCTGGAAATAAATATAAAATCACTGCTAATCCAATGTTCAGATTGGCAGAGTGGTAAATAATGATGAGGACAAGGCAGTCATACAGGGTGACCTTGATTGCTTGGTAAGCTGGGCCCATTCAAACACAATGGATTTTAAAGCATCCAAATGCAAAGCTGTGCATGTAGGAACAAAGAATGCAAGCCAGACCTACAGAATTGAATGCTGAATCCTGGAAAGCAGTGACACTGAAAAGGATCTAAGGGTCAGAGTGGACAAGCAGCAAAACATCAGGTCCCGGTACAATGTCGGGTCAAAAAGAGCTCATGCTATCCTTTGATATATAAATAGGGGAGTAGTGAGTAAGTGTAGGGAGATGATTTCACCTCTGTCTATGGCACTGATGAGACAGATACTGAATACTATGCACAGTTTTGCTGTCTACATTTTTTAAAGGATGTTGAAAAATTAGAAAAGGTGCAGAAAAAATAATAAAAATTATTCAAGAGCTGGAGAAAATGTCTTAATAGTGAGAGACTTAAAGAGTTCAATCTGTTTAGCTTATCAAAAAGAAGACTGAGAGGTGTCTTTATTACAATGTATAAGTACCTTCACAGGGAGAAAATACCAGGTACTAAAGGGCTTTTTAATCTAGTTGTGAGAGACATAACAAGAACCAATAGCTGGAAGATGAAGCCAGACAAATTCAAATTGGGAATTAGCAGGGCTGGTGCAAGGAAGTTTTGCGCCCTAAGCAAAACTTCCATCTTACGCCCCCCCAGCCCTGCGGCAGTTCCCCGCCCCTCCCCCTGCCCTGAGGCACCCCCCAGGCCTGAGGAGTCGTGCAGCAGCTCCCCACCCCAGCTCACCTCTGCTCCGCCTCCTCCCTGAGCACGCCGCCCCCTCTCTAATTCTCCTCCCCTCCCAGGCTTGCAGCGCCAGACAGTAAAAAAAAATTGGGGCACCGCTTTTTGGATTGTCCATCTCTTGATTTCTTCAAGCCAAGACTGGATGTACTTCTGGAATATAGTATCAGAGGGGTAGCCGTGTTAGTCTGGATCTGTAAAAAATGACAAAGAACTCTGTGGCACCTTATAGACTAACAGACGTATTGGAGCATAAGCTTTCGTGGGTGAATACCCACTTCGTCAGATGCATGTAATGGAAATTTCCAGAGGCAGGTACCTTATGCTTATGCTCCAGTATGTCTGTTAGTCTATAAGGTGCCACAGAACTCTTTGTCACTTTCTGGAATATGCACTTTTGCCAAACACAAGTTATGGCGCTCAATACAGGGATAACTGGGTGAAATGTAATGACCTGTGATATACAGGAGGCAAGACTCTTTCTGGCCTTAAACTTTATAAATCTATGAATCAAGTCTTCAGAGTTCCAGTCCAGTGCTCTATTCACTAGGTCGCACTACCTCCTGTCACCACCAGCTGAGAATCTTGGGGCAATCAGTAATTCAAAAACATCCCAAAATTATGACTCATTGACCAAATGTTGGGTGAACCCACTTAGTACTGGAAGCAGCCATCTCCATTATCAGACTCTCTGGTAGCATCCTCCAAACTACCAGCAAATACCTCTGTCTAACCCAGACCAAGCATCAGGAAAGTCACTGTCATCCAAGTCCTTATAGAAGCCTTGGCCCGGAGAAATAGATATATTGCATTATCCAAGTTCAGTGAAAAAAATGACATAAAGCTGTGTCGTCCACAGACTTGAAGGCATTGTAGCCTGAATTGCTTCATTATCTCTTGCAAAGGCTTTACATAGGAATTCAGACATTAAACAGGAAGGCTGATAAAACAGAATTCTAAAGAAGAACCCTACAAGGAGAGCATTACCCAAAACACCTTCCATATAGAATGAGACCATTCCAGCTCAATCTCTATACACCCTAGTCAGAGACCATCAAACTGCTAGGCTAGTGCAGCCCATATTATATCCAGTCTATAGAAAGATTAAAGGTATCAGTGCAATCTGCAGACTCCAGGATACATCTATATTATTTCACTCCAGTGTTCTTAATAATGTTACCCATAAAGATGGCTAGACATAGGGAAATTATTAATAATACTGCTGGCACAAGAGATGACTACTTCAATATGGGGTTAATGACTCCTTTGAGGGATGCTGGCACCTTGCCCTCCTAAAGGAAATATCAATGATTTCAAACAACAATATAACTTGCTTTGTTTTACAAGTTATCCAGGTCAGGGGTGCATCGTTCAGATGGTCGGTGGAAACCTTCTTAGTACATCCAGAACCAACATTAAAAAAATAAAGAAGTGCTGACTTTCAACTAGAAAAGTTCTTATATTTGCCTCTTTTTAACATGGATCAGGTACCTGGAAGTCAGCCAATCTGGTCTGAATCCAATTGATCTTGTTTGTGAAATAGATAGAGCAAGAACCATTTGACATTGCCTCCAATCAAAGGCAGCCCAGATCCACATTTTCTGAGCCTGGTGCTGGAGGTCACCTTCTCACTGAAAAATGTGATGTCAGCTGTGAAGCTGGCAGCATGAGAGCCCTGTGGAGCAGACTATAAACCAGCATCCAACCTGCTTTGATGATTGTTTAGTAGCCAAAATAAAACCTTTTATTTAATATTAAAAATTAATTTTTTGTGTAAATATTGTGGTTCTTTCATTACACTGGAATCATTATTAAAGTAAGATGGAAACATTTTTATGGTCTCTTTGCACTGAATCTGTGTTTACATAACTACACAGATACAGCAATCAGGACAAAATTCAGGACTTTTGAAGGCAAAACCACAGACCTTTAGTACTTGGGTTTCAGTCATTGTTACTAGCATTTTCTCAGCTTCCAAGCAATCAAGAAGGGTTTCAACTTCTGGAGTGAGTTATTTCCTTGTTGGGAAAGAAGTGTGTGTATATTGACATAGGACACTGTATTTTGAGTCTGATTTATTGCCAAGCATGTAGTTTCTTGAACAAGAATATTAGATGATGAGAGCAAAAATGTATCTTCAAATACGAAGTCGTAGGGACACTTTCAGAACTAAGAGAAGATGGGAGGTCAATTCAAGTCTGGGGTCTTTTCTACAATTAAAATGCTACAGCGGCACAGCTGGCCCGTTGCAGCTGCATCTCTGTAGCCGTTCAGTGTAGACACTACCCACACTGACAGGAGAGGCTCTCCTGTCCAGAGGCACTGACTTTCTAATGTGCCGGGGGGTGCTTGACCCCCACTGTGACCAAGGCCCCACTCCCACTCCACTCCTTCCCTCAAAGCCCCACCCGACCCCGCCTCTTCTCACCTCGTTCCACCCCCCCGAGCATGCCCTGCCCTCACTCCTTCCCCCAGCACTTCCTGCACGCTGCTGAACAGATGATCACCAGCACACGGGAGCCCTGAGGGGAAGAGGGAGGCACTGATCAGCAGGGCTGCTGGCAGGCGGGAGGTGCTGGGGGGTGGGGGAGGAGCTGATTGAGGGGTTGCCAGTGTCATTTTTTTTCTATGGGTGCTCCAGCCCCAGATCAACCACATAGTCGGTGCCTATACTCTTTTTGTTGTAGTTAATCCACCTCCCCGACAGGCAGGAGCTAGTTGATGAAGGAATTCTGGCAACCAAAAGCTGTCTTTGCAGGGACTTAGGCTGGCTTAACAACACCGCTCAGGGGTGTGGATTTTTCACGCCCCTGAGCAACATAGTTAAACTCACCTAAATTTTTACTGTAAAACAGGCCTGAGAAAGTTGTTACTCACCAGATTTTGCCAGTCCTGCTTATTTTTAAATTAAACAGCCAAGTAGCAATGGGAAGATGCAAAATCTTCTTAGGATGTCTTAGGATCTAGAAGCTAGGAAACTTTTCCCATTAGACTGCTGACCTGTAAAGATGCAGAAGAGCAGAGCTTTCTGTTTTCAGGTTTTGAAAAGTTCATTTTGGAAAAAAATTAAGACCCTTTGCTAAGCTCCCATTGAAGCCACAATGAATAACAAAAGTAAATATGCTGGGTTGGACTTTCAAAAGTGCTCAATGCTGGCCTACCTCTGCTCCTATTCAAAGAAGTGAACATTTTGAAAATCCCACTCTCAGATTCTTTAACTTGTTTGAAGAAATCACATGCTTGCCTACTCTTTTTATTAAAACTCACAATTGTGTTTAATCAGGTAAACTGATACTTATGTTTTACAAATGTTGTTTACCTTATGATGTTTGCATATGTGCATAATTGACATATTGTTTATGTCTATTGAAATGTGTACATTAGAGCACAACATTTTTGAATGAAAATATTTACATTTTAAGTGATATTTTCCCAAATATTTTAATTAAAGTGTTATAAAAATATTTATTGAAAATGAGTAAACAGAAATTCTTTATTTATCAAAAATTGGATTTTTGGTAAAAAAAAAATACTTAAAGCCTATTTCAATTTTAATTTTAGAAATATTTGAATAAATTGTGGAAAAATGAAAAACAACCAAACAAAATGAGTCTGTTTCTACCCTTCACAAATGAAAACAACTGAAATTTTGCATGAAGTTTCTTTTTAATTTTTGACACGCTCTAGTGTACGGTATGTTTAAAAATATTATACCAAATAATTATTAGTTGAATAGATGTTAGAATCATAGAATATCAGGGTTGGAAGGGACCTCAGGAGGTCATCTAGTCCAACCCCCTGCTCAAAGCAGGACCAATTCCCAACTAAATCATCCCAGCCAGGGCTTTGTCAAGCCGGGCCTTAAAAACCTCCAAGGAAGGAGACTGCACCACCTCCTAGGTAATGCATTCCAGTGCTTCACCACCCTCCTAGTGAAATAGTGTTTCCTAATATCCAACCTAGACCTCCCGCACTGCAACTTGAGACCATTTCTCCTTGTTCTGTCATCTGCCACCACTGAGAACAGCCGAGCTCCATCCTCTTTGGAACCCCCCTTCAGGTAGTTGAAGGCTGCTATCAAATCCCCCCTCATTCTTCTCTTCTGGAGAGTAAACAATCCCAGTTCCCTCAGCCTCTCCTCATAAGTCATGTGCTCCAGACCCCTAATCATTTTTGTTGCCCTCCACTGGACTCTTTCCAATTTTTCCACATCCTTCTTGTAGTGTGGGGCCCAAAACTGGACACATTACTCCAGATGAGGCCTCACCAATGTCGAATAAAGGGGAACGATCACGTTCCTCGATCTGCTGGCAATGCCCCTACTTATACAGCCCAAAATGCCGTTAGCCTTCTTGGCAACAAGAGCACACTGTTGACTCATATCCAGCTTCTTGTCCACTGTGACACCTAGGTCCTTTTCTGCAGAACTGCTACCTAGCCATTCGGTCCCTAGTCTGTAGCAGTACACAGGATTCTTCCGTTCTAAGTGCAGGACTCTGCACTTGTCCTTGTTGAACCTCGTCAGGTTTTTTTTTGGCCCAATCCTCTAATTTGTCTAGGTCCCTCTGTATCCAATCCCTACCCTCTAGTGTATCTACCATGCCTCCTAGTTTAGTGTCATCTGCAAACTTGCTGAGAGTGCAGTCCACACCATCCTCCAGATCATTAATAAAGATATTAAATGAAACCGGCCCCAGCCCATACTTCTTTAACTTGGCAGCAAGGATACTGTGGGAGACCGTATCAAAAGCTTTGCTAAAGTCAAGGAATAACACATCCACTGCTTTCCCCTCATCCACAGAGCCAGTTATCTCATTATAGAAGGCAATTAGGTTAGTCAGGCATGACTTCCCCTTGGTGAATCCATGCTGACTATTCCTGATCACTTTCCTCTCCTCTAAGTGTTTCATAATCGATTCCTTGAGGACCTGCTCCATGATTTTTCCAGGGACTGAGGTGAGGCTGACTGGCCTGTAGTTCCCCAGATCCTCCTTCTTCCCTTTATTAAAGATGGGCACTACATTAGCCTTTTTCCAGTCATCCTGGACCTCCCCCAATCGCCATGAGTTTTCAAAAATAATGGCTAATGGCTCTGCAATCTCATCCGCCAACTCCTTTAGCACTCTCAGATGCAGCACATCCAGCCCCATGGATTTGTGCACGTCCAGTTTTTCTAAATAGTCCCGAACCACTTTCTCCACAGAGGGCTGGTCACCTTCTCCCCATATTATGCTGCACAGTGCAGCAGTCTGGGAGCTGACCTTGTTCGTGAAGACAGAGGCAAAAAAATCATGGAGTACATTAGCTTTTTCCACATCCTCGGTCACTAGGTGCCTCCCTCATTCAGTAAGGGGCCCACACTTTCCTTGACTTTCTTCTTGCTGCTAACATACCTGAAGAAACCCTTCTTGTTACTCTTAACATCTCTTGCTAACTGCAACTCCAAGTGTGATTTGGCCTTCCTGATTTCACTCCTGCATGCCTGAGCAATATTTTTATACTCCTCCCTGGTCATTTGTCCAATCTTCCACTTTTTGTAAGCTTCTTTTTTGCGTTTAAGATCAGCAAGGATTTCACTGTTTAGCCAAGCTGGTCGCCTGCCATATTTACTATTCTTTCTACACATTGGGATGGTTTGTTCCTGCAACTGCAATAAGGATTCTTTAAAATACAGCCAGCTCTCCTGGACCTCTTTGCCCTTCATGTTATTCTCCCAGTGGATCCTGCCCGTCTGTTCCCTGAGGGAGTCAAAGTCTGCTTTTCTGAAGTCCAGGGTCCGTATTCTGCTGCTCTCCTTTCTTCCTTGTGTCAGGATCCTGAACTCAACCATCTCATGGTCACTGCCTCCCAGGTTCCCATCCACTTTTGCTTCCCCTACTAATTCTTCCCTGTTTGTGAGCAGCAGGTCAAGAAAAGCCCTGCCCCTAGTTGGTTCCTCCAGCACTTGCACCAGGAAATTGTCCCCTACACTTTCCAAAAACTTCCTGGATTGTCTGTGCACCACTGTATTGCTCTCCCAGCAGATATCAGGGTGATTAAAGTCTCCCATGAGAACCAGGGCCTGCGATCTAGCAACTTCTGCTAGTTGCCAGAAGAAAGCCTCACCCACCTCATCCCCCTGGTCTGGTGGTCTATAGCAGACTCCGACCACGACATCACCCTTGTTGCTCACACTTCTCAACTTTATCCAGAGACTCTCAGGTTTTTCTGCAGTTTCATACCGGAGCTCTGAGCAGTTATATTCCTCTCTTACATACAATGTAACTCCCCCACCTTTTCTGCCCTGCCTGTCCTTCCTGAACAGTTTGTATCCATCCATGACAGTACTCCAGTCATGTGAGTTATCCCACCAAGTCTCTGTTATTCCAATCGCATCATAGTTCCCTGACTGTGCCAGGACTTCCAGTTCTCCCTGCTTGTTTTCCAGGCTTCTTGCATTTGTGTATAGGCACTTAAGATAACTCATCGAGCATCCCTCTTTCTCAGTATGAGACAGGAGTCCTCCCCTCTTGCGCTCTCCTGCTTGTGCTTCCTCCCAGGATCCCATTTCCCCACTTACCTTAGGGCTTTGGTCTCCTTCCCCCGGTGAACCTAGTTTAAAGCCCTCCTCACTAGGTTAGCCAGCCTGCTGGTGAAGATGCTCTTCCCTCTCTTCGTTAGGTGGAGCACGTCTCTGCCTAGCACTCCTCCTTCTTGAAACACCATCCCATGGTCGAAGAATCCAAAGCCTTCTCTCCGACACCACCTGCGTAGACATTCGTTGACTTCCACGATTCGACGGTCTCTACCCAGGCCTTTTCCTTGCACAGGGAGGATGGACGAGAACACCACTTGCGCCTCAAACTCCTTTATCCTTTTTCCCAGAGCCACGTAGTCTGCAGTGATCTGCTCAAGGTCATTCTTGGCAGTATCATTGGTGCCCATGTGGAGAAGCAGGAAGGGGTAGCGATCCGAGGGTTTGATGAGTCATAGAATATCAGAGTTGGAAGGGACCTCAAGAGGTCATCTAGTCCAACCCCAATCTTTCCATCATATCGTGTATCCTAGCTCCTGGCAAGCAGCAGACCTCTCGGTTTTCCCGGTCGGGGCGGCAGATAGATGACTCAGTCCCCCTGAGGAGGGAGTCCCCGACCACCACCACCCTCCTCCTCCTCTTGGAAGTGGTGGTCGTGTAACCCCCATCCCTAGGACAGTGCATCTTTTGCCTTCCAATCGGTGGAGTCTCCTTCTGCTCCCTTCCCTCAGATGGGTCATCTAGTCCACTCTTCGCATTAGTACCTGTAGAGAGAATATGGAAACGATTGCTCACCTGTATCTCCATTGCTGGTACATGGACGCTCCTCTTTCTCCGTCTGGAGGTCACATGCTGCCAAACTTCTTCACCATCCTTCTGTCCCTGCTGCACCTGCTCTGAATCTTCAGAACATTGTGGCTGTAGAAGCATCTCCTGACGTCTGTCCAGGAAATCTTCATTTTCCCTTATGCAACGCAGAGTCGATACTCGTTTCTCCAGACCTCGAACCTTCTCTTCCAATATGGAGACCAGCTTGCACTTTGTACAGACAAAGTCGCTTCTGTCCTGTGGAAGAAAGACAAACATGGCACAACCTGTGCAGGTTACAACAGCTGATCGCTCACCTTCCATATCACCTTCCTCTTAAGAGCTTCCTCAGCTGTTGCAGGAACTACTCAGAGAAACCTGCAGATGAAAGCCTCAGTGAGCTCTCCCCAGGCAAACTCCCGCTGGTACCCTCTGCTGTTCGCCACTCAGCTGGTTCGCTGCTGACTGCCCTTATATACCAGTCAGGCCCACTCAAGGCCCACCTGGAACAAAGCAGTCCCAATTCACACTTTTCAAGCAAGCAAGCAAGCACACGGTCAAACTGACAAACTGTCCCAGCAACAGACACTCAGATACTCACCAACACAGCCCCCCCCAGTGCTGCACTTAGCGTACCTCCTCTCGGACAGATCCCAAGCAAACTCCCTCTGTTAGCCTCTGCTGTTCGCCGCCCCTCTGCTGTTCGCCCAGTTCTACCACCCTTGCCCACAATGACTAGTAATTCCTTATAGGGAATTCCCATTGAAGAAGGAAATCTTGTACGTTAAGTTGATCATATGCATGTTTGTGTGTTCTATTTTTATAGCATGTTTGGTATGAATGTTCTCCTGATTTGAGCTGAGTTGTACTAGACAGAGCAGTGAAGGCCTCAGAGGGATTGTCTAGACACCTGAGGCAATAACTGGAAGCTAAGGACACATGAGCTTTTGTATATTGAAAGTGACTGTTAAAAGACTTTTGCGAATATCAATTTTGAAAACCTTGAGACAAATTATTCTTAGGGTAGATAAAGGGATTGATTCTGATTTTATTAACAATGAATGGAATTCTGATAAAGTAAAAGGTGTTAAACTGGAGGAAAAAATATTATACCAGAATCAGGTGTAAATCATATAGGAACTGAAAAGGGGACTATTTCCCCTAAAATATGAATCTAGAAATGAAAATTAGAGGAACGAATACATGAATAATTTGAGAAGCTCCTTCAACCTTTGAGAATTTTTGATCCTCTGTTAATATTCTTGCACAAATAATTAGCTTGTGGTTAAGTAAAATATTATAAGGCATTGGAATGTGGTCTACCCTTTCCTATAGCACAGCCATCTGACAGAATGAAAAATTGGTCTCAGGTCAGAGAAATTACTTGTGGGTCAAGTCTTTTTGTCCTTGTGGTAAATTGGCCTTGAAGTAGAGATCTTGGTTTGGTAATCATACCTAAGCATAACAATTATTTGGCACCTAAAAGGGTTAAAGTCCCAGAGAGTGTTACAACATTAATCACGAAGGGGGAGGATTTTCAAAGGGAGATTTTCAATGACCAACTCCCATTGAACTTCAATGGGAGTCAAGCACCTAACTCCCCTTTGTGTCTTTGAAAATCTCCCCAGAACATTGTAAGATGTCTGATTCTACCTAGAAGGAGATAATAGTGTGCTAACACTCTAGCTAGTACTTCAAATCTTCCGTTGAATTGAACTTTTGGACACCTTCATTGCTGATGTCACAAATGAAACAATATCAACTTTCACTAAGAAAGCCACCTCTAGCGCAAGGCTTAGAAATGGCAAATGTCATTAATATCTTTTAAAAATACATTTCATACTTTCTTCATGGTGAGAAGTGTTTTCCTTTGAGCTTTCATATTGCTGGGCTGTGCAAAATGAATGTAGATTTCTTTTAACCTGGGCAAAATCAATAGCCAGGATGAGCAAATAACAGAAAAAGGAGGGGGGGGGAATGAAATATTTTATTTATTAGCACAATTACTCTAAGGTTAGAAATCCATCAAAAGGTCATATCTTTATATAAAAATAGCAATAACTTCTTGGAGCCAATTCAGCAAAATTCAAATGGAACAGAACTAAGTGGGCCAGAAGTTACTACTTGCTTTACACCTGTGTGAGTGAGAGGAGAACCAGCCCAAGACTGGCCACTGTCTATAAAATGGAGGGGGGTAGGTTTGACTATAAGCACAAGTGAAAAAAGAGTTGTTTAAGGCTTCATGATTTTGGGGACTCTGTGACAGTCCTCGCTTGAGGGATTGGTTGGTAGGGTAGCAACACCTAGTGGTCAGTGCTTCGGCCTATGACATGCAGGAGGTTTGTTGGTAGGGGAGTGCAGGCCGTTCTGCTCCACTGAGCTCTGACCCATTGCCCTTTGAGAGCTATTAGTGATCAGACAGCCAGGAGCTATCTAAGGCTGACCTCCCTGGGCCACTTCCTATCATCTCTCTCCAATTATCCCAAGGTTGCCATCTAGTTTTAGGTGGCATGAAGGGTGTCTGCTCACCACAAGGCACCTTCTGACAGTGGCTATAGCAGGGTACTCTCTTCCTTTCCTGGGCAGCAACTGACACCTTCTGTGGTACAGCTCACCCTCCTGCACAAGGACCAATCATTATCTGTCTCTCAGTGTTAACTCAGCCCATAATCAGGCACATTCCTGGTAAAGTCAGCAGGATTAAGGGCTGAGTAAACACTGAAGTCCAACCCCCTCTGCTGTTGTACTTACTCAAACAAGTAGAAGCCACTGAAGTTCCAGTTGAAATGAATGGAATAACCTGTCTGAGTAAGTGCTCACCAACATAAATAAGCATCGTATGATCTAGTGCTGAGTAAACAACTCAGGATTTGTCTCTTTGATTCTGTACTTTCATGTCTCACCAGGTATTATGTCTGGCCAAATGTAATTAGGCAATTTCCCTGACATACATTACTTCATATGTGCTCCAACAGATCCCTCTGGTCTGTTCTCTGTTGTACCTGATCTGTTCAGCATAAAAGCAAAACTATCCTAGTGGGGGAAAGCCCTAGGACTGATCTGAGCTTTTTAATTTAGTCTGGTCCATCTCCCTGACAGTTCAATATATTATCTATTGTTTTGTTAATTCTAGCTTTAACTAACTCAAATGATGAGACTTCTATATTTATCTTATTTATTGGCTTTCATAGGGCACTTATCAATGTGATATGAAAGAGGCTCACTTTTCCTCACAACACTTTTATGAGACAGGGAAATATTAATAGCCTAATTTTATAGAGGGTAAACTGAGGGCCAAGGAGCTTATGGCTACATCTACACTTCTGTCAGGATGTAGAGTACAGACACTGCACACCCAGCTAGCAAGGGTAGCAGTGTAGACAGTGAGGTGTTGCTTAGGCGAGTAGAATACACTACACACCTGAACCCCAGGGTATATATCTTACATAACTCTCTACATGATGAAGCAAAGCCTTCCATGTGTGCCCTGCTGCCTCTCCACTGCAGGAATCTTTCCCTGCCATAGTGAAAGGCTCCAACAGTGGGGAAAAGGCTCCATGCTGCCGGAGCCTTTCCCCAATGCCACGGCCTTTCACTGCTGCATGTAGCTACACACCACAGTGACAAGTGTGGACACAGCCTGCTTTTAACTGCAGCATGCAGCTACACATGTAGCTCCTGTCCGCTGTCCGCCACCATAAGTGTAGACATAGACTAAGTGACTTGCCAAAGGTCATAGACAGAAAGTCTGTGGCAGAGCCAAGAACTGAACCCAGATCTCCCGAAGCCCACTTCATTGCCTCAACCAGAAGGCCATCCTTTCTTTCATGTAGGTGGCTATTCCACATTTTATTAAACTTATCATAGGCTTTTTCTGGTTTGGGGGTTTGTTTGGTATTCTTACTAATAGCCTGTTTTTCTTTTCTTTCTCAAAGCTTTGCATTTATTTGAGCAGGTATTTCATTCAGATCTTTCTGCCAAGGCACAGGCAATACAGGGGTTAAGAAGTGTCTCTGACTGCCCTACTTAATGGAACTGGTGTTTTAATGTTCCCAACTAGAATTAGACCTTAACACCTCATTAAGGTGAATGGGGGATATAGTTTGCACCTTTGCTATTGCTTCTATATTGTGTGGCTTGGAGACTGCTTCTTCTGTTTCTGGAGGGAAGGCTCTTTGCAAAAGAGATGAGTAGTGACTGTATTTTTAAAATAAAAATGAGTCTGTAGAAAACCTCTTGTCTCGTAGAAAGAACCTGAATACAGGGGTGGCATTTTTGTAGAAATTTTGGTGGTGCCCAGAACCCGCCCCTGCCCAGGGTTTGGCATGCAGGGTGCAGGCTCTGGGAGGGAGTTTGGGGATGGGAGGGGTGCAGATGGGGCAGAGGATTGGCATGCAGGGTGCAGGCTCTGGGAGGGAGTTTGGGGATGGGAGGGGTGCAGATGGGGTGCAGGGTGAAGGCTATGGGGTGTGGCTGCAGATGAGGAGTTTGGAGTGTGGGAGGGGCTCAGGGCGAGAGTAGGAGTGTGGGGGTGAGGGCTCTCACTGGGACTGGAGATAAGGTGTTTGGGGTGCTGGAGGGCCTCAGGGCTTGGGCAGAGGGTTGAGGATAGGGTGACCAGATGTCCCGATTTTATAGGGACAGTCCCGATATTTGAGGCTTTTTCTTATTTAGAAACCTATTACCCCCCACCCCGTCCCGATTTTTCACACTTGCTGTCTGGTCACCCTAGTTGAGGATGTGGTGAGGGGGTGAAAGATCTGACTGGGTGTGTGGGCTCTGGGGTAGGGCAGGGCTGGGGATGAGTTTGGGGTGCAGGCAGGCTGCTCCGGGACAGGGGCCAGAGAGGAGGACTCCCCCCAGCCCTTTCCCTGCCGGCAGCAGCAAGCTCTGGGGGAGGAGCCCCCCTTTCCTGTCCCCCCAACAGCACACTCACCCCACCACTGTCACTGCATGTGCTCCTAGGGCCCCTCTCAGGTCCAGGATTCTCCTTCGCCTCCTCCGTGGTGGGTGCCGGGCGGTGCTGCATGCGCCTCCTCCCCTGCTGTTGCCCCTGACTGTAGCCTCCCTGGGGGGGAGGGATGGGGCTGCCTCCTTGCCCAGCATGGGGCAGGAGCGGTGACAGTGTGCGCGGGGCAGGGGAATGCCCTGTGCTGCTGGAGGGTCCTGCCAGAAAAGGGAAGAGTCTGAGGGGGAAGGGCAGGCTCAGAGTCAGTCTGCCCTGGCAGTGGAGAAGGGGGGCACTAGGACCCAGCAGCAGCAGTTGCTGCAGGGAAGCAGCATGGAGGAGATAAAGACAGAGATGCTCTGCTCCCTCCGGGGCCGGGAAGGTGGGGGAGCAGCAAGTCGGGGCCACGGGACACGGGGGAGGCGCGGGGCGGCAGGTGGGGCTGGGGGAACACCCAGACCCAAATATTGGTGGAGCTTGGCCCATGGGTTCTGAATATTACCGATGCCCGAGCACCACGTGGGTATGGAACTCGCCGCCTATGCCTGAACATCAAGGGATTCAGGATCTTTGTTCATCCACTCTTCTCCATTGCTTGGTGTCATGGCATATGGGAAATATTATCACTCAGAATACCTATTTCAGACAGGTGTAGAAGAAGCCCTCATGTAGAAATCTCAGTGGGACTGACACCCTGACCATATTAGGGAAAAAACAGATGGTCTCCCCGTGGCCATATTTGTATTCAGTATTAAAATGAGTAAGGATCTAAAGCCCACCTAGAGGCAGAATCACAGTCATGCATTTTACTACTAGAAACCACACAGGTACTAGGCAAAATAAGTACAGACAACCCACAGATGAGCCATGACAACTCCAACACAGGGACATACATAAAACTAATACCCCTATATAGGCATCTCTTTAGTACATGAATGTGCGCACATATATATAAGCTGATATGTTAAACCACTGTGATGTGGTTTCGTGATTCTAATTTTGAGTGATAAAATTATTGCACGATATTGAGTAGTGGAAAATAGTGGGTGAAAAGCAATTCTGAATCTCTTGATTAGGGGTCTCTCTACAATTTGAGCTGTGTTCTCGAGCAGTGGTTCTCAAACAAGGGCCGCCGCTTGTTCAGGGCAAGCCCCTGGCGGGCCGGGCCGGTTTGTTTACCTGCCGCATCTGCCGGTTCGGCCGATCGCGGCTCCCACTGGCCGCGGTTCGCTGATCCAGGCCAATGGGAGCTGCTGGAAGTGGCGCGGGCTGAGGGACATACTGGCTGCCGCTTCCAGCAGCTCCCATTGGCCTGGAGCAGTGAACCGCGGTCACTGGGAGCCGCCATCATCCGAACCTGCGGACGCAGCAGGTAAACAAACCGGCCCGGCCTGCCAGGGGCTTTCCCTGAACATGCGGCGGCCCTTGTTTGAGAACCACTGTTCTAGAGAACTAGACCTTTTATTTTAAAGGAAAAGCAGTCACCTGCTCTTTCCTTTGCAGAGAGCCTTCCTTTTATAAATTAACAAAACCCTGGTATACTGTTAAGCCTGACCTCCAGAAACAACAGAAGCAGCCCTGAAGCAATATTATATAGCTTGGGTCTTATACTTTAGTCCTCACTCAGCCCTGTCTCAGAAGGCAGAACTCCTCTAGATTATAGTTAAGATTAAAATTTTGGCACAGGAATTTTTATTAAAATTCATGGAAAGAATGTTGGCAATAAACAATAGTACATATTCTGCCTGAGTAAGAACTGACTAAAGGCTGCAGAATTTGGTCCTTAGCAATTAAGATTTAAGGCCAAGATTTTCAAAAGTGACTTGAGAGTTTGGGTGATTCTGTTTGTGTGTGCTCATTTTGAGACAGCTGAAAGGGACATGATTTTCAGAAGGGGAATGCTCAGCTCAGCACTTCTAATGATAATATTCCTATAAACCAGACCCCTTTAAGGGGTCTCCACTTGGATAACTAAAACCCGAGGCATCCAAAATCACTAGTCACTTTTGAAAACCTTGGCCTAATTTGCAACTTGTATTGTTATCAGTCAAACATGCTTTTCATTTGAAGTTTTCTTGAATCCAGTTATCTTGGTTCCCACTGGTTTTTGAAGCTGTTACTTCTTGAGTCACAAAATTTTCCATAAGTCTGAAAAGATAAAATCAAAAGGCAATATTTTAATCCATCAAGAAATGATGTCTAAATGGAAGAAAAAAGTTTTCAAAGCAAAAGTCTTGAAGCCTGCAGTACAATTAGGTCAAAGTTCAGTTCACAATGTGGATCATATTATTAATTTTCTAAACTAGCTGCAGGCCTGAGATCAATTTCTAAATTATTTATTTGTGCATTTCATGCTTAGGCGATGGTGCTGAAATGTTTTGATTTTTTTCTCTTATTACCAGGAATGATTTAACAGGATACTTACTAGTGGGTTTGATTTTTAAAAAGTAAAATAAAGGATGTGCTTAAAAAAAAGTTCAGTAATATTTTCACTCCATGCTATTAAGACTTTTTAAACAACTAATTACTGCTGGTATGCAAATTTAGTGAAACCCAATTAAATAAATATCAGATATATGGATAAACCTGTTAGCAAATCCATGCACTTTATATCAGTCTGTACACATCCTGTGCTTGTAGTGAAACCTGTTTAAACAAATAAGTGATAAAAGACTAAGTGAGTCAATGAAAAAAATCCCCCAAGTACCAAGTGGTGAACTGTAACAGTTATTAGATCTTTCAGTGGGTAAATGTGCTCTGCTGCATTGCTCTAGAGGACAAACTCCCTCTTAACCAAATACTATCTTTTAAAAGAATAAACGTGTTAAAGGGATAGATTTTCAGCATATCAAGGCAATGTGTTTCATTGTCTTTCACTGTGTATCACTACAAAACCAAAATATAGTCAATTTTCATAATAATGTTATTTTCTTTGCATAAAAATAAAACAATTTTCCATCCAGCAAAAATACTGTATGAATGAAACAGGGAAAACTGAACTGATTATGTCCAAGCATGTGATTATAAAATATCTTCCACTAAAGATATTTTAACTAGCTAGATTCCACTGATCAACAGTAAAGCTTTGTCAACTAAGGCTTTTTTCTTAAATTGATTCTCCATCTTGTCTTTTCATTCTTTCGACAGCACACAGCAGGAAGCTCTGTCTACATACAGAAAACAGGATCTTGCTGTAGGCATGGGTATAAAACAAAAAGACACTGATTAAGGAAAAAAAAAACAGACTGCTGTTAGTATTTGATCTTAAAATTATTGATCTTGTCGATCAGTTAAAGACACAGAATGTCCATTTAAATATGTAATAACTATTAATGTTACCACCAAAATGCTGACCATTTTAAAAGGCAAAGAAATCCATAAATGTGAAATTTATTTTGCTTTGTGAATACATGTACTATATGACAGTATAGAATGTATTCCACTTTATAAAGATCATACCTATATAATCTCTTTTAGAATAAAAAATGGATTTATATGAAAAATGTACATTTCAAAGGCTTTGTTGACTAAGAACTTTTTTTTAATTGCCTAAAATAATTCAGTTTCATCATGTAGCTATAAAAAGCAAAATATATTTTTCCTAGAGCTGGACAAAAACTGAATCACTTTGCACATGGGTAATGTTAAATTGCCCACTGGGCCTAGCTGGCATCAAGTTGTCTTTGTTCCCCTACGCAAAATGTTTCTTCCATTTGGTACCTGGGATCTGTGTTTTCTATTATTGCAGTAACAATAGCACCTTTAAACCTATTTAAGAGTAAATGCAAAAATTACACTACACTGGTGTAACTGGAAACACTGGTGTTCCTTAGTTGTGGACAATATTAAAAAAAAAGTCCTATTGGACTTCTGGAACCAGTGCTCTTCCATACTTCACTCTGCAACATCAATGTACGGCCAGTAGACCTCATCACTTTAATATATGGGCATTTTAAAGGGAAATTAGTATTGCATACTAAGCTTCTCAGTGAATCATCTTAACAAATTTTAGCACAGGAATTCCTATATTTTATAGCATTCTCTTTCAAAACCCCATGACCAGAGAAAGGGAAAAAAAAATTCACTGGGTTTATTTTGGGCTGGACATGGGAAAAGTTACACAGATGGTTGCATCTGATATGTAACTAGTGAACATACGCAGGCACATACATGTAATGTACATCAGTAGGAATATGTTGAAAGATCTACACTGCCATGTTCTAACATATTTTATGGAAAGGCTTTTCCCATCTCTCATCTGTGTGTAAATTATTTTTTGTGAAATGTATTTGAAATGCCCTTCACTGGTCTTCTCAATTCATCATAAACCTCCATTTCATATTTTGGGGCCAGTCTAGCGGGTCACATGATTCTGAGACCAACAGAGGCTCATACTGCAGGGTTTTTCTTTGTTTGTATTACTTTATTGGTTGAGTGGAAGGATTAAAGACAGACTAAAAAGTCATTATGATGATGTAATAAAACACACATTGCTTGTTCCTTCATTTTAAAAACTGCTTCTTAAGCACATTCTTCTGTGAGAAGCCAGAATGAAATGTCATTAAGCATCTGGACATAAAGATAACTGTGGACATTTTTGTTTGTTTGTTTGTTTTCTTCTACATTGTTTTTGAATCCATACAACATTGAAGGAAGAAATAATTAAATATTACATAGATGTTAGAATACATAAAATCAGAGATTAGCATATGTAAATTGCTCCTTTACCCTCGTACTACAGAGGAGCTATAACCTTTTATAAAGATCTTTTTAAATGATTACAGCATACTTGTTGCATCGGGGAAGGAGCAATGAATACACAGTTCTATTTTTTTCCTCTAAAGTAGGACTTGTTTCAGATAAAAAAAACCCATCGTAGCACATTTTGTCATAGCTTTGCTGTGTGTGTAAAGGCTGATAATAATAAAGAACTAAATAAAATATTAGAAATCTTTTGAACATGCATCACGTAATGTTATGGAACCCTAAAATACTGATTTTTCTCCAGAGGGAACAATTGACTTAAAAGTTTCTCCCTGCAAAGAAAGACATTTTTTCTTTGTTTTTGCAGTTTATACCCTTAGGTTAGTACATTTTTTAGCAGAAGAGAATGTTTTAGTTATTGTTGGATTGAGAATGAGTGGGAGTTCAGTTCCGTAATACTAGAGGAGGTGAACATAGCGTAATTTATTTTGCATACTTGTCACTGCAATCAGTTATCAACTGATTAAACACACCTTATGCTTTTCTGTCTGGAGTGTTGGACTTCACACTTCACTCACATAGACGTTCCCAGGCCTTGCACTAGCTTATCTCTTAATTCAATAGTGACTGATGTTACTCTTGTTCTGTTCTCCTGCATGACTGTCAAGGGTGTTAGGGAGGAGAATCTGAGCTTGGTGCAGAGGAGTTCAACTAGGGCTAGCGAGGGGAAAGTACCCTTTTGCTCAGAAAAGGAGTGATAGGAACTCCTCCGTGGCTATCACTGTAGTCCTGAACCATTAGTAGTCTTTCTGACACAGAGGAAGTGGGAGGCAAACTCCTGGGGGACAGCATAGCTGCAGACTCATGTGGTCTGCCCCTCTCATCTGCAAGCCTTTCACAACGGGACACACAGAGGAGGGAGAGCCCCTTTGGACAGATTGTATACAATGCTCTCTGCAGAGGTTCCTCTGATCCTGCCACTGCACAGATTTACTGCTCCCTGCATCCAGAGTGGAAGGAGCAGGAGGTTCACTCCACTCGCTCCTTCTGCAACAGCACTGGAATCAGAACTTTGGAATCGGAAGCAGTGAGTGAAAACTCCACTTGGGAATCAAGTCCCCTGTAGCAGGGCTGTTCAGATTACTCCACCTGTCATGGGTTTTTAAAATTTGAAAGGTCTGATAATAGCTACAAGGACCTGGGCAATATTGAGCAAGAGGAAGCAGACCCGGGGTAAGTAGGGTTTGGGGGGGACACCCTGGTACAGTTTCTTTAAAGAGCTGGGGACTTGCAGAGAGGGCAGGGCAAGGCTTCCCTCTCTCCCAACTAAATTGGGGATGATCTGGGAGAAAGGGACGGCTATAAGTGCTGCCTTCTCCTTCTTAGTAGGGCAGATACTGTAGGGAGCAGACAGCAGTAGCTGTCTGCTGAACACTCCCAGTCTGAGGGTGGAAGGACTGATTGGGAAAAGGGCCAGCTGGAGGAGAAGCTGACACTGGCTCTGCAGCTGGGCTAAATTACAACTCCAGCTCCAAGGAGCTGAGCATAGGAGACTTAAGGAGAGGGAAAGAGGGATTGTCCAAAATCCAACCCAGCTCTGGGAGAAGATCTGGGACCTCCTGTACAGGGAAGGAAAGTGACCAGAACACTTTTGTGGACCCAGAATGGGTGTATACTTGAGGAGCTAAATACATGATTAACCGTCAGCAGAATGAGTGACTAACCCAGACCCTGCAAATGAATAAAACTAATCTGGTCTGGGTAATTATCTGAAAAGATTCAAGTAATGCTGAGTGTAATGTGCCTACGGGGCCATGACCGGCCACAAGGGGCATGCCCCTACAACGTGCTTTTGAAGTTTAGGGCTTGACTACACAAAGAAATTGATTGGCATAGCAATAGTAGAATAATGGCTCTAGCTATGCTGATATAACTTCCCATGTAGACACTCTATTTCAGTAAATGTTAAGTTACCTAGGAAATCAGAGGTGGATTAATATCAGTTATCACTGAGTCATGGGATGGCCTACATCAAGGATTGAAAATATACAAAGTGAGCAGAGTGTAAAATCCATCTTCTCATACCCCGAGATATGACATGTATTTAATCACTTGCTGATTAATACCACTGGCAAGAATACAAACACAAATGCTATGTCTACCTCTCTGAGTGTTACCTTCCACCCATTCCTAGTCCAGAAACTTCTAGTATTCACTTCCAATATAATGTACTCCACTGGGAGTTGTGTCTGAATATAAAGCATGGGATCAGGCTCTTTGTGAGTGTTTTGGTTTTTTTTTTAATGCTATGCTAATTTTCTCCTTTCACTTCAGTCTGCTTTACTGATTTTTAATGGGCTTGTCCTAAGCTCACAAACACTGAAAATTTGAAGCTTTGTTTATTACTGGATATAAAATGTGATGTTCAGAAATTTATTTTAAAGAGAGCTTAAGGCAGATTTCCAAGATAGGCAAGCTCCATTCTGATCTGATCTAGGCTTAATTTTTGACCTCTGGTGTACAGGCACGCATCAACATCTATCTTATCAAGTCACCTACTGTGCATGCACAAGAAGCAATATGTACCCAGGTATGTAGGATGGAGCATGAGCAGTCATCTGGCACAGTAAATAGCAGTAAAATCATTTTATACCTTGCAACATGGTTGTAAAATACAAAATTGTCAGTGGTGCAAAGCAAGAGAATTGCAAATACATGTTTCCACAAAAGTATTATTTTTCATTCTCATTTATATGTTCACATCATGTAAATGATAAACTGGGGATTGTTTTGTCACAAATACACTGCAGGGTTTTGCAGTCTGAAAAGAAGTAAAAAGACAAGTGGAATCCGGTAGTTCTGAACATTTTATATGAATCAGAAGCTAAAAAGTTGAGCACAGTCAGAATAAAGCTTTGGATGAAAGAAAAGGCTCATTATTTGGGTGCATAGCCTATTAGGATCATCCAACAATTGTCCTGCCAATGAGAAAGACATGGCACAGCAGAATACAGCACAGCACCAGCTCTGTACGTGGGTACACAGGAATTGTCACATCGAATGAGTGTTCTTTTTTGTCCAGTAGCTTGTTGCCAATAGTGGCCAGTGTCAGATGCTAAAGAGGAAGGGAGCAAGAAAGACCTGCTTGGTGACACTGATAATTCATTGTTTTGCTTTGTCCATTGTTCTGGATGCATGATAAGATGCATGATTTTCCAGATGGATGTGACAATACTGTGGTTATCTTGAGTGGTTGTTTAACTATCTTTTCTCTCAGCAGCTTTGAGAACTAGCTCAATGGAAAAATCGGGAAGAGGAGTGAGTACATTAACTGAAACTGCAGAGCCTGTTGCCCCTCCTTCCCCAATTTCAACTGTCAATGTCACTGGTCAATCTGCATTGACAGGTTTTAATATTCTGCCTCTAATGCCACAAGAAGCCATACTGTTGATTCCTAGATAAAAACTTAAAATGTTGATTATTACTTGTGTTGAAAATTAGCACAGCTGAGACAAAGCCCATTGATCCAGAATCACACCCCTGCATCTACAATCAGACCTTGATTTCCATGCAGATCTCCCTTGGCTCTCTAGCAGATGATGGCTGCCCTCTAGTGACAAAGATATTTCTGCTGGCACATTGCAGCAGAGAGAAGCCTACTAATAACTTTCATTTTGTCTTGTAGATTGATAAATCATAAGGGTTTTCCTGTATAAGAAGGATACAGAATCATCATAGAAGCACTTGTTTGATGCTTTAGAAAAGGAAAAGCCACAAGCTAAACAGGAAGACATGCAATTCTCAATCACAGCAGCTCTTCGAAGGTGAATTTCTGTTTACCCGTAAGTTCCCAGATTTTGCAAATTTCTGACATTTCTGGTATCATCTAAACAGCCAGTGAAACATTATAATAAGAACAGAACAAGAATTATGCTCAGCTCTGCAGAGAGTAGAGAGACTCAGGCATTGCCCAAACTGGAAATTACCTTCCTCCCCCACTCACTCACACCCTAAGGCACAAGGAATGCACACTGGACAATGCCTTTGTGTGCATGCCAGTAAGAGTCATGACAGTGTAATGTTTTGTGTAATTTCTTAGCTGTCCCAAGCTGCACTGAATGGATCATACATGCCCTGCCACACTGGGGTACATTTTTGGCACAACACACAGGACTTTAACTGTGTGACTCCCATAAATGTCAGTGGAAACTGTAAAAGATAAATCGTCAAAGAGTGCACTGAATATTTACCATCTTGAGTCATTTCATGTTAACTGTGAAGCGGCACTCTATGGATAATGCTGTGATTTGTATCATATTTATTTTAAGAGATACAATGAACCTTCATTTCCTGCTAATTGGGCTGAGAGGGGATACAAATCTCACATCCAGGAAAACCAGCAGGGGAAAAATCATATTTTTACATGATACTGTATCATAGAATCATAGATACTGGAGATGAAAAAGACCTTTTAAGTCATCTGCCCCTCCTCACTACCTGTGAAGGCGTAATTCTCACAGTACATTTGTAAGTACTTTAAGTCTATTTTAAATATCCCAAGTGCTGTGTCTCCCACCACTTTCACTGGTAATCCAATAATTTTTCCAGATATTCGGCTGAAATTTTATGTTGCTTAGTCCGTCTCATTACCCCCAGTTCTACCACACTAGACAATCTGTCTGTCCCTTTGGTGCCTACCACTATAATATATGAATTCCTTCACCTCCCTCTCTGATGCTTAAAAATCTCAAGTACTTTAAGAAGGTTAGCATGTCACTCACTTTTGCCTCACTCATCCAAGCTAGTGTATTTAGCTTTTTTCTTATTCTATCACTCGGTCTCTCTAGGGCCATAATTATTTGTTGTGATGATTCTACTCTGAAAAAAGGGGTATCATGAGGTTCCGTTTTCACAGTCTGTCAAATCTTCCAACTCAAATTTGTTCTATTTATAAGTAAAATATGCTTCCCTCCTAATTACCAGCCCTACAAACTAAACCTGGGATCTGCAAGTCAAGTTGGCTTCTTGCCTTCTCACATATCTTCATAAGTAACAAAGTCTTTCCTGTCAACTGAGCAAATCTGAGCTGGAAACCAAAATGCCCTAATTCAGAAAAGAATCCCTATATTGAAAAGCACTTAATCACTCGCTTAATTTTATGGGTGTACTTAAGTAACATTGAAATGTTATATTCCATGCACAGAACACATCTTTTCAAAGTAAAACTAGCAAGCTTCCCTTCTTACACAAAATTAAATGATATATCATGATGATTTTGCCCAATTTATGATTCATCTTCAGGAAAACACTCCACGATTTGACAAAAGCACTTTATTACATGTGGAAGAGTCCCACTGACTTCAGTCTTCTATACTGGGAGCTAGCAGTCTCTGCCCCACTTGCCTACACATACTCACAGTCACACTCAATGAGCTAGCATGAATTTAAACAGTAATGTAGCCATGGTAGCATGTGAAGTGACAGAGGGAGGCATGGCTTAGCCATATTGAGTACAAATATGCCTCAAAACTGGTGGGTACATAATTGGATGACTAAGGCCTGCCTCCGCCATTGCTACTAGTCCTACCATTGCTACACTCCTGTTCGTACTCACATTAGCTCAGTTTGTTTACCTGACGCATCTGCTGGTTCGGCTGATCGCGGCTCCCATTGGCCGCGGTTCGCCACTCCAGGCCAATGGGAGCTGTGGAAAGCAGTGTAGGCCCAGGGATGTGCTGGCTTCGGCTTCCCACAGCCCCCATTGGCCTGGAGTGGTGAACCGTGGCCAGTGGGAGCTGCGATCGGCCGAACCTGCGAACGCGGCAGGTAAACAAACCGGCCCAGCCCACCAGGGTGCTTACCCTGACGGGCCACATGCCAAAGGTTGCCGATCCCTGCTTATGGTCAATGCAAGTGCAACTATGCATATACAAACAGAGGGATCACACCCCTAGCTTATAATATAGACATAGCCTTAGATATATATTCAAGTTCTTTCCTGAAATGGAGCCTGGAAAATGATAAATATGATACACACACACACACTGATGCCATTTATACATTGTTACCTTACAGAGCTGCAATTTAAGTAAAACTTCAGCTGCTTACATTTGAAGCATGGTGAAATATTTCAGAGAAAAAAAATCAAATGTCTATATTGGGCAAAATCATAATACTGAATTGTTTAAATTTTACACAGGAAGAGAAGATTGCCAGTTTTACTATACAAAGCTGTCTTCACTGGTGGGAATATTTCAGCCTAGATCAAATTCATGAAATATGGTATTGCACATGTGCACAATTATCAATCTCCCATTTGTTCATCTTTAGCTAATAATGAAAAATATGGATAATAAACTAAAGGGGTGTTGAGAGACTTCAGTAGCTGTATGTGGGGCCTTGAGAGCTGTTACTGAATAGTAAGTCTGTCTGTATATTATTATAGCTGAACTATTGGAAGCATTGGAAAGCCCATGAAGTGGACAAGTTCTTAGGGGCAGTGAAATATGCTGCCAGTTCTCACTGCTTGGGGCCTGATCCAAAGCCCACTGAAATCACTTTGAGTCTTGCCTTTGACATCAGTGGGCTTTGTATCAGGCTCTTGAAGAGCATTGTTCCGTTGGCAATAGCATTGCGATCTCCTCCATGAAACAGATTAACATTTAACTAGCTGCAATATCCATTTCAGCTCATTGTGCCAAAGGAAACAGGTGCTTCCAATTCTTAGGCAATGATAGTACACCACTTTCCAGGACTTCTCTCTGCTTTTCCAGGCAAGAGATTTCCTGCAGATTGTCATCTACCTGCCTGTGCATTTATTGATTGGAGTGCAATGTGCTGTAGGTACTACTCCTCACTAGGTCCATTTTCTGGTTGGAATGACCATAGAAAAGACAGCAAACCAATACACAATTCCTGTGGTCCCCAGTTAATGGTGACATGCACTACCTTTGCTATTCTAGATCTCATCTCCCTGAAGCAGATGTTGCCAGCCCTGCTATTATTGACAAAATGGTGCAGTTGTTTCTTGCTGTGAAGTGGACCTGTGTACCTATAGTGGGAATGTCAAACTCTCATGAATAACATAATCCCAGATCTTTGGAGGTGAATGGCTAATGCGTTTAGCCACTGCACTACCAATCCCCCCTTGGGGAGTTTATATCATAACATTATTACTGGGTCTTTTCCCTCCTATGATAATACAGTCTTTCAGCCCGTAGAAGAAGTAATCTACTGACTTTTAAAAAATTGTCTTGAGTGTGATCACAATGTGTCCCTTATGAACAACCATGACAGATGCCTAAGATGTTTCTGAAGAATCATGACTGTCTTAACTCCTTGGGTCCAAGGTGTTTTCAGATAGGCTGCCAGAACATACACATGCCACAGCGCTCAGGACAATGTGTCATTCCTCATGGACTTTCCTTCCCATATTCCTGAAAAGTAGTTTGTATTTATTAACAAATTGAATTCATACTTGTATGAAGAGGTCCAGTCTTCATTCTCTTCAGCTTTGTCAGCAGGTCAACACCAACCCAGGAAATACCTCTTTTTTTTTTTTTTTTTTTTTTGCATAGTCTCAACGACATTTTAAAAATCATAGAGATCTCATTTCCATGTTTCAAATGATCTTATTATTTCAAGCCCCTAAAATTTCAAAGGATGGTCTTTAGGTCCCAGATAATAAATTAGTTTTTTAGTTTGTCATATGAATCAATTAAGCAGTAAATTTTAGAGATTTAAATGTTTAGGATTCTTGAGTATAAAGCCAGCCAATGTAGTTTTGATCCTTTACATTCACTGCATGCTCCTTAATAGCATGTCTGCACTTTATAGCTTCTTCATTCCTTTTGTATTTTATTTTAAACACTATGACCAGGGACTGTCATTAACTTTATATTTGTACAGCACTTAGAATAATGGGTCCTTGACCTCTAGGTGCTACAGCAATATAAATATTTCATCATCATTTAAATGATAATTCTTTTGAAATATTGGGTGTTCTGTGAGAGGATATATCCTATCTTTATAATATCTGAATTTCCTTCTTTGTCTTGAAACTTCATTTCCCAGTCTTCTTCATGTCACAGTGACCCATACGTAATTTCTTCCTCATTATTACTATTAGTCAGTTTCATGCTATTAGCAGTGTGTGGCATAACCTGTTTCAATCATGGAAGCCACTCTTACACAACAAAGCTGCCTGGAGCTGTTCACCCGAGATTTCATTTCTGACCAGCAAAGCCCTTCCAAAAAGCCCACTGCTGGTTTGTATCTAAATCTCTTTTGCATTGACCCTGTTTATCTTATTGCCTCAGCCAGCAGAGAGCCTGCTGCTAACATCATAAGCGCTTATGTCTGGTCCCATTCTGAAAAGCCAGCTGAAAGAAATTGACACAGAGGAACAGCAGATACAGCATTGAAGAGAGCACCCAGAGACATGTGGGGGGTTAATATGAAATATTTTTGGGAACTGGAGGAAAACATTGGGGATAGGAAGTGAAAATGTGCAGCCTGGGGAAGGGCAAAGAAGATCAATGTGTTTATTTTAAATAAATCAATTTCTTAATCCAGGTGGGATTCAGCAGCTGTGGGTGTGGAGGGCAAAAGGAGGTGATGTTTTTGTTGTTGTTGTTGTTTTTCCCCCCTCAAAAATAGAAAGAAATCATTTACTTAATCAACGGTCAGATGGGAGGCCATGGCTGGAATGGAGAGTGTGTGGAAAATACTGTTTCAAATCTGTTCCTTTAAAAACTGTACTGGCTATGTGCTTTGCATCACTGGTGATGGAGGGACATATCCTCAGCTGCTGTAAATCAATCTACATCTATTGAAGTAAATGCAGCTATGCCAATTTACACCACCTGTGGATCTGGCCTAGAATCTGCTAGGGCAGCACTAGAACAAGAGTGTTTGATTGTGCTCTACCCTGGTGTAAGGGCAGAGTTACTCTGATTTCCAGCAGTGCAAGTGAAATCAGGCTCAGAATGAGCATATTTTGGAAGAACTAGCCACTGCAATAAAGCTTTTCTTAGCCTGGAGATGTGTGATTTTGTTTTTTTGTTTGGTTTGTTTTTGTTTTTCTTACAGAAGAGCGCTTCCCACCAGGAGGATTTAACTAAGCCAGGGGTGGTCAACCTGTGGCTCCGGAGCCACATGCGGCTCTTCAGAGGTTAATATGCGGCTCCTTGCATAGGCGCCAACTCCGGGGCTGGAGCTACAGACGCCAACTATCCAATGTGCTACAGGGTGCTCACTGCTCAACCCCTGGCTCTGCCCTAGGCCCCGGCCCGACTCCACTCCTTTCCCCAAGGCCCTCGCCCCTTCCCCTGAGTCAGCCGCGCCTTTGCTCCTCCTCCCCTCCCCCAAGCCACCACAAAACAGCTGATTGTGGCGGGCGGGAGGCACAAGGATGGAGGGTTCGTGCTTATTGGCGGTGCTGCTGTTGGGTGGCAGATACTGGGGGAGGGAGGGAGCTGACGGAGGGGGGAGGGGGGCTGCTGACCTGTTACTGTGGCTCTTTGGCAATGCAAGCTCCTTCTTAGGCTCAGTTTGGTCACCCCTGAACTAAGTTCTCACAACCCGAGACATCACATTAATAAGAACTAACAAAAGTCCACTTTGGCATGCCTCTGCTGGTTTTTTTGTTTTTGTCAAAAATATACAGCCTAGCCAACAATGCAATTGTATTATTTAAATTTAACAACCTTCTCAGGCAAAAGAGTTTACGACACAGGTCTTAAATTTTTCAGAGAACATTTTGGAACGGGCCACAATATTAATAATTATTGTATACATGCCACATTTCTTGTGTTCTATCTATAACTGTAGCATTTGTATTAGTTCATTAAAACATCATGTTTTAATGTGAAACACTACAGCATTTTTTATAATCTAAAAAGAATAATAAACATTAAAATAACTTCCGTTTTATATCATCTTTCATTTTTTCATCCAGAAGGTTCTTCAGCACGTGCATATAGGGGAATGCTGCCATTTCAAGAGGTGGGGAAAGAGAGAGAGAGAGAGAAAGTGTGTGTGAGAGAGATGTACCTCAGTCCACATAAGAGAAGTGGTGCTGGTCTGCTAAGGACTGAAAAGAGCATAGGTCGCTCCTGTCCCGTTGATTTTCCCTCAATTTTATAACATTCATAATCAAGGAATCCTATTGGCTCCCCTGCTTCTTCTGTGTATCCATATAGTAGAACTGTCTAAGACTAGACCTTGCTGCAGTTATCCATGCTTATGCAACTTCTAGTTTTGATTGCTGTAATGTGCTCTGACTGGGTTTATCCATGAAGACCACTCAAAAATGTCAGTCAGTGCAGAACATTGCTGTCTCGTTACTTGGTGGTGATTCATGCATTGAGCAAATGAAACCTATTATCCAAACTGGTTTGCCCAACCCTTACTCAGATTAATAGTAGAACAGCACAAAATCACTGTGCAGTACCTGACAAATACTTTTTTATAGAATCTATTTACCTGGCATTCATCACTGTAGTGTCCAAGTGACTACATTCATTGGTACAGTATGTCCATGTTCACTTATCCAAGGGTACAACAGAATTAAACTGGTTTACTTTGCAAGAACAAAAAAACTGTCAATAAATCTACTAGCTAGAACTTACATTAATGTAATATATCTGCAAAGAGATCTATTAGCCATTTTATTTGATTCAGATCTATTAAAGATGTTGAAAGAAAATATTTTCTCTTGGATAATTGCTGGGTTTTTTTACATGTTCTGAAATAAACTGTTGGGAGACCATATGGCAATGAACAGGACTGAAACATGTATCTTCCATTTATTAAAGGATAATCTGAAATATGATTAATTAAAGTTTAAAGAGAAAAGGAAACATAATAATGTTTTTCATTCCCTCAGTGTCTGTCTGCATAAATAACTGGAAAAGTTAATAGGTGAGATTATACACAATATATACTTATCACTCACTTGTGCAGTACAAACTAAAAACTAAATCCATTTTTTCCCATATGTAGATTCTATTGATTTATGTAAGTATGTTTTTTGAACTTGCATGTTGAGGATCTTGCCTTCTGGTCTGTATGCTATGGCTAATGTTGGCACCTTCTGGTTTCCCTGGTGCCTCAATTATGAAGAGCAGTTTGGATTCAGCTGCCCGTTACTGGGTTTTATTTTAAAATAATGTTTTAAATAAGCATGAACATAATTATACTAATTTAGATTCCAAAGGGAAATTATTGGTCATGAAAGATGTGAATCAGTCAACACTGGAAACTGAATACCTTCTCAGAACAAATATAGCATGGGCAGTATCTTACACTTTGCTGCAATGCTGCATCAATATGCCTTATCCAGGAATCGGCAACCTTTGGCACTTGGCCTGGCAGGGTAAGCACCCTGGCAGGCCAGGCCGGATTGTTTACCTGCCACGTCTGCAGGTTCGGCCGATCGCGGCTCCCACTGGCCACGGTTCGCCGCTCCAGGCCAATGGGGGCTGCGGGAAGCCGCAGCTAGCACATCCCTGGGCCCACCCCGCTTCCTGCAGCCCCCATTGGCCTGGAGCAGCGAACCGCGGCCAGTGGGAGCCACAATCGGCCGAACCTGCAGACACTTCAGGTAAACAATCCGGCCCAGCCCGCCAGGGTGCTTACCCTGGTGGGCTACATGCCAAAGGTTGCCGATCCCTGGCCTTATCTGTCACACGGAGGGTCAGAAGGCGGTGCAGCCTCCAAGTTCACTTGACACTGCCACAAATATGAGTGCTGACTGAGATGAGGGGTTTAGCAGTTTGATACCAAACACCTATTTAATCATTTTGCATTAGCATCCATCACTATATTGACTGACCACTTTCCATATAAATTAATTGGCATAAAGCAAAGTCCCTAGCGGATTTCATGGAGTCCTCAGTTCTTCTGCCTTCTTGGGTGCAATGTGCTGGGCTTGGGTTTTGTCAGGGTTGTCGTGTTAGTTTTTTTGTATGTTGCGGGATGGCAGAGAAGGCAGTTGCTGTAAATTGTGTAAGTTTTGATTTTACTACTTTCATGGGACAGATTTCAACAGTGGAGGGGATAGGTTCTATCTTGCAATGCAAATCCCCAATTCAGTAAGTTACATTTGACTTAAACTTCTGGTCTTGCTAAAGCATCTTGGGCCAAGACCTCAGCTAGTGTAAACTGTCATTGAAGTCAATGGAGCTATGACAGTTTACTCCAGCTGAGGATCTGCTCCCATAAAATTATTGTAAAGTAAGTTATGATACCTGAAATAATATAATGAGTCTAAATTACCCACTGAATTACTTGAAGTCAGTTAATATGGGCAGATAAAGACAGGCCTCCCCCATGTGTGCAGTCAGAATGCAGAACACTGAAGGAAATTGCTGATGACTTGTATAGAGGAGCTGTATTGCTGCTAACAGGGAACCTGAAGTCTTGATTAGTTTGTTGTAAACTCTACAGTCATGTTTGCATGCTTCCATTCACTTTGCGAGCAGTGTATTAGATAGATGGTATTCACACTGATAGCTGCAATTTAATTACAATAAGTCCGTTCCCTATACAATTTCAGCTGTGTCATCCCATTATATTGGCTGTGAAGCATTACAGGGTTCAATACAGCATATATCAGCATGTCAGGGAGAGAATACTACACAATGGCTCAATTTTGATTTAAGGGATTTTTGCCCAGATTGGAATCAATTTGGTTATACAGAATTTCTAGTGAACTGAAACAAAGTGATGGTTTGAGAAAGCACATTATTTCAAAGAAGTGCTGGAATGAATAAAAGTGAGCCCAGCACTTTTCAGTAGCCAAATCAGATGTTGCACAGGCTCAGGAGATAGTCCATGGGTGCTAATTTCTAAGAGCTCATCAAATCAGAGCATATTGATGCAGCCACCCCAGTACCTTAATTTTCAACAGTTGCAAAACAAATGAATGGAACAATATGCTGTGGCTATTCAATGCATATCGTTTTCTTCTCATCTCCTAAAAAGAGGCCTTTCAAAATACCTTTACATTTCTCTGTCCTGTCTCAGTGCAAAACTGTAAGTGTGTGTGTGTGTGTGTGTGTGTGTATTTGTGTTTGAGCAAAATGCTGGGCAAACATTCAAAGGTTTGGATGTTGGGATGGATAAACACCAAATATTTTGTGCTGCATGAACCTCCTCTGTCCCCACAGCTGATGTCTCAGAACAGACTCAGGTGGTGTTACAAGCTAACGGAGTTTTGGGAGCCAGGAGGGAGAGAGAAAAAAAATCAAGAAGGTTAACAGCCTGCTGCTGTGCTCTAGCACA